>NC_138772.1:410022221-410622221 GCF_965119305.1 Pelophylax lessonae
AACTCACTCTGCACCATTTTAGGCCAGGGCATGAATTGTGATTGGCCACTCTGGGTCAAATCATAAAGTATAGCCTTTTTTTTCCTGACTGAGGCCTTTAACTACAAAGTGTATTGACAGTTTTTAAAATGAAAAAGAAAAAAAACACAACACATGCACACTTCAAAAGCAACACAATTAAAAAAGTCTTACATGCATCAGTTGCCAAAACGGTTACATTATACTTGTGATTTTGAATATCTTTGGATTCATAGTCCATAACTTTGGCAGTAGTTATTTGACCATTTTGAGCCACATTGACCCAACCTAGTGGATCTGACAACTTCTCATACCTGTGGGGAAGATTTAGATATGTTAGTCCACTTATAACCAAACAGATTCCTGCCCCTATGCGTTTCCCCATCCTGGACAGCTCACTTAACTGTTGCCCTCCCATACTATGTGCTTTCACTCCCCCCTAACAGAAGCAAATAAAGAAATCCCTGTTTAATCTTCAAGACAATTCAGAGCTTAAATAGTACTCAGGGCTTTCCAACATTCCATGATCGAACAGGAAAAAAAAAACCACAAACACCACAACAGGTTGGTTGTACTGAAATTGATGAACAGATCAACTTCAGTACAACCAGCCTGCCCATAGATGGATTGAAGTACAGCAGTTTGGCAATTTTGAGGCGTCTGTGGCCTGCTTTAGTATTATTATACAGGATTTCTATAGCGCCAACAGTTTGCACAGCACTTTACAACAGGAGGGCAGACAGTACAGTTACAATACAACGTAATAAAGGAGAAATCAGAGGGGCCCTGTGCGTTAGAGCTTACAATCTAGGAGGGAGGATCAAGTGATACAAAATGGTCATACTGGCCATTTCACACCCAGCGACCAAGTGGAGCAGAAAAGTCATTTTCTACGTTAGCTAGTGTATGAAGCCATTTAAATTCACATACCGTATGCCATTCGAATTTTTCGTTTCAGGATCAGTTGCTTTATTCTCTACAACTAGAGTACCAATTGTCTGATTTTCTCGAAGAGACACTTCTTTAATTCTTGGCTGACATTCGGGACCTTCATCAACGTCTTTAACAATGACTGTGACTGGAACAGTAACAATACCGCTGCTTTTTGTCCCAGATTGTGTTATTAGGCTTACTTCATTAGCGACCGCAACGGTTAGTAGAAATCTTTTGTCTTCTTCATAGTTTATTCCCTAAAAGCACATATATACACACAAATCAATATGTAATAAAAAAATAAAAAAAACACACGTTACGTTTGGCTGTAGTTTCTAGGTGCCATTTGATTGAAAAAAAAAAAAAAAAAAAGCTGGTTATCAACCCACACAGATTGAAAATATTCAGTCAGCTGCACTAGGCTTTTCACACATTGTTGCCTTAAGATGGAAAATCTTAAAGTCGGAACAGTTTTGTAACTTAAGCCCCGTACACACGTGCAGATTGTCGGCCGAAAAGATTCGGCCGACGACCGATCGGCCGATTTTCGGCTTGTTAGTATGATGCTTCCGACAGCCGACAGCGCACTTTCGGCCGAACAGAATCTGTCGTGCAAGCATTAAAATTTTTGTATGCCGACACCAGAACGGCCGATTGTTCGCCAGTCGGTACAGATTTCGGCCGACAGACAGCAGATTTGCAAGACTGGGCATGCTCAGAAAAGAAAAAAGGCAAGGAATGTTAACCATCACATGACATCACTTCTGCAGTCGGCTGTTGTTGGCGGACAAAATTCATGTGCAGTCTTTTGCACTTTTCAGCGGACACGACAGCCTGGGGACAAAAGACGGCCGATCGTTCGGCCGACAATCTGCACGTGTGTACGGGGCTTTAGGCATGTGTAAGTAAAAAGTCTCATCACAACTGCTTAGTATATGCAGGTAAAAGGATACCTGGTGTTGTTTTTCAGAGTATCAATATGTATCATTTTTCATTCTTGGATACCATATGTGAACATTTTTTTTTTTTTTTTGCACCTATAGCAGGGACAAGAAACAGTAGTGCACATTTTTTTTTAAAGCCCTAACTCCATATTTTATTTAACCACTTTCCGGCTGACCAAACGACCGCCCACCGTGTATATACCGTGGCAGTGTGGCTCTTGTGCGTTGTTTCGTTCAATAGCCACTAGATGGCGTGATCATGCCGTGATTGGCTAGCTGGGATGTCAATCAGCGTGTCCTGCGGACCCGATGTCCACCGGCCACCTGCTATCATCCCCGGGAGAGGCAGAACAGAGATCTGCCTATGTAAACAAGGCAGATCGCCGTTCTGACAGGGAGGACAACAGATTTTGTGTTCCTGCTAAGCAGGAACAAGCATCTGTCTTCCTCCAGTCACAGCAACCCCCCACACAGTTAGCAAGCAACACCTAGGGACACATTTAACCCTTTGACTTTGATCGACCCTGATGTTAACCCCTTCCCTACCAGTGTCATTAGTGCAGTGACAGTGCATTTTTTTTAAACTGATCACAGTAAAAATGTCACTGATCCCCCAAAAAGTGTCAAAAATGTCAGTTAGATGTCCAATTTGGCCGCCGCAATGTCACAGTCCCACTAAAGATCGCTGATTGCCACCATTACTAGTAAAAAATAAAAATAAAAAATTTAATAAAAAGCTTTAAAAAATATTGTATCGTTTGTAGACGTTATAACGTTTGTGCAAACCAATCAATATGCACTTATTGGGATTTTTTTTTTTACCAAAAATATGTAGCAGAATACATATTGGCTTAAAATAATAAAAAATCATTTTTTTTTTTTTTTTTGGCTGTGTTTTATAGCAGAAAGTAAATTTTTTTTTTTTTTTTCCGTTTTTCAAAATTGTCGCTCTTTATTTTGTTTATAGCGCAAAAAAATTAAAAACTGCAGAGGTGATCAAATTCCACCAAACAACGTCGCACGTGCAATTGTCAGTTAAAGCAACGCAGTGCCTTATCGCAAAAAATGGCCTGGTCATTAAGGGGGTAAAATCGCCAGTCCAGAAGTGGTTAAAGCTCGTCCAAACAGATCATTTCAACTCAGCTAAACAGGGGAAAGTCTTGCATAAATGAATGAAAAATAAAAAAAATGGCTGAGCAGCACTCTGCCTGACTCAATTTTGTTCCAGGAATGGGACAGAAGTGCCGTAGCACTACCAGAACACAGCACTGTATACTGTACATAGTTGATGCTACATACATTTTATACAGTGCTGACAGCTGAAACATCGGTTAATGATGAAAATAACTTGTTAGGACCAGCTTAAAGTCAAATGAAACATGGCGTTAGGCTTCAATTCTACGTCAGCACAGCGACCAGGACACATTTTGTTTTTTTTTTTTTACATTCAACTCTGGCAAGGAGAAAACAAAATAAAATAAATTAAAAAAAAAAAAAAAAAGGAGGGGGGGGGGGAACTCTCAATTTAGAAGGAGAAAAGTATACAGGGGCAGATTTCATCACTGTGTAATCACGGTGATTGCCAATCACAGCATAGGTTAGTACAAGAACAGGAGCTGTCTGGCAGCACACTTCCAGCCCAAAAGCAGTTGCACAGAAATGCCCCACCTTGGAATAAGGCCCCACCTCTGGAACACACCATATGTGTGAGCTTGGCTTTTTATAGAGAGCCACCACTTCTTATTTTTAATGGTTATCTGTCACAAAGAAATCATATCCTCGCCAATAAGATGGCAGGTTTACATTGGATCGGTTGCCCAAAACACTATAATCTAATAAAGCAAACTCACTATGGGTACAGCCATAATAACACACTGCAAGTTTATGGACTGAATAGGGTCAGTCCTGCCCTGGTGTCTTTTGCAAACTACTGATTGTTTTCCTCTCAATATAATTGTTTATTAAGACCAAGATAACAACTGAACAGGTAATAAGGCTCCGTTCACATCTTGGCGTTGCTATTACAGGCGTTTTTATGGGCGTTTTTTCCGGCGTTTTTGCAGGCGTTTTTTGTGCAGGCGTTTTTAGATTGAATAGAGACCAATGGAAAACGCCTGTAATCTGCCCAAAAAGAAGCTCAAGTACTTATTTGAGCATTGGGCGTTTTGCTCACAGTGTCAAAACGCTCAGATGTGAACAGGAGACATTGAAATGAATAGGATTTGTCTTATTGGGCGTTTTGAGAGCTGATCCTAGAGCAGAAAAACACCCCCAAAACGCCTACATGTGAACGGAGCCTAATGCCCTGTACACACGTGCAGATTATCTGAAGACTTTTGTCTGCAGACTTACCAAAACCATATAATATGAGGTCAAACCTAAACACTTTCAATTTGTATGCAATCCGGCAGGCCCTTGCACTACATAGAAAAGGTAAGTCTGCAGACAAAAGTCTTCAGATAATCTGCACGTGTGTACGGGGCATAAGGCTTCTTGAAATAACACAGTAAGATCTCGTTCGCACAAGCAAAACACTGGGGGTGATTTACTAAAACTGGAAAGTGCAGCTGTGCATGGTAGCCAATCAGCTTCTAACTTCAGCTTGTTCAATTAAAAACTTCCAAAAACTGCCAAAAAATAAAAAATAAATATGGAAGCAGATTAGTTTCCATGCAGAGCTGTACCAGATTTTGTATTCTTCAGTTTTAGTAAAATCAACCCCGCTGTCTGTATTCAGGGGTTACTAATCCACGTGCCTGTCATATTAGGAATAGTGGCTAAGTCTGTGCAGTGGCTGTGTCTTTGCAGCCGCTGTGTTCAAAACAGACTTTATTGGGCTGCCTGCACACAGAAACCTAAAAAATTAAACGGAGGGTAAAAAACAAAACAAAATAAGTTTGAAAAAAAGTGGCCTGTTTATGCTGTACGGCATCACTGCCCAAGTGAACGAGGCCAAAGTGCGACTAAAACCCCTCTGAATTTCTGACATCAACAAGCATTTTGTACAGCTTTCAATATTTAAACAGACCAAAATTTTCCAGCCTTATAAAGCTTTTCCTTCTAGAGTCAAATATTTAGGTTATGTGCTTGAGAACTAAACTGAATCAGAGTTAAGTGTTCCTTATTGCATGTAAAGCCAGGTTTAAAAGGATTCGGAGCTGGCCCTTGACAAGCAATGGATTTATACTGGACAAGTAGAGTGCCTGACACGTATTTTATGCAGTTAACTTGTTTCATTTCAACTACAAGGCATAAAACCACTTAATTACCCCAGTGTACACCATTGAAAGAATTTCCCTTACTTCTGCTGCCTGTGACAGCTGTGTAAGAAATGGCAAGTGCAGAGGTCACCAGGAAAAAAAAAAAAAAAAACCTGATAGCGCCATAAAGCTATAATAAAAATAAATAAAATATATATAATATATAGTAATAATATTAATAAATAAATAAAAAAATTATATATATATATATATATATATATATATATATATATATATATATATATATATTTATTATATTATCGCTTTTCCCACCATATTAAAATGTGATTTTGTTTTTATTTGCGTAATGGTGATGAAAATCCTTCCTGTCCTAACAGGTATGGAGAGGAAAGATCCCACTCTCCAATAATGACACAGATGGCGAAAAAAAATAAAAAATTCTTCCTTGAAAAGAAACATTTTGGCTGGTGTTGGGCTTTGGCAGCATGAATTTAAAAAATATAAATGATTTTCCACATGGTTTCAAAATGCTGTTAACACTACCTCACACGTGACATTTTCTGTTAAGGAATGGCTAATCCAAAGCTAGTAAGCAAAAAAAAAAAATAATAATAATAAAATAATGGGAATAGCCATTTTTTTTCTGCACTTACCTTTACAACCGCAAGCAGTCCTTCATTTGTATTTGGATCAGTAGTTATATTGAAAAAGCGCTTCTCATTCCCTTGTGTGATTGTGTACACAGCTTTCCAGTTTGCAGTACCGTGGACGTCATTGTCTGTTACAGGGATTCTCAGTATGACCATTCCACTTTCATTTTCATTCACTTCAGTCTGATACTAAAAATGGCAGAAATAATTATTACACTCTGATAACTATAAAGATATTTAATTTCTTTTTAAAATCAAGGCCATAGAAAGACTTCTAGCCCACAAAAACAGATGTCTGCTAGCATGGATTCTTACTTGGAAACATAATTTGCATCAAATCAAATAAATCCTGAGCAGTACAATTGATAATAAAAGTTTAAAGGATAGAATACAAACTTACAGATTGCTGTGAGAAGATTGGTGCAAAATCATTCACATCAACGACCGTTATAGACATGGTGCCAGTGGAAGACAAACAACCTATGCTGCCACCCATATCACGCACTTCCAGTACAAGAGTGTAGTGGTCCAATGTCTGCAAAGCACGTGTAAAAAAAGTTTACAGAAATGTCAAAAGGAATAGAACAGAAAACAGTGCTTGATTAAAATAGATGTTCATTTGTGCCTGGTGGTTGCTATTATTTTTTTTTTGTATACAAACTTTTATTGAAAGAAAACAGAAGATGGTGGTACAAAGAGAATTGGTACATTAATATGACAAATAATGGTATCACGTAGAGTAAATAGAAATATAACCATCTTAAGTAATTTCAGGTTGTCTCCATTAAATATGGGAGTTTGATATCAAAATAACAACAAGGATATCAAAAATATAGTTCCTGGATATAGGTACAGATATAGGTACATAGCAGTATAGTTAGAAAGAGAGTTTCATAACACTAAGCGTTAAGTCAGATACCCGGAGTCAAATGAAAGGGTTTTAAATAGTTAGTCACCTGTACAGTAGTTAGAAAAAAATATATCTGAGTGTGTGATCCATGGGTCCCATTTATTAGTGTGAAATTTCATAGAGTTGTATATAGTATGAAAATTTTTTTCCATAATATAGATCGAATTTATTCTTGTTTTAAGTTGTGAAACCAGGAAAGAGTTCCAATGAATGGCAATCAGCCATTGAATAGCAACTGAGATAGTGTGAATTAGTCTTGTGTGAGGTATGGATAAATTAATAATTGGTGAAAAAAGTAAGCAATTAGATGGAGTAAGGGTGATGTTAGTATCTGCGATTTTTGATGAAAAAATTTCCAATTGGCGCCAGATGAAAGAAATTTTATCTCAATACCAAAATATGTGGGTAAAGGAACCAGGAGATTATAACCCTTTACATGGAGCTTGAGTAAAATTATTAAAGCATTTTATACATGACTGCACTGTTAAATCTGAACTCCAGGCATACACAGGAATTTCTAAAACTCTAAAATGGAGCAGGTTTGGTACGTGAATTTGAAATGGATATCAGCCTCATGCAACCCCCCTGTACAGCAACATTCAGACTGGGAGGGTCAGCACAGAATTACAAGTTTGGCAAGAAACACAGTTGTCATAGGTTATGTGTTAATTATAGTTTGTAAAAGAAGTAAGGGTCAGAGTAGGGAGCCCATATTCACACATGGCTTACTGTAATAGAAAGCCATGTAACTGCCTGGAATGAGGGCAGGACTAAGTCAGAGTGTGTCCCGTGTCCAGTAACAATATCTTAGCTTTTCCAAGCCTTCTCCCTACAGGCTGTGCAAAGTGGATTGGAACAGTCAGTCAAGAATCTCATCTGCCCGAAGGTACTGGTGGTTGGGTCTGATCCTTGATTTACAGCTGCATTCTTTACACATTTTCTTTCCTTGGCTGTCATTGTGCTCAGGCTTGTACCGTTGTCAATCTTATGCCTTGGTCTGATCATTCAGCTCCTGTTCGGCTGAAAATGCTCTGTAATGTGAGTTGGATGTTCAAATGCTATTCTGGCTCACTTGCCGCTGATAAGTCTTAGCAGAACATTACAGCATTTCAGATTGCATAAAGCAGCTGTCAGTCATGGTTTTGATCCAACCACCAATGCCTCTGGAGCAGATCAGATTCTTGAAAAAGTATTCATACCCCATGAAAATTTCCACATTTTGTCATGTTGCAACCAAAAATGTAAATTTATTTTATTGGGATTTTATGTGATAGACCAACACAAAGTGGCACATAATTGTAAAGTAGAAATAAAAGGATACATGGTTTACAAATAAATATCTGAAAATGTGTGGCATGTGGTTTTATTCAGCGCCCCTGAGTCAATACTTCGTAGAACCACCTTTTGCTGCAAGTCTTTTTTGTTATGTCTCTACCAGCTTTGTACATCTAAAGAGTGAAATTTTTGCCCACTCTTCTTTGCAAAATAGCTCAAGCTCTGACAGATTGGATGGAGCGCATCTGTGAACAGCAATTTTCAAGTCTTGCCACAGATTGTCAATTGGATTTAGGTCTAGACTTTGACTGGGCCATTCTAACACATGAATATACTTTGAACTAAACCATTCCATTGTAGCTCTGGCTGCATGTTTAGGCATGTTGCCCTGCTGGACGGTGAACCCCTGCCCCAGTGTAAAGTCTTTTATAGGTTCTAATAGGTTTTCTTCTAAAATTGCCCTGCACTTGACTCTATCCCATTTTCCCATCAACTCTGACCAGCATCCCCACAATATGATGCTGCCCCCACCATGTTTCACGGTGGGGATGGTATGTTCAGGGTGATGTGCAGCGTTAGTTTTCCGATACACATAGCTTTTAGGCCAAAAAGTTCAATCATGGTCTCATCTGACCAGAGCACCTTCTTCCACATGTTTGCTGTGTCCCCCACATGGCTTCTTACAAACCGCAAATGGGACTTCTTATGGCTTTCTTTCAACAATGGCTTTCTTCTTGCCACTCTTCCATAAAGGCCAAATTTGTGGAGTGCACTATTACCGTAGTAGTTGTGCTGTAGACAGATTCTCGCACCTGAGCTGTGGATCACTGCAGCTCCTCCAGAGTTACCATGGGCCTCTTGGCTGATTCTCTGTTCATTGCTCTCCTTACCCAGCCTGTCAGTTTAGGCATACAGCAATGTCTTGGTGGGTTTGCAGTTGTGCCATACTCTTTCATTTTTGGATGATGGATTGAACAGTGCTCCGTGAGATGTTCAAAGCTTGGGATTGTTTTTTTGCTTTAAACTTCTCCACAACTTTATTCCTGACCTGTCTGGTGGGTTTCTTGGCCTTCATAATGCGGTTTGTTCACTAAGGTTCTCTAACAAACCTCTGAGAGCTTTACAGAACACATTTATACTGAGAACAAGTTACACACTAGTAAAAATGTACTAATTAGGTGACTTCTGAAGGCAATTTGTTCTATTAGGATTTTAGTTAGGGGTATCTGAGTAAAGGGGGCTGAATACAAATGCACACCGCACTTTTTAGATAATGATTTGTAAAACATTTTGAAAACCATTTATCATTTTCCTTCCACTTCACAAATTTGTGACACTTTGTGTTGGTCTATCACATAAATACATTTACGTTTTTGGTTGTAACATGACAAAACGTGGAACATTCCAAGAGGTATGAATACTTATTATGCATGTATATGCCAGAGACAGAAGATTTAGTAGGCCTGCTGGAATAAGTCAGAATTTTGGCCCATCCTATATGCCCTTAAAATATGGGGGGGAAAAAAAAAGAAAAAAAACACACACATTACCTCTCTATCAAGCTTGTTTGTTAATGTAGTCACTATGCCATATTCTGTATTCACAGCAAAAAGGAGAGGTGATGGAGGAATTTGTCTAAGGAGATAATATCTTAGCAGGGTGTGTCGAGTTTTTGGCTCATCTCTGTCTGTGGCGTTTACTCTTCCCACAATAGTACCTTCGAAATAGGAAACAACCAAAATACATTAAGATTGATCAAATTGGAAAAAACACACACAACAGCTCAGATGAAAACTAGAATTAATTAACAAGAAAAAAAAAAAGGAGGGAACATTTGACCGGTGAGAAAAAGCTCTTTTTACATTTTGGGTTCCTGGGATTAGTTTTTAAAGGGCTAAAGATGAGAGAGGAAATGCTACCCACATTAAAAGTATACTTCTACTGACAGAGATTTTCAAGGTGCCATTGCGGCCTCTCTTTCTAAAAAGCCTACTTTCCTAGCAGTCATACTGCACCAAAGATTAAAAACTTTCTAAGCCACAGACATGGAAGTATTAAGCAAATCAGGGTACAGCATTCACTTGCTACACACTTAGTCTGGGTCAGTGGCTCAAAGCAGAGCCAGGCAACTAGCATTTTCTGAAAGATGTTACAAATTGTAGCCTTCATATTTACATATATTTCTTAACCCTTAGTGTTACCTCTAAAAAGAATGCCTTTGCTCTCAACCTGCTTTCAAACTTAAGCTAACAATATAAAAAAATCAAAAACAAAAAAAACCCCTTGAAACCATAATCACCCAAGACTTTTCTTTACGGACACTGAATGTGATTAGTGCCATACTAAAGCAACCCTACGATAGAGGGCTTAAGTTTCAGGATAAACTAAGCATTTTTCATTTGCTTCCTGATGCAAAAAATTGCTTTTAGTTTGTTTAGTCAATAGAGTCTAATCTCGTGCCATTAAGATTAAAAAGCAGTTATGAGTCTTTAGATGTGGGTGCAACCAGGCCTTTTTTTCTGAAAGAATAGGTGCAGGAACTCTCCCTTTCCGAGTCACCCCTTTTCTCCGCCCCCTACCCACCTCAAGGAATGCTCCTTGGTTCCACCCCTTGCCCATCTCCCAGCACTATCCTTTATGGAGAATACAGAACCAAGTATAACTTTTTTTTGTGGCAAGTGTAATTTGTATGTAATTTGCTAATGACAACAATAAAAGCAGGAAAATAGATCCCCTGCAGCCAGTAACAATAATAGACCCTACATCAACAATAGATCCCCCCCCCCCCCAAAAAAAAAAATGGACCACCCACAATAAAAAAATCGCCCAGAACAATAGACCCCCCAGCAACTATAGACCTCCCGGCAGCAATAACAAATCTCCCCACAGCCAGCATCAACAGACCCCTCCCTCAACAGTAGAACTCTCCCAGCAGTAGAAACTCTCCCAGCAAAAACTGACCCCCCCCCAGCAACATAAGGCCCAACTCACCAACAATAGATCCTCCACCAATATCAATAGACTTCCAAAGCAACAATAGACCCCCCCCCCGTGCAAAAATTGATCCCTTCCAGCTAAAATAGACCCCCCAGCAGCCAGCATCAGTAGACCCTTCAGCACACCCCAGCACCTCTTGCATACATTCAGTACTGGAGGTGCCGGAACTGCGTTCCCCCGCGCTCCTGCTGAAAAAAAGCCCTGGGTGCAACTGAAGACATTTGATTACACAGAGCCTCGTGTATGAGAAAATACCAAAAAGAAAGTATGACTTGCCCATAATAGACAGGATTTTTCTCTTCTACATGTTAAAAAGTAACACCTGAAATCTGATGGCTACTAAAAAGTTGCTTACCAGCTTTGCTGTGCTCCAACACTTCAGCACAAAACACTGCTTCAGTAAACACTGGGGCATTATCATTGTCATCTTCTATGACAACTGGTAACGTCAGAGGAGACTCCGGTGAATATCCATCTACTGTCGTTGCATAAACTGTTAGCTGAATGTAAGAAAAAAGTAGAAGAAGTTGTTATAGTGCCTTACAAAAAATAAGCATACATGTATACAATTCCCTAGAGAAGAAACATTTTAGGCCAACACAAAATAAAAAAAAATAAAAAAGAAGAAGTGTGGTGGTAAAGGGGGTTGAGGGTTAAAACCTCTGTCAGGTTTTTATTGTCCCTGCTAGAAATGGTCACCCTCTATTTTTCCTGATGACTATTGTTACCGGGACTGAAAGTGAAGGAAAATACAAAACAGTCGTCACCATAAAAAGTGTCCCCATTATTTCTCTGTTCTTATTCTGGTTACAACTGTCACAAAAATGATATGCCTTGTTTTAGAGAGATTGCCTCTTACTTCCTGTTGTGTCTACAGTACAGGAAGTGAAGGCTTTCAGCACAACACTGGGATCCCCTCCCTGTTAAGAGAACTGGTCTATAAAACAACATGGTTAGAGGACTAGTTTTCTTAAAAAGGAGAAATCAGCCTACAAAACTTGGGTTCATTTCCCAAACAGCAAACAGGGCAATCTCTCCACAATCCCAGTCAGGTTTTTGTTTCTCTGCATCCCCCTTTGAAAAGATTTGTGAAAAGAAATAAGGGAATAAGGGAGGGGGAGGAGTGGGTTGGTTGAGGCCATATGCAGTTGTCACTAGGCTAGGAACTAAGGAAAAAAAATGTAAAGTCATCTGAAGTTCTGACCTTTTCCTAGACTAATAAAACTGTTTACACTGAGGAAATTTCCCATCACATTATTCAATGGCGTGCATTCGTGTGTGGTTAGGGGTGTAATTTCTCAATAAGGATAAAGAGGGGCAATAAAACCCTTTTAAACGATTCTAAACTCTCCTTGTTTTATCTAAAACACATAAAAAAAAAATACACATATATATATATAAATAATAATAATAATAGATATGTATGGGCTGAAGTTGAGTTTTAAATAGCAAAATAAAAAACCCAAAACATTCAATAGAACAGAATGCAGACAAAAGTTGCCAGTATATATTTTGATAAAAACTTTTTCTGTAGAAACTAAGGAAAGGAAAACTGCATACCGGAAAAGAAGGGGTTTCTTCCCGATCCACTAGGCCATTGATGTACAAGTCTCCAGTTTTTGGATCCATCTGAAACAAACCTACTGGTGGCTGATCCACACCTGGTCCCGAAATAGTGTAAATAATATCATATAGCACCTGAGTGTCAGACTGGACCTGTGGGGGAAAATACATATAATATAAATGGTCTCATTTTGTTATCTATTATACTTGTACAGGAATAGGGTTGCTGCATGCATAATCCTCTTGTTGGGTCCTTCCTTTTACCCCACACATTTAACTTTATGTAAAGTTCTCACTCATGAACTGAATCACTGCAATATGCAAGTATGGAAATTCTCTGATTGCAACAAACAAGAAGATCTGCTCCCTAAATGCGACAACATGTATTACACCATATGGTCAGAGTTTGTGGACACCGGCTCATCCACCCTCTATATGAGTATACCCCTCTAAATTTCTGAGTTTTCCAAGAACCAGTACTGTTAAAGCTACAGCATACAAATACATTTTGGACTGATAGCTTCCACTTCCCGACAACATTCTAGGGAAGACCTTTTTTCAGTTCTAGCATGACTGTGCCCCTGGGCACAAAAACAGGTCCATAACAACATGATGTGTAGATGCACTCGTATGGCCAGCAAAAAGTCCTGACCTCAATCCTACTTTACACCTTTCAGATGAACTGGAATGCAAATTATGAGCCAGATCGTTTCCTCCAACATCTGCACCTGACCTCACGAATGCTCTTTTGACCCAATGACCACAAATTCACACCAGCACGTTTCAAAACCTTGTTGAAAGGTGGATTACACTGGGGACTGTCCTGGTTGCAACATAAAGGAAGGTAGGGGGTCACCCCCCTATCAATGACCATGAGCCTGGAATGCCCAACAAGCTCGTGTTGGATGTGCTGATCCGGAGTACACAATCTTTTTGGCTATATGTGTATTTTCCTGGGAAAATATTCTCTCATTTGAGAAAAATTAGAGCATTTACCACAGAAATTATGCTGCCAAATTATGTGAAGGGTCACAAATGTGAAAAGCAAGTATCATGTTATCAGCAATATGCATTCCTCGTCGCTCAAAGGATATTCCCCATATTGACAATGAAAAAAGTAAAAGTAAAAATAAACCCATACATCACAAGCCAGAAGCATTCGGAGACAGATTATGTGGTGGTGGCTTTAAGACATTCACCAATAACTGAATAGTAAATGAGTAGTATACCAGATATTGTTTTAAACCAAAAACTGGCTTACTCATCAGATACCTTTTATAATACTTCACTGAGCAAGCCTGCTGGGAAACCAAAAATAGAGAGAAATGTATATTGAGATATAAGCCCCAGTGCTGTATCTTGGCCTAGGCCGACAAGGCCTAGGCCTAGGGCGGCACTTTGCAGGGGGCAGCAAAAAAGCTGCACACCACATGAAAAAAAACAGCCTCCTCCCACACAAAAAGGGTCCCTGCCGGCTTACGCTACACTTTTAGTTTAGTGCCAGTATTATGGGACGAATTGGGCCAGAGAACAGGGTCCAGGAGGCAAATCGGTCTGGCACCCCCATAAAGCAGTCACACTGCTACCTGCCGGTATGATAGGCTGCACTAATGGGCACTGATAGGCTACACTGGTGGCCACTGATGGGGCTGTACTGATAGCCACTGATGAGGGCACACTGATATGCTGCACTGATAAGGTTGAACTAATGGGCAGTAATAAGGCGGCACTGATGGGCACTGATGAGGCTGAACTTCTGGTAACTGATGAGGCTATGCTGATGGGCACCGATAGACTGTGGTTGTGGTCTGTGGTGTACAGATGACAGGGCGGGTCATAAACCGGAAAGGGGTGTGGCCTTTACAGGAAGGGGTGGGTCATATTTAAATTTAGGGGGTGCGCAAACATAGTAAGGCCTAGGGCAGCACAAAACCTAAATATGCCACTGATGAGCCCTACCCGTTCAAGATAACATGGAAATTTCCCTCGGTAGTTCTCATTATGTATGATGGGCAAGGGACTCCATCTCCTTTTTGTACGTTTCAGCAATTCTCTGGTATATCTTCCTTGGCCAGCCTAAAAAAGGATAATAAAAAGGAGTTTGTGAATATTTATTGAAATAGATCAGCCAGTGTAATACAGATTTTATTAAGTGTTAATAACAGTCTACAGGAATGCTTTTGATTAAACTGGCCATATTCGGATCAAATTTTGTTCCTGCTTAATTGTCCTTAATTCATTCCATGGGTGGCCCTATCAGCACCACCCATCTCGAAAACATTCAAGCATAAGCATCTTGGCCAAAACAGCAACCACATCCAATCAGATGCAGGCACTCTTTAATTATTTTAACAGCCACAGGGGGCAATCAGCAGTGCAAATTCATCCATTCGCACGGTTTACAATATGGGAAAGAGTGAATCAAAAATTCATTGGAATAGGTGCATTTGACCCGCTTCAAGCCAGTTTTGCATTCCCCTAAGATTTATATGGGAATGTAAAACCAATAAATGAGAGCAAAAGCCCTTGGCCACAGGCTGTGAAGTTCTAGAAATATACTATGTTTTGACAGGGTCATGAACCATACACCTTTTTCATAAACCTCCTAGCCAGTTCTAACAAGTAAACCAGTTTAAAAATGATAAAAAGTAAGGTTAGAATAATGCACACATCAAAAGAACTTGATTTCTCTTGCAAAAGCAAAATGTGGGCTTGAAATAAAATATATATATTTTAATAGTTTAAGGCTATTGACTGTTGCTTAGGGGAAAAAAAAAATAAAAATCTATGCACTTTAATCAACGCCTGCGTATTAGCAATAGTTTATTTCACCATACCTTCGATTTTTAGAACGGGTTAAATATGCTGTTTGGGAACAGGATTTTCATCAGAAAAAAAACTATGTTACTTTTCTACATTTATGTGTCTTAACTTCTAAAGAATTAACTGATGCAATAGCTTTAATCAAGTGAAGAATCAACGGAAATTTTAGGTTAAACTCCAACCAGATATATCAAATAGCCATCAATGCAGCTATATATTTATTTTAATCCCACTTCTGAGATTTTAATGTAGGAATAGCAGCATAATAAACTAGCAAGAGGGGACATTGGTGTGCAGCTTATCCTCCACTGTCCAATTAGCAAGCTGGGATTGCTGAGGTAGTCTCTAGCATTTTCCTTCACAGACAAAGTATTAATAAGACAAGGCCATAAAGAAATTTTAAAAAAATGACTTACATTTGTTTCAGGTACAAGTGTCACTGCAATAATCCTCTCCTTTTTTGAATCTTGATTCTCCAGTATAATTCCAAGTGAAACAGGATGATTAGGCATCTTAACACGTTTTGTGGCATATAAGGCATAAGCGGAATCAACATGCTCAATTGTAAAATTTGAATTACTTGTCCCAGCAACTGTATCATTAGGGTGCAAACAATTATGCAGATCAACTATGAAATAAAAAAAGAAGAAGAATGCATGGGGTTATCAATACGTTTGTAAAGCAAAAAAAAAAAAAAAACAAATTAAAGAATTAAAAAAAAAAAGTACATATCAAAACCGACAAATGTAGCATGGCAATACATATAGAGGCTACTGACCGAGGATTTGAGCATAATCCCTTTGTTGTCAGTAAAGCCTCGTACACACGATCAGATTATCGAATGATCTTTTGTCCGATTTTTATTGCAGGCTAGTCTCATATCGAACGTGAAGAGGTTACTTTGATACGAAAATTCTTTTATGACAGAATTCAACTTCAGAAGTGATGTCATGTGTTGAATTGTTTTGTATGTGTTCTTTCGTTTCTGAGCATGCCTAGTCTTGCTCTTACGATTTTTTTCGGACGAAAACTGTACTAAACAAAAAAATCAGACGTTTGTTGACATACGATAAAAATTTTATAGCCTGCACATCCAGATTTTGTCGTCCGAAAACTCGTAATCGGCTGTCGAAAGCACTATACTAACAATCCGAAAAGTGGCGGATCGTTAGTCGGACGAAATTTTACTTCTGATTTTCGTATCGTGTCTATGGGCCTTTAGTGCTCAGGGAACACCAGATCCTACGTTTTCACATGCAAGGTAAATTCTTCTAAGGGCCCGTACACACAATATGAAAATCTGAAGGGAAATTTCGTCCTACGACCGATCTGCTGATTTTCAGATTGTTAGTATTGTGCTGCTGATTTTCAGATTGTTAGTATGGTGCTTTCGACAGCAAACTCCGACTTTTCGGCCGACAAAATCCTGATCTGCAGGCTATATCATTTTTGTCGTCCGTCAAAACAACGTCCGATTTTCGTCTCATTAGTACAGATTTCGACTGAAAAAAAAATCTTAAGAGCAAGACTAGGCATGCTCAGAGACGAAAGAACACATACAAAACAATCCAACACATGACATCACTTCTGAAGTAGAATTCTGTCGTACGGGTAAATTCGTATGAAAATAACCTCTTCACTTTTCACATCAGACTAGCATGCCACAAAAAAACGAACGACAGATTGTTCCATAATCTGATCATGTGTACGGGGCTTAACTCCCTCTTAGTCCGGGATTAAATGGTGCGGCCATCTTGGGCTCCTAGTGGTTCCACATTTTGTGAATTTTTGAGAAGGTATGCAAATGGTATCCGGCTATATATCACACATACACACCTTTTCAGTTCTCATTTATGTATGAATTTCAGTTCTACATTTTTCTACCCAACTAAACCTACATTTGGGAACTGGGGACCTCTTGGTCCTCTGGCTGTGTAACCTGCCTGTGAACATTGGTAATCAACAGTTACTAGACGTCAATTAAAGAACAGAAATATGTGTCCCAAGTCATGGATGCTGCCACAATTCCTAGGCTCGGTTAACAAGTTTTTGATACGAGTAGATAATTCACTAAATTCCTCCCCCATTTTAATATTGCAAACTTTACATTTATTTCTGGAAGATCCAATAGGATGTATAAACGACAGTGAAATATATACATTTATTGCTCTGACAGACATTTTAGGGTTTCCTTTTATCAAACAATGCAAAGGTTGATCTCCCAAAGTAATAATTAAACAAATGTCTGGTTAGCCAAAAAAATAAAAAGACAAATATGAACTCACAAGTGCCAACCAAGGATCCTGTAAGAATATAGTGATGCACGGGAAGTTTTATATGGTGACATGATTTTTCTGCTACAACCAATGGCTGAAAGAGAAAGAAAAAACCACTGTAAAAACACAAACATTTATTTTGTTTTTCACAAATAATCTTTATATCATCAGTTTATCAGTTTATCTATATCTATCTCAAACAGGTTCCCTCTTGCTTTCTGTTCATGGCTTATAGCTTTCCAGTTGTGACTGTTATGAAGTCTACCACAGATAAAATTCCAGTTTTTTATTTCCAAATAGCTTTTTTGACTGTTTTGTCAACAATTTGATGCCTGTGACTTTAGCTATCTTTCTTCTGTCACCAAAACCAGCCACAAAATAAACACTGAATTCCACCTGTATTTCTATGCTATAGTGCTACTTCATAGGAGTAGGTTTCTACAGAACAACTTTGTTCATTTAATAAAAAGCTATTTTTGATCGTGGATTCTCAGGCCTCACAAACTGGCAGTGTTAAACCCGTGGTTATATGCATTTAGAGAACATTTCCAAATACATATAAATGATTTTTCAATAGCATCATTCAAATTCATTTTGTGCTTTTAGGATCCAATTGGAGGCTCTAAATTTGGCTAAACAAGTGTAAATGCAGCTAAACCTGCTTTAAGGCAGGAATCGCACCTAAACCCCGAAAAGGTGTTTTGGGAAGTCGTTAAACTGGTATATACCTTTCAGATAACATCTCCTGCATTTTAAAAAGTTGAAAACATAGGAGTGCAGGTGTGAATGTAGTTTTTAGGACTCCAAAAACAAGATCTCCCCTCTGGATTTCTCAGCTCAGAATTCTTTTGTGTCACTCCTACCATTTAAAGTCATATTGCAAAATAACAGAAAACAAATGTGACCCCTGGTTATGACTGAAGGAAGGGGTAGACTTGAGAAACCAGGTTCAAAGATCTTATCTCCTTTAATCAGCACCAGTACGGGCTCTGTCGCTTTGTGCAATGGAGGTCACCAACCGAATGAACTAGTATATTGGAGTTTACAAAAAAAGTCTAAAAAGGGCAAGCTACAAATTTTTTAAAAACGTATCAAATATATTTTTTGCTATACTTCATTTGTGGGTCACAGAAATCTACTTGTGTGCTTGCCCTTAACCCAGAATAAGCCAATAGTGGGCTAAAGCCTGCTCTCGGCTGATGTCAGAGCTGTTCCAGGCTCTGGAAGGATCCCAGCCATGTTGTCTGGATCCACCTAGCTGTCCAATTGACAGCTGACCCCAGCTCTCAGCATGTGACTGAGAGCCAAAGCCAGCTATGCCTGCCCCCTTTCCAGCCCAGTGAGCACTGGAGGGGCAGAGCGGAGAGTGGTGACTGACAGCCACCACTATCTGCCTCGGGAAAACCAAGAACTGAGTGTGATCGGGATAGCCAACATTTACGCGTTACGGCCTTAAATCATAGCTAGCTCACAGGAGCTGCAGCTTGACTGCCAATGTGCTATCCAGTCTAAATAGGAGGCAAGGCCTATATTGCAAGTCTTTAACCAAAGGGTCTTTATTGTAAAGTCCCAACCCTTCTAAGTTGTAAAGTGGACTCCGCCATGCCTGAACTGGCTACAACAGATTCCCCTGTACTTTTAAAAAAGCTCCAATATCAGCAAGGCTGGTATAAAGAAAAAACAGCTCCCTTGTGGCATCTCTACCCACAAACTTTACTATTCACAACGCACAGCATGTGAGGTCTGATATTGCCCAGAAGTGCATTCTGATCTGCTGCAGCCTATTCGCCGCTGCTTCCTGACTACTGTAAAATGCTCTCCAGTAATGACTGCAAGACATTCTAAAAAGTTCTCCAATGGAAACAGTGGACCACAGGTCGTAAAATGACTGCTTGATGAATCTATTGGGACTGGTTTATCACATTGCACAAACAAAGTAAATTACCTCTAATGACTTATTCTAGATCTGGTTTGCTGCTATTTGCTGTCAAAATCATAGCTTCAATGATGTCAGATACTACAGATGGTAATCTTCTTCATGCACTGTGGCTGAGATCCCATGCTCTTGTACAGGCAACAGATCCTGTTGTTCACCATTTCTTTCCTCCCCTGTTGTCAATTCACATAACACCCTGTATTCTGTTCACATAATACAAGGCATTCTGCGAATGGACAAGGGAAGATAATGTCCTTCATTGTCCTCTTCTCTATTCACAGAACAACTTGTATTCCGTGAGCGGAGTACACCTGCAGCACCAGAAGTAGTATCTGGCATCAGAGACAATTCCTACAATAAATAGCAGTGGTCCAGACCTAGGATTGTCAGAGGTAAATCATTTGACTTGTACTGTGTACAAAATGTATTTTTTATTTTTCCTGGAGTCCTGTTTCAAAGACCTTTATGGTGGGATTAATACCTCTTAAACGATAGATTGAAAAATATTACATATTACTTTTAAAATCACCTTAAAAACATGGTATTATGAGATTGGGCTTGCATATATATTTTTTTCTTTGGCAAAACAAAGAAAAAAAAAAAATCTACAGGACTGTCATCATGCAATTGAGAACAATATACAATATAATAAGCAAGTGACAAAGACTATAACCAATAGATATTTTCAACTGTGGATCAAATTTACATGCAACACAATGGTACTGGCTGAGAACTGAAAAGCAAAAAGATAATAGCTTTATGCTTTTTTTCCCATGAGGTTAACAGTTTTTCTAGATTATTTTTTTTCCTTCTTAAAATAGAATTATAGAAAAAATGTTTTTCCCCCCTATTTTGGATAGAGCAAGGGAGGGTTATAACCTGTCAGATTTATTTTTGCCATCTGCATCTTATTGTGGAGATTTCCCTTTACTTCCTGTCCCATAGCCAAATAGGAAGTGGGAGGAAATTCCTGCAAATTAGGGGAATTCCTTTTCATTGCCATCTGTATCCCTGTTAGGGAGACATCTCCCTAACTTCCTGTCTGGACATGAATACATACAGAGACATACATTTTACATATAGCCGGAGTTCTCATTCTTGGATAAAGAATTACACAGACCATCTCCCCAATGGGGGTCAAAGACAGAACAAAAAAAAAAAAAAAGTTATAATGTTAATGACTTATTTTAAGTCTTGCCCATCCCTCTCCAAAACCTAAACAATCAAAGTTATACCTTTGGGGTCATGCACAATGCAGTTGTCAAATGGCATTTTTGACTTTTTTTCCTGCCCCTAAATGCTCCTCTATGTCAGCCTAGGTGTCCATGCTCACATTGACATTTACAGGCATTTAGGGGCAGAATTCTGAACGCACCAAAATCGCTTTCAGGAGAGAAGCTTTTGGGCAGAAAAAAAAGGTCTAATGAGTCTAAACGCTTTGTGCATTCATTTCAATTGATCAATGAACTTGTGCATTCATTTCAAGGGTCAGTAAAAATCCTATGGGAAAGGAGGATGTATTTGTCATATACACAACTAAACTAAACTAATAAATAAAGACCCAACACCAGTTAATTTTGGCAAAAGTAATGGCCGCGGCACTTTATTGGTTTAAAATAAATTAATTCATTCTTAATTCAAAATTCAATCAAATAAAAATTTTCCAATCAAACAAAATTATAAAACATACACTGTATCGCTTAGTCCCAGAACTCAAGCGAAATAAAACCATATTTTCCAAACACCAAAGTCCCCCCTTGATTCAAGGGTGACGTCACCACATAAAGTGCCAGCGACGGGTGGGAGGGAGGGTAGCTCGCCCGGCGGTCACTAGCCAACTGAGGGGCTTACCTCACGGACCCCCTTTTATAGACTAGGGCCAGAATGTTCCAGAGGGGCGTGCGCCACTGTAAAGCCCCCAAGAACCTTATGGGGGGGCAGCTTAGCTCTTAAAGGGGCCGCGTCCCTATAAATTGCTTATTTAGAATTAGCAAAAATGTTTTTTATTTTTTCCCATCCCCAGTCCCATGTGCGAGGGCACCGATACTTGTGCCCTCTTTCCATTCTAGACAATGAAATGAACACCTGAGCACTTGATGCACCTGAGCACACCTAAATGCATTTAGAAACAAAATGAGACTTTAGGCTCATTTGTTAATGTGTTTTTTTTTTTCTTGTCAGGAGATATGCACACAGCAGAGCATAGTGTGCGTGGCGTCTTTATGTGTTAATAATTAAATGTTATTTTTATGGGGGAAAAAAAAAAAAAAAAAAAGGCACACTCCACCACACAGCATTCCATGAGTTACCCTATTAATTTGTCAGGCTGAAAAATATGGGTGAGGAAAAATAAGGTGAGAAAAAAAAAAATAGAGTGACCTCACCAATGAATACACGAAAGTGTGTGGTTATTGTATGTGACGTTAATCAGTTACCTGTTTCTCTACCTACACCACAGTCATATTATATGTACTCTACATACAGCAGGTGCGGCATCTATACAGAACATAAAGGAATGTACACCTTCAGGGGCCCTACAGATTCTTTTACATATGAACCTGCTGCACATAACAATGAGCACAGTTTGTGTTACTTACAGGATAAAAGAGGCGTTTATAAAAAGAGGTTTTAAGTGAACATCATTAGTGTTTTACGAGCCATAACAATAAATTAGCCACAAGGCCTCCTTTACACCAGCTGAGTAGACTAGAGTTGCCTAGCACAGGAACAAGGTAAGGCAATGTCCTAGAAGTTTGAGTTTAGTTTATATATCCATATATATCCATAGCACAGTGGTGCAAGAAAAAAAAACAGCTATTATAATGTATAATGAGATATTGCGAACAAAATCCCTCAATAATATCCTGGAAATCAATTGTATAAGCTCTGAAACAAAAAGTTAGCAACACACTACAGTATATGGACAAAAGTTTGACTACTTGACCATTATACCCATATAAGCTGGTTGAACATCCATGTTCAAAGCCATTGTAATTATTATGCAGTTTGCCAGTGGTACCAGCCTCCACTCTTGTAGAAAAGCTTTACAAAAAAATATGGGCGCATTTCCATCAGAATTTGTGCTTATTCGGCCAAAATTTTTAGTTGTAGTTTTTCAGGTACTGATTTTTGATGGGAAGACCTAGCTCACAATCCCACTTCCAAATCGTCCCATCCATGTTCAATAGGGTTGAGGTCAGGGCTCAGCGCAGGCCATCAGACTTTCCCCACACCAAACTCATCATACCAGAGGGGAACAGTCCAGCTAGAAAGACAGCCTTTGCCAAACTGTTGTCAGAAGGCTGGCCCACAATTATCTAAAATGTCTTTGTACTGTGTACTATAGCACTAACCCTTCACCAATAATACCTGAACTCAGTCTGGATGGGTGATACTCTGGGCATTAAAGTATAGCTCTGGTAGATCCCCACAAACTTTTGTCCATAGTGTGTAAGTACCGGTAAATGGATTGTTTCCTTCTAGCCATAGGGCACTACAAGACCAAACATGCTCCACCAGCCCCATGGTACAATAAACAAAGCTACTATTTTCATTGTATTCTAGGCTGGTTGCTATTGCCAACCTAGATTTCTGAAAATGCTAGTTGCCCGCTTGCTAATCCTTAGACTTAAAGTGAACTAAAATCAACTTAATTTGCCTCCTCTAGTAATGAGGCAAATCTCACTCTCCTTCGTTGACTGCACTTCAATCACTGCCTATGTTTCTTCCAGATTTGCCAGTTTAAGGCCATCCAAATTGGCTGGCCTGGGATGATGGAACTCATTCATCCCGGCACCAAGGAAAGCCAAGACTGTACATGGACATGTGCATGCGTGGTTCACTGTACAAACTTTAAAAGACTTGCTAACAGGCATTTTCTGAAAGAGCCATACAGAGTTTCTTTTTCAATTAAAGTTCTCCCACGAACAACTTTTATCAAACCTAAAGTCACACTACAAATACTTTGAATTACCGACACAGAACCAGCAGAAGTTCTGACTGCACCCTACTCAATAATGGAACACACTTCTAGAACAACAACATTTGCAAAGCTGCATTGACAAAAAAAAAAAAATGTATATATATATATTTTTTTTTTTTAATATATTTTTTTTTGCATTCAGATCCTTAGGCCTCATGCACACTGGACACTTTTTATAGTTGCTGTTTTTGGCTTCAGGCATTTTTTTCTGCAGCCAAAAATCTCCCCAGCATATTATCCTATGTGTCCATGCACACATAGGCTGTTATCAGCAGTTTTTGGCTGGGGTGTTTTCTAGCTGGAAAAAAAACCCAGAACTAGTGGGTTTTGAGAGGAGTTTCTCAGCTGTAAAAAATGCTCTAACTCTAAAAAGAAAAAGCTTGAAAATGCCAAAAAAAAAACTATGAAAAACGTGGCTATTCTGCGTTTATCAGCGTTGTTGAGACATAAGCTTTTGTGAGGGTATAATTTTGTTTAAAAAAAGCTGAAAAAAAAAAAAAAAAAAACGCTGAAAACTCATTCTACAGATAAAGCTACTGTTTTTGTTAAAAAGGTCTTAAAATTCAGCAATGCTTTTCAGTACAGGAATTAATATTATTAATGCTAAAACACTTGACTGTATAACAACAGTGCAGAATGTATTATCTATTATTCAATTTTTCTTATCAGTAACAACTACTGAATGATCTAATAGAACCTTTGAATATTTCCTCTTGGCAATTCATATGGCTGAGTTTAGGCCCATTCCCACCCAAGTGATTTAAATCAGGATTTGGAGTGCCACAAGAAGAAGCGCATCAATGCTCAACACTGAGATTACCATTATATTCCATGGTCCTTGCTTTCTACCCAAGTGTGGTGTTGCCTAAAGCTCAACATTCAAAAATAAATAAAAAAATCAATAAAAAAAAAAAAACACGTGAGCTTTTTGGGGGGCTGCCTACGGGAACACATGGAATCACATGTAATGTGTGTTTATTTATTACAGGTACTTCTATAGTGCCATCAATTTATGAAGTGTTTTAAATACATATATTCTAAATTCACATCAGTCCCTGCCCTCATCTTTCCATGTATTTCCTTGCTTAGTAACTAGCCTGTCATTGACTAAAAATGAAAGAAAAAAAAAAAAAAAACACTCAAGCCTGAAAAATCCACAAAACACCTGTACAAAAGCAAAACAAAAAAAATGATGATGAACATGCCCGAATGTATTTATAAGTTAATATCTAACTAGTATACTTTTCAGAAGTCACACATTTGTAAAGTGATTGCTTTTTGAATGTACATGTTCCCTAACACTGGCGAGAGCAGAAGTGATCTTTTATTTCCGGTAACAATATAACCATTGTAGGCCTGAATAAAAGTAGAGGCAGAATCGTTTACCGCACTGCAATATAAAACCTGCGATGACTAGGGCACCACTACCTGTACAAGGCCTAAATAAAGTGAAACGATCGAGAGAACCTCTGCAAGTATAAAACAACAAGCATAAGTAAACAATCATTTCGTAGAACAAAAGGCTCTAAAGGTACTCAGATTTCCTCTTACACTCCAAAGACATGCTGGTAGCATAACTGGATCCGGTCTAAATTGTCCCTAGTATGTGAAATAAGGACCTTAGATTGTAAGCTCCTTGAGGTCAGGGACTGATGTGAATGTTGTTGTTGCTATATACAAGTACATGTAATAAATAAACAATGTCTCACATTTCTAACTCAAATCAAGGCATACAAAAAGATCACATATTTGTATGTGTAATTCAAGTCCTGACAGTCAGTCCACAAAACAATCAATGCAACCTCTTCCAGACAATACTGGGGCACTGTTAGTATACATAGGATGTCAGTCCAAAGTATTTTAGTTTTATACTAAACAAGGGTGGATTAGAAATAGCAATATTATTATTATTATGATGATTATTAATAATATTATTATATATTTTTTTCTGAACTCCAGGGGAAAATCCTTTTTGACATTTGCTGGGTCCAGCTTACTTCTAATTTCAGCCCCACTCCCAAATATCCTGCTCAGGTAGTCTGATGCCCCAAGGTCCTGCTCAGGTAGTCTGATGCCCCAAGGTCCTGCTCAGGTAGTCTGATGCCCCAAGGTCCTGCTCAGGTAGTCTGATGCCCAAAGGTCCTGCTCAGGTAGTCTGATGCCCAAAGGTCCTGCTCAGGTAGTCTGATGCCCAAAGGTCCTGCTCACGTAGTCTGATGCCCAAAGGTCCTGCTCACGTAGTCTGATGCCCAAAGGTCCTGCTCAGGTAGTCTGATGCCCAAAGGTCCTGCTCAGGTAGTCTGATGCCCCAAGTTCCTGCTCAGGTAGTCTGATGCCCCAAGGTCCTGCTCACGTAGTCTGATGCCCCAAGGTCCTGCTCACGTAGTCTGATGCCCCAAGGTCCTGCTCACGTAGTCTGATGCCCCAAGGTCCTGCTCACGTAGTCTGATGCCCCAAGGTCCTGCTCACGTAGTCTGATGCCCCAAGGTCCTGCTCACGCAGTCTGATGCCCCAAGGTCCTGCTCACGCAGTCTGATGCCCCAAGGTCCTGCTCACGCAGTCTGATGCCCCAAGTTCCTGCTCAGGTAGTCTGATGCCCCAAGGTCCTGCTCAGGTAGTCTGATGCCCCAAGGTCCTGCTCAGGTAGTCTGATGCCCCAAGGTCCTGCTCATGCAGTCTGATGCCCCAAGGTCCTGCTCACGCAGTCTGATGCCCCAAGGTCCTGCTCACGCAGTCTGATGCCCCAAGGTCCTGCTCACGCAGTCTGATGCCCCAAGGTCCTGCTCACGTAGTCTGATGCCCCAACGTCCCTCTCACATAGCCTGTCACCCCAATATACCTCAAAGCCTGACACCCCAGTATTCCTCTAATGTAGTCTGACACCCCAAGACTTGCTCTGTAATTAGCTTTTCATAATCCAGATCCAGGTTTAGGAACAAACTGAAAAGATCACTAGGGTTAAAAAAAAAAAATGCTACTAGCTCATCACAACAAAGCTGATGTCTAAGTAAAAGGTTTTTCTCAACTGTCAGAGAGCTAAAGCCACGTCTGACCAGAGGGACTCTGGGAAAGCACACAGGTTATTATTGAACAAAGGAGTCTTTCTTCTTTTCGGATTTCCCTGGTCAGCCACTAGGCTGCAGATAATACCTTCTACAGAACTTTATAGAGGAGTGGCCAATTAAACCTTCCATCACAGAGCTATAGAAGGCTGATTACAGATTAAAGAAAAATAGAATAGTTTCATACAAAAAAAGTTACATAAATGAAAAGTATGTCTGTCTGTCTGTCTCACGCATGTACAACACACAAACCCCACTGATTACAGAATGATAACTATATAAATATAACTGTTACACTTTCCGATTGTTACAATAAAAGAACACATTTGTTTACTAACCGAAAGTAAAAAAACCCACCCAGACAATAATAATAATAATAATAATGATAATAATAACAATATTATAATAACAATAATAATAATATTATAATAATAATAATGATGATAATAATAATAATAATGATGATAATAATGATGATAATAATAATGATGATAATGATAATAATAATGATAATAATAATAATAATAGTGCTGAGATTAGCAGTATTTCTTGTGGCACTCACCAGGAGCAGTGCCAGGAAGCAGCAGCCATACATAGTGACAGATCCTCGGGGTGACCCCATGGGAAGGAGTGGTAAAGCCCAGCAGATGAGCGCTGTACACAATCCGGATGGTAGGTAGCAGTGGCGGTAGGTAGAGTCCCAGGTGTAGAGGATCACAGTAGACAGACAGACAGGTTGTCTGTCCCCTCCGGCTGGCTGTGGCTGTCCTGTGAGCAGGGATGAGGAATATGCGGGGACTCCAGCAGCCAGCACACACTGTGTGTTCCTTTTCTTCCCTGCCTACACTCCGTACCTGTCCCGGCTGTCCCCTCCCTGTGTAACACCATGAAGGTGGGAAGTGACAGGGGAGGGGCGGGGCGGGACTGGGAGGGGCACAAATAAACTTTTTACTGAAACTGGGCTCCGCCTTTCCCTGTTGACTCAGTCCTCGGTAACATGGAGAATCCGCACACACTGGAGGGCAAAGTCCTGTGTGATGTACGCCGCTCATTAATCATCTGTATGTATGAGAGCAGGAGGAGGAGAGCACACAAATCATCTGTATATGAGAGAGCACACAGGAGCAGAGCTGGAGGGGGAGGGATGGCTGCATTCCGACATGTCTGTCCTCTGACATAACCCATCTATATAGAGGGGTGCAAACTGTCCCTGATATACCCATCTATATAGAGGGTACAAACTGTCCCTGATATACCCATCCATATAGAGGGGTACAAACTGTCCCTGATATACCCATCTATATAGAGGGTACAAACTGTCCCTGATATACCCATCCATATAGAGGGTACAAACTGTCCCTGATATACCCATCCATATAGAGGGTACAAACTGTCCCTGATATACCCATCCATATAGAGGGTACAAACTGTCCCTGATATACCCATCCATATAGAGGGTACAAACTGTCCCTGATATACCCATCTATATAGAGGGTACAAACTGTCCCTGATATACCCATCTATATAGAGGGTACAAACTGTCCCTGATATACCCATCTATATAGAGGGTACAAACTGTCCCTGATATACCCATCTATATAGAGGGGTACAAACTGTCCCTGACATAGCCCATCTATATAGAGGGGTACAAACTGTCCCTGATATACCCATCCATATAGAGGGGTACAATCTGTCCCTGATATAACCCATCTATATAGAGGGTACAATCTGTCCCTGACAAAACCCATCCATGTAGAGGGTACAATCTGTCCCTGATATAACCCATCTATATAGAGGGTACAAACTGTCCCTGACATAACCCATCCATATAGAGGGGTACTCACTGTCCCTGATATAACTGATCTATATAGGGGGGTACTCACTGTCCCTGACATAACCCATCCATGTAGAGGGGTACAAATGGTCCCTGACATAACGCATCCATATAGAGGGGTGCTCACTGACCCTGACATTACCCATCCATATAGAGGGGTACTCACTGTCCCTGACATAACCCATCCAAATAGAGGGGTACAAACGGTCCCTGACATAACCCATCCATATAGAGGGGTGCTCACTGTCCCTGACATAACCCATCCAAATAGAGGGGTACAAACGGTCCCTGACATAACCCATCCATATAGAGGGGTACAAACGGTCCCTGACATAACCCATCCATATAGAGGGGTGCTCACTGACCCTGACATAACCCATCCATATAGAGGGGTACAAACGGTCCCTGACATTACCCATCCATATAGAGGGGTTCTCACTGTCCCTGACATAACCTAACCTAACCTGAGAACCACCAAGCAACCAATCACCTGCTGGGTAACTTGGATAGTTAACTCTGGCAGCTCCCGCTGTCTGTTCAGTGCTGTTGTTTCTCTCTCCCGTTCTGCCTCCTGCTCCTTGCTCCGCTCTCCTTTGTCTCCCGCTCTGCATGCCTGAATAAGGGGCTGTGTAATGCAAAGGTGCTCAGAGGTGTTTGTGTGTGTGTGGGGGGGGGGGGGTGGGGTGGTGTGTAATGTGAAGGTCTCAGAGGTGTTGGGGGGGCTGTGTAATGTAAAGGAGTCCAAAGGTGTGTGCGAGGGGGGGCTGTGTAATGTAAAGGGGTTCAGAGGTGTGGGGGGGGCTGTGTAATGTAAAGGGGTCCAGAGGTGTGTGGGAGGGCTGTGTAATGTAAAGGGGTCCAGAGGTGTGGGGGGGGCTCTTTAATGTAAAGGGGTCCAGGGGTGTGGGGGACTGTGTAATGTAAAGGGGTCCAGAGGTGTGTGGAGGGGACTGTGTAAAGTTAAGGAATCCAGAGGTGTGGGGGGCTGTGTAATGTAAAGGAGTCCAAAGGTGTGTGGGGGGGCTGTTTAATGTAAAGGGGTTCAGAGGTGTGGGGAGGGCTGTGTAATGTAAAGGGGTACGGAGGTGTGTGGGGGGGGCTGTGTAATGTAAAGGGGTCCAAAGGTGTGGGGGGCAGTGTAATGTAAAGGGGTCCAGAGGTGTGTGGAGGGGACGGTGTGATGTAAAGGGGTCCAGAGGTGTGGGGGGCTGTGTAAAGTAAAAGGGGTTCCAAGGAGTGGAGGGGTTGTGTAATGTAAAGGGGTCCAGATATTTGAGGGCTGTGTAATGTAAAGGGGTCAAGAGGTGTGGGGGGGCTGTGTAATGTAAAGGGGTCTAGAGGTTTGGAGGCTGTGTAATGTAAAGCGGTCCTGAGGTGTGCGGGCTGTATAATGTAAAGGGGTCCAGAGGTGCAGAGCTGTATAATGTAAAGGGGTCCAGAGGTGTGGGGGAGCTGTGTAATGTAAACGGGTCCAGGGGTGAAGGGGCTGTGTAATGTAAAGGGACCCGGAGGTGTGGGGGGGCTTTTTAGGGTAAAGGGTACCAGAAGAGTGGGGGGCTATGTAATGTAAAGGAGTCCAGAGGTGTGAGGGCTGTGTAATGTAAAGGGGTCCAGAGCTGTGGGGGGCTGTGTAATGTAAAGGGGTCCAGAGGTGTTAAGCTGTGTAATGTAAAGGTCCTGACATGGTCCATCCATATAGAGGGGTACTCACTGTCCCTGACATAATTCATCCATGTAGAGGGGTACTCACTGTCCCTGACATAATATGTCCATGTGGAGGGGTACTCGCTGTCTCTGACATAATTCATCCTTATAGAGGAATACTCACTGTCCTTGACCTAACCCATCCATGTAGAGGGGTACTCGCTATCCCTGACATAATCCATCCATGTAGACGGGTGCTCACTGGCCCTGACATACCTCATTCATGTAGAGGTACTCACTGTTCCTGAAAGAACTCATCATGTAGAGGGGTACCCACTGTCCCTGACATAACCCATTTATGTAGAGGGTTACTCGTTGTCCCTGACATAACCCATTCATGTAGAGCAGGGGTAGGGAACCTATGGCTCGTGAGCCAGACGTGGCTCTTTTGATGGCTGCATCTGGCTCGCAGACAAATCTTTAAAGGGGGGCGTGTCAGGACGTGAGCCACACTGGACGTGTAGTCCCAGAGCTCCGCCGCCTCTACCACTCAATCCAGTGCCATCCGCGTAGCTGTGCCCGGTGCCAAGGAGATTTCTGCACCCATCGACGGTACACTCCGTGGGCTACCCACCGCTACCCTCAGTTCATCTCTGGGTGACCGGATTGCCGCGCTACGGGCCCCACAGCCTACTCGCGGTACCACCACCGGCTCGTGTTCTGTGCATCTGAGGGCCTTGACAATCACTGCCCGGTAAAGGGACCTGCCATCCGCTCCCTGTGCCCCGACAGACACAATCTCCTTCCCCTTGGCACCCGGGGAACCACGGGAGCTGTCTCTCACATCCACTTCTGAGGCCTTCAGTGGCTGGCCGCCATGTTCTCAGTGCCTATACTCACCTCCATCACTCACAGGCCTGCAGGCGCTTCACCACTCCGGCCTCATTGCATACCTGCCTGCTCTGCTCTCTTCCTGACCGGACTCCAGGTACTTTCACACGGATTCATCCACTCACTGTATAGCTGCAGCCCATGAATATGAATATTAAATAAAGGTTCCCGACCCCTGAAATATAGTGTATGGCTCTCACGGAATTACATTTGAAAATATGTAGTGTTCATGGCTCTCTCAGCCAAAAAGGTTCCCGACCCCTGATGTAGAGGATTACTTGCTGTCCCTGACATAACCTATTCATGTAAAGCAGGGCTCTCAAACTGGTGGCCCTCCAGCTGTTGCCGAACTACAAGTCCCATCATGCCTCTGCCTATCGGAGTCATGTTTGTAACTGTCAGCCTTTCAATGCCTCATGGGAATTGAAGTTCTGTAACAGCTGGAGGGCCACCAGTTTAAGACCCCTGATGTAGAGGGTTACTCGCTGTCACTGACATAACCCATCCATGTAGCAGGGTTACCAACCTCTTAAATCAAAATTTTTACTGACAGTTCCAAAAGTGAGCTAAAATGACAAACATGTACAATAGCTAGTGTGATTAGCAATGTGCTTAATGTATAACAAAAGGCAAAAAACATAAAGGTCAGGTTAATCTAAACCAGCACAGAGTCTCCCCTTACATCAGAGTCTGCAGGGTTCCCCTTTACAGTGCAAGGGGGAACTCTGCGGACCCTGGTATAAAAGGAAAGACTGCAGTCTCTGATTTAAAAGAGAACTCTGAGGACTCTGACGGAGGCGTTAAGGGAAACTCTGATGTAAGGGGGTCTCTGGTCACTAGAGATTCTGAATGGACCCTCTGCACACCGCTATACACCCTTTCCAGCAAACTATGCAATGAAAAACAGGGATTTTAAGTTCACATATATTGCAATACATGCTTAAACTGGCCAACTGTGTCAACGTAATCCCTCGTATGGCCAGTTTTACACTGCTTTGCCACTGCAAATGCTACGGTAGACACCATGCCAACCTGGAGCATAAAGACACAAGGAGGAGGAGAGCTACTAGGTTCAGGTCTGGTCACTGACCTGCGTTACAACAGAAAAAAGATATACCTGTGCTCAAATCCCAATAGCTTGTACATGTATTTAAACTATCATGTGCTAAAGGGGTGTGACCACATATTTTCCCTGTTGTAACCCAGGTCAGCGACCAGACCCAAACCTAGTAGCTCTCCTCCACCTTGTGTCCTTATGCCCCAGGTTGGCATGGTGTCCTCCGTAGCATTTGCATTGGCAAAGCAGTGTAGGACTGGCCATAAGAGGGATTACTTTGACGCAGTTGGCCAGTTTAAGCATGTATTGCAACATTTGTGAACTAAAAATCCCTGTTTTCATTGCACAGTTTGCTGGAAAGGGTGTATAGCAGTGTGCAGAGGGTCCATCCAGATGTTGTTAATATGTGGACACACCCCTTTAGCACATGATAGTTTGAATATATGTACAAGATATTGGGATTTGAGCACAGGTATAACTTCTCTCTGGTCACTAGAGCTCCCCCTTGCACAGGAGTTCACAGAGCTTAAATCACAGTCCATAGAGTTACCCCTTACATCAGACTCCACAGGGTTTCCCTTTACATCACAGTCCACAGAGTTGCCCTTTACATCAGAGTCTGCAGGGTTCCTCCTTGCAGTGTAAAGGTGAATGCTGCAGACCGTGGTGTAAAGGGGAACTCTGATATAAGGGGGGTAAGACCTTATACAAGAGTCCACAGAGTAGACTATTCCCCCTCTTTAAAGTCTGCAAAATTCCCCCTTACAGTGCAAAGGGACACTTTGCAGACTCTGACGTAAAGGAAAACTCTGGCCACAACTATCATCACACCCTTGTATTACAACTGTTTCTTGCGGTTTTCATGTTCCCACTGCCTGTCCTTGTAGACATCGACTCATGTTCCAAATGTAGACACTAGGAGCAGTACTCACTGTACCTGATATAGCCCATCCATGTAGAAGGTACTCACTGTCCCCGAGATAGCACATTCATGTAGATAGGTATTCACTGTCTCTGAGATAACCCATCCATGTAGAGGAATTCTCACTGTTCCTAAGACAACCGATTCATGTGTAGGAGTACTCACTGCTCCTGAGATAGTCCATCCATGTAGAGGAGTACTCACTATATAGAGGGGTATGCTAGGGACAGTTAGTACTACTCTGCATGGAGTGGTTATCTTAGGAGCAGTGAGTACTCCTCTACATGGATGGGTTATCTCAGGAGCAGTGAGTATTCCTCTACATTAATTAGTTTTCTCAGGGACAGTGAGTAGCCCACTACATGAATGGGTTATGTCAGGGACAGTGAGCACCCTCCATATGGAAGCCTCTTATGGAAGCCTTGTTAAAGCTTGTCAATGCTCTAAAAGCTTTAAAAAAGATTACTAAAGTATTAACATAACATAACATTTTGTCAGTCGGCTTCTCTTATGCCAGAGCAATGCGCTTCATAATAATACAGAAATAATAAACAGTCCCCAGGAGTTGGGAAAACATTAAATGATGCATATTACGTTTGGTTGGACAACAAAATCTAAAAGAGGGTATTGTTATGTGGAACAGCAATATTTCTAAAAATGAAAAAAAAATTCTGGGACTCAAGGGTTTAGGGAGAAAAAAACATGGGGCATTAGGTGGTTCAGTCAAAGTGCACATATCCTTTTTGCCCCATTCCTCTGACCTAACTTAACCTACCTTACCCCTCTGCATATGCATATTTACTTCAATCCAATGGCTGTGGTCTTTGTTTACAGACAGTGCAGAGGTCTCACTCTCCTGGCCACACTTGCACATTACAGCCCCATAGATTTTTGCATAACTGGATGTAAATAAACACGGGAGATAAGTATTTATCTGGGAAAAGGGTGGGTGGGCAAGATTATGTCAGAGGGAAGGGCACTAAATAAAAAGCTAAGTCAGGTATACAATTCACAGCCACAACATGATAAACAACCATTATAAGAACAGAAATAGGCCAATTCATAGTAAATCTCTACCTATGCTCTTAAAGGGCAAATATTAGATCCCAGATAATTACCTTTGTCTCCCTCCCCAACCACTTAATTTGCCAGCTGGTGGATACCTTTGGATGGGTAGCATGTGATCCTTTCCACTTTATCCCATGATGCAGTGCTGGTCCAAAAAAGTAATTGTTGGCTTTAACTGTGGGTGGGTGGTGGTGGGGGGGGGGGTTGAGGTTAATAACTTTGGTATGCTGCTTGTTGGGTGCCTTTAGAATCAATTAAAAGCTTTTTCTGCTCTCTTTGTTCACATAAGAGAGGTTTCCCTTCACATCCAGAAAGAGATAGGAAGAATGGGGCTAGGTAGGGCAAATGCAAACAATTTTTCCATTAGAGTGCGGAGGGTTTATTAGTTTATCTTTTCCTGTGCCAATAGCACCTTCTCATTTCTTCTCTTGATATCACCAGAACAGGAAATAAGGGGGAAAGCCCCCCAATACAGCCACAGACAATAATACCAATCTGACTGAAGCTCTAGCTTTCCATGCATTGCCCCAGAGACAATTGAGTACTGTCCGTGATACTTTTTTTTATTTGCACTAACATACAATTTTTCAGGACAAGCTTTTGGGGTATGTCCCCTTCATCAAGATCCAAGCAGTACTCTTGAAGAAGGGGACATACACCAAAAGCTTGTCCTGAAAAATTGTACGTTAGTGCAAATAAAAAAAGTATCACGGACAGTACTCAATTGTCTCTGTCGCAAGTGCACTAATACAAAAACAAATAAAGTATCCTAGCTGGATGTTGACTTTACATTGAAAGTGATCAGATGAATATCAGAATTCAGTACTACTGGAAAAATCACAAAATTAGAAAATACACCAGTTTGGAGCGAACGGAAAAGATGAGTCTATTGTTGGCTGTGATGGTGGCAAAAGGAACCACACTAGCCAAGGTGCAAGGGCAGGAAAATGCACAGTGCTGAGATGTTAACACTAGAAAACAAATTCATCTATTCATCAAATCAACTCTTTTGAGAACAGCTTACCATTGTTCATGTATGCATTCCTTTTGTTCTCATCAGTTGTTGGCACAGTGCAGCCTAAAATGAAAATTACCGACCACTAATAATATTAAAGCTATGTCTTGAGGCACCAGAGATAGGGGGAGGTTGGGTTTTTCTAATTTCATTTTGCTGCTTAAAATATATCTGTGTAGTGATCCAGGGAATAGGAAAATTAGACTACTAAAAGACTAGTAACCGGTTTTAGTAGATAGGAAAATGAGACTAGTAATACTTGTAACTAAAATAATCTAGGAAACTGAGAATAGTAAAAGAATTACCAATTCTTCACATTGACTTCTTCCATCAGGATCACCTTAAGAAGTCAGTGGACCAAAAAAGAAGGCCACTCTTTTGAGAATCATCACTTATGTATAACAATCTTTTAGATACTTAAGGTGAAATATGACTTTTCCTTTAACAGTTAACACTAAAAACATAAGGTGATTTGGATTTTCACATTGCCAAACAAAATGTATGTGATTTCATAATGAAGGATATTTAGACTAAGGGTAATTACAGACATTGGACAATATACCATTTACTTAATACATGCATAGTAGCTAAGTGGTTAGTGCTTACGTCTAGCAGCACTAGGGTTGTTGGTTTGAATCGCAACCATAACACTACCTTCCTGGAGTATGTACGTTCTGCCTGTGCCATCGTGGGTTTCCTCCAGGTATTCTGGTTTCCTTCCGTACTCCAAAGACATGCTGGTAGGTTAATTGGCCCTAGTATGTAAATGTGAGTTTAGGGACCTTAGATTGTAAGCTGTTTGAGGGCAAGGACTGATGTGAATGTATAATAAATATGTAAAGTGCTGTGAAAATTGATGGCACTATATACAGTAAATACCTTTAATAAATACAGGCTTTCTGGTTGAATCAGTGAATTTGTGTTTGTAGACTCTTCCACCACCATGCCTGACACTTGCACTGGCTGGCTCTGTCACGATAAGGTTGATCAGTCTAGATGGATTTCTCAGCAGGTCTCTTATATGGCAGTGCAAAGAACATCTGTATTTGCAAAATGAAGTAACCATATCAACTAATCATAGGCAAAGGGACTGCAGTAATCTGAAAGCTAACTTGTAGCTATCTGTTTCTGCATTTAACTGATCCTTACAACTGTGCTTTGCTTTACCTAAGAATTCCACATAACCATGTAGGGATCCCTGGCCTCTGATATATTATGTAAACACTTCCTGTCCCTGAGTTGTTGGGTTGAGAACCCCAGAAGGAGGTTACATGCACTATACCAGATAATTAAGGTATGTAGTACAGTGTACGCATATACGCTTGCTGTATATTAGTAGGTGTACCTGTTTATTGTAATAGAGTTTAAATGCAGCTCCTGTTTTTTTATATAACCCTGTCTCTTCTGGTCTGGTATTCTACAGCTAGTTTTAGTTTAGGGACCAACAACCAGCGGCTAGAACCAAGGTAGTCTGAAACTACCACTTCTGTTAGTTAGAGGTCCGATAGCAGTTTAGAAATTATTGGCGACTATGATGCAGTAGATAGGCTGACTTGAGTTCCAGTGCCACCTCACGGTTTCAGCTGGTGGGAATCTGTATTCCAAGCATTCCAGGCCACTGCTCTTGTCTTCAGGGGCCCCTGCAAATGAACTTTGCTGCAACATTGATCTGGATATATCCCATTAACTATACAGGTGCATCTCAAAAATTAGAATATCATCAAAAAGTTAATGTATTTCATTAATTCAATTCAAAAAGTGATACTCATATATGTTGTAGATTCATTACACACAGAGTGAATATTGTGAATATTGTGAAAAAGTTCAATATTGTAGACTCTCGGTGTCACTCTCTAATGAGCTAATTACCTCAAAACACCTGTAAAGGTTTCCTGGTCTTTTAAATGGTCTCTCAGTCTGGTTCAGTAGGTTACACAATCATGGGGAAGACTGCTGACTTGACAGTTCTCCAGAAGACAGTCATTGACACCCTCCACAAGGAGTGTTAGTCACAAAAGGTCATTGCTAAAGAAGCTGGCTGCTCACAGAGTGCTGTATCCAAGCATATTAACCTCTTAAAGACCAGGCCTATTTCTGATATTTGTTGCTTACAAGTTAAAATCAGTAGTTTTTGCTAGAAAATTAATTAGAACCTCCAAACATTACATATATTTTTTTAGCAGAGACTCTGGAGAATAAAATGCTAAAAGCTCTTAAAACAGAAATGCCATAACATTTTCTTAAAATGACAATATACATAACTTAAGGGGGGAAGCAAGTACCTATTTCTGGCTGGCACACACTCCCTCTTCTAGGTGATCTCAGCAGAAGTTCTCCCCCACCCCTCACCCCCAACCTCCTGTGACCTGGCAGGATATTTACAGAGTGCGGTGTGAAGCCACAAGAAATCACAGCTAGCTTCCCACAGTCAAAAAGGCTCTGAGTAAGAGGCTGGTCCTTGAAACGTCTTAGGTCTCTGGATTTTTACTTTCCTTACCACGTGACGTCATGCAGTGAGGATTGGATGACGTTATACTATGTAATGAGTTTGATACATATGATATCTTGTGAGTATAATCCTTACCATTTCTATTAACCAGTTCTGGACCGGAAGGATTTGCCCCCTTAATAAACAGGCCATTTTTTGCGATTCGGCACTGCGTTACTTTAACGGAAAATTGCGCAGTCGTGCGACACTGTACCAAAATATATATAATTTATATATATATATATATATATATATATATATATATATATAAACAAAAAAGGAGCGAAAATTCTGGAAAAAAAAAAACAATATTTTTCACATTCTGCTAAATAAGATTCCCCCAAAAAAATTAAAAAATCTAAATGTTTCATCCTTTTAGGCCAATTTGTATTCTGCTACATATTTTTGGTAAGAAACAAAAAAATCGCATTAAGCATATTTTGATTGGTTTGCGCAAAAGTTATCACGTCTACAAACTAGGGGAAAGATTTATGTCATTTTTATTTATTTATTTTTTTACTAGTAATGGCGGCGATCTGCGATCTTTAGTGGGACTGCGACATTTTGGCCTACGGATCGGACCCCTAACTAACATTTATGACACCTTTCGGGGGACCAGTGACATTACTACAGTAATCAGTGCTAAACATATGTAGTGTTACCGTAATAATGACATTGGCAGGGAAGGGGTTAACCTAGGGGTGATCAAAGGGTGTGAGCCTAGGGGAGTGTTTACTAACTGTATGGGGGACGGGCTTATGAAATGATCATGAAGACCTGTGATCCTATATAGAAGGATCACAGGCGCTCTGTGATCATTTCAGAGAGAACAACGCAGCTGTGTTTACAACAGCTGACCTTCCTTCTCTCTCAGCGGGCACAAACAATCGTGGCAGCTGGTCCCGTGGATCAGTATCCTCACTACCCAGCTGGAGCGGGGGCGCACCTTCCCCCCATCACCACGCGCACGACCAACGTAGGGCTTTGTTGTTTCGCGCAGCCGAGCCAGCCTGCCGCAGTAAGTGGTCGGCAAGTGGTTAATAAAGCAATAGTTTTGGGATAATGCACTAGGCCTGTGTGCCCTCTCTTTCTTTTTGTGGTTCCAGTCAACATGGTGGCCCTGGGGACCCAAAGACCGGCAAAGAATCGGCACATGTGATGTAAGTGATGGATTCATAGGTTGGTAAGTGTCTCTTTATTAAAAGTCAGCAGCTACAGTATTTGTAGCTGCTGACTTTTAGTTTTATTTTTTTAAATGACCGAAGATCTTCTTAAACAAATACACAACAAAAATAAATATTTTTTTTTTTAAAAAAACAGCACGTCTATAAAGAATCAAATCAGAGTTTTGCATTTTCATTTTTATACAGGATTTATTTTGCAGCAAGAATGAATGCAGTGCTTAAATAAACAAGCATAAAGGGAGACAATACAGTTGCAATACAATTTAAGGCAAGAGGGTTAGGGGGCCCTGCTCATGAGAGTTTACAATTTATATGAATGGGAAAGTGACACAAATGGTAGTAACTATGTGAAGGTAAATTGTTTGCAAAAGAAAAGTGTTGGAACCGCACCCAGGTAGATGAAACCAATTAAAGTACTTTATTCTTTAAATCAAAATATGAACAGACAGTGCAGGGAACAGGTAATCCAGGTTAACGCGTTTCACGGCACACACAGCCGCTTACTCATAACCATAGTGGTGGATCACGGAAATCGGTTTGATATACAATTTTTAATTGATGATTGGTTGCAGATTTGTATCATCAACATGATGTTTCTCAATTGAACAACCGACACAGCCGTGATTCAGCACCTGGGATTATTCAAACATACATAGAAAATGCTCCATACGGAACAAAACATACATAACAATGAACATGAAAGATTTGAAGTAGAAAAAGCGTGTGACATGAATAATACTAAATAAAACAATAAAATCATGTTATGTCAGGGAAAAAGAATCCAAATCGACATGATACAGAGGAAAAAGAAATTTATATAACAAAATATAAATATCAAAACCAAATATACATGAATACATTGTAATTATGTTGATTTCCTCTGTTATCATATATAGATGTTGAGTCTCCAGACGTGGCTACAGACAAAAATTATTAAATAGAAAATATGTAAATGATTAAATAATGTTAAGAAAAAATCTTGTTAGGAATGTAAACAATTTAATTTAAATAATTCAGTTTGTTTCCTACATAAATACCAAAAAAAACTGTTTTTCGGATGTGCATGTATAAAATATATACGGAAAGTGCACAATGTATGCTTTGTATACAAGGAAATCAAAATGCAACATGGTAGCATACAAGCACATATCCGTAAAAGATCAAATGCAACGTAGTTACATATAGGCACATATCTGCAGTTGCATAAGTAAAAGATGTATAAAAATGAAAAAAAAATTGAAAAAAAATAATTGTAACATATGCGTGTATGCAAAAATTAGTTTTTTTATGTGTATAAAATGAGAAGTGTTTTATACGGGAAAGTGCATATGCATGTGAAGGTGTACATCTATCAAAACCTGAAGAGTGATATGACGTAAGAATGAATGTGATGTAAAATTGTTCAAATTGGCAGAAAAAAGTTGTATAATGTAATTAATGAAAAAATAGAAATAATAATAATTATAAAAAACAATATTTATGCCAACTGAAAAAGATATCAATAAAGTGACCAATGTGAAAAATGAATGTGAATTAAAACGTAAATGGTGATAAACGACAATACATGATCTGGAAAAAATTGACCAATGAAAATTGACCAATAAAAACCAAATGTGGTGCAACTAAATTAATGAAAAAGATGTGAAAGTTGTTGTGTATAATAATTCAAGTATAATGGTCAAAAAATATTATATGGTAGAAATCTAAGTGTGGTGATAAGAAATATATACGTATGCACGAAAAAAGATAAAAATAAAGATAAAAATAAAATTGAAATATTAATGGGCATGTCTGGAGACGCAAGATCAAAGTCGGGATGGATATGTCCCATGTTCACAATGTACATATACCCGTTGGACAAGAAGTAATAATCAAAAGATCCATGAATTATTACAAACAAAAGTAATGATATTTGCATATACTACACTGGTAAAGAACAAAAATGTTCATCGAAGGCAAAAGGCAAAAAATGAAATTATAACTAAATAAATGATTGTTTAATGCCAACGAAACAACAAGTTTATGGAACCAAAAACCAACGGGAAAAAGTTGAATGGAGGACCCTCATAGCTGTAATGAGAAGAAATAACCCAAATAATCAGTGACCGTATATAATTGTCTGAATGTAAATTGTGAGTATAACGATATGGTCACTTGTTATGCAAAACTCCCAAGCGAGGACACTGTCATTGAATGAAATAAATGAATATGTGTGTTCGCTATTGTAACAAAGACTTGGCATATCCATATATAGAAGTAGAGCTCAGACTGGAAGAGGGGAAAATGGTAAACTCCAAGCAGAAAATTAGTGAATATATGGTAAAACATCAATGGAGGGGAGTCACTCATAAAAATGAGTGACATCCCATTCCCAGTTTAACCCATGAGGTATTCGTGTATGTAACTTAAAGATCCAAAACACCTCCTTTTTACAAAGTGATTTGAAAATGTCACCACCTCTAGGGGGTCTGGTGACATGGTCGATGGTTTGGACTTGTACTAGGGACATATCCCCTTGATGTATATTATTAAAGTGCTTGGCTATATTAGTAGATTTTAAAGTGCGAATATCGCTGAGGTGCTCTCTAAACCGATCTTTTAACCTACGGGTGGTTCTGCCCACATATTGCATAGAACATGATTTACATGAAATTAGATAAATGAGGTATTTTGTGTTACAATTGAAAAAATCTTTGATGGTGTACACCTTTTCATTGTAAGAGGAAACAAAATTATTTTTAAAACATCTTCCTACATTATACACAGATGATATCTGTGCAAATGTCCTTGTAGATGGGGTGAACATAGTGGCTAAAAGGGCAGCCACCTTGGGCAATTCCCTGTCTCCCAGTCTTTATACTTCTGCAAAACCTAATGCATCTAGAACATGGCTATACTGTAGAGGGAATTTCAAATGTGGCGCGTCAGACTGTGTTACCTGCCCACACATTATCAGTGGAAATAATTTTGTTTCCTCTTACAATGAAAAGGTGTACACCATCAAAGATTTTTTCAATTGTAACACAAAATACCTCATTTATCTAATTTCATGTAAATCATGTTCTATGCAATATGTGGGCAGAACCACCCGTAGGTTAAAAGATCGGTTTAGAGAGCACCTCAGCGATATTCGCACTTTAAAATCTACTAATATAGCCAAGCACTTTAATAATATACATCAAGGGGATATGTCCCTAGTACAAGTCCAAACCATCGACCATGTCACCAGACCCCCTAGAGGTGGTGACATTTTCAAATCACTTTGTAAAAAGGAGGTGTTTTGGATCTTTAAGTTACATACACGAATACCTCATGGGTTAAACTGGGAATGGGATGTCACTCATTTTTATGAGTGACTCCCCTCCATTGATGTTTTACCATATATTCACTAATTTTCTGCTTGGAGTTTACCATTTTCCCCTCTTCCAGTCTGAGCTCTACTTCTATATATGGATATGCCAAGTCTTTGTTACAATAGCGAACACACATATTCATTTATTTCATTCAATGACAGTGTCCTCGCTTGGGAGTTTTGCATAACAAGTGACCATATCGTTATACTCACAATTTACATTCAGACAATTATATACGGTCACTGATTATTTGGGTTATTTCTTCTCATTACAGCTATGAGGGTCCTCCATTCAACTTTTTCCCGTTGGTTTTTGGTTCCATAAACTTGTTGTTTCGTTGGCATTAAACAATCATTTATTTAGTTATAATTTCATTTTTTGCCTTTTGCCTTCGATGAACATTTTTGTTCTTTACCAGTGTAGTATATGCAAATATCATTACTTTTGTTTGTAATAATTCATGGATCTTTTGATTATTACTTCTTGTCCAACGGGTATATGTACATTGTGAACATGGGACATATCCATCCCGACTTTGATCTTGCGTCTCCAGACATGCCCATTAATATTTCAATTTTATTTTTATCTTTATTTTTATCTTTTTTCGTGCATACGTATATATTTCTTATCACCACACTTAGATTTCTACCATATAATATTTTTTGACCATTATACTTGAATTATTATACACAACAACTTTCACATCTTTTTCATTAATTTAGTTGCACCACATTTGGTTTTTATTGGTCAATTTTCATTGGTCAATTTTTTCCAGATCATGTATTGTCGTTTATCACCATTTACGTTTTAATTCACATTCATTTTTCACATTGGTCACTTTATTGATATCTTTTTCAGTTGGCATAAATATTGTTTTTTATAATTATTATTATTTCTATTTTTTCATTAATTACATTATACAACTTTTTTCTGCCAATTTGAACAATTTTACATCACATTCATTCTTACGTCATATCACTCTTCAGGTTTTGATAGATGTACACCTTCACATGCATATGCACTTTCCCGTATAAAACACTTCTCATTTTATACACATAAAAAAACTAATTTTTGCATACACGCATATGTTACAATTATTTTTTTTCAATTTTTTTTTCATTTTTATACATCTTTTACTTATGCAACTGCAGATATGTGCCTATATGTAACTACGTTGCATTTGATCTTTTACGGATATGTGCTTGTATGCTACCATGTTGCATTTTGATTTCCTTGTATACAAAGCATACATTGTGCACTTTCCGTATATATTTTATACATGCACATCCGAAAAACAGTTTTTTTTGGTATTTATGTAGGAAACAAACTGAATTATTTAAATTAAATTGTTTACATTCCTAACAAGATTTTTTCTTAACATTATTTAATCATTTACATATTTTCTATTTAATAATTTTTGTCTGTAGCCACGTCTGGAGACTCAACATCTATATATGATAACAGAGGAAATCAACATAATTACAATGTATTCATGTATATTTGGTTTTGATATTTATATTTTGTTATATAAATTTCTTTTTCCTCTGTATCATGTCGATTTGGATTCTTTTTCCCTGACATAACATGATTTTATTGTTTTATTTAGTATTATTCATGTCACACGCTTTTTCTACTTCAAATCTTTCATGTTCATTGTTATGTATGTTTTGTTCCGTATGGAGCATTTTCTATGTATGTTTGAATAATCCCAGGTGCTGAATCACGGCTGTGTCGGTTGTTCAATTGAGAAACATCATGTTGATGATACAAATCTGCAACCAATCATCAATTAAAAATTGTATATCAAACCGATTTCCGTGATCCACCACTATGGTTATGAGTAAGCGGCTGTGTGTGCCGTGAAACGCGTTAACCTGGATTACCTGTTCCCTGCACTGTCTGTTCATATTTTGATTTAAAGAATAAAGTACTTTAATTGGTTTCATCTACCTGGGTGCGGTTCCAACACTTTTCTTTTGCATTCATCCGGATGGCGGGTCTTGCCAGCACCAGGTCGGACTGACACACCTGAGCGGCTTCATCTTTCTCATTTCCTTCAAGGTAAATTGTTTGACATCCTTATTCATATTTTATTTAGTAGATTAATGATGAGCAAGGAAAATGAAGTCGAAAGCTGAGGAGTAGAGAGATCAGTTTCAGTGTTATCAGCATAGAGATGGTATTGGAAGCCATGCAAGTAGGTAGGAGGTAGATGACCCTGAAGGAGTGCTTTGGTAAGAGTGATTAGTAAGAGAATCAGAAAGGAGCAGAATCTTGAAGGCCAAGGAATCTGAGCTTTTTGAGGAGCAGCTAGTGTTCAACTATGTTAAAGGGTGAAAGATGGACTGTAAGGGGTCAAGAAGGTTGTTATCAGTGAGGTGCTAACTCAGACAGTTGTGGACTAGATGTTCTAGGAGTTTGGAAATAAATAGGAACAAGGAGATGGGTCTTAGATCATTCACACTGATGGGGTTCACTCAAGAGCATGGCTATTTAAGACTTCTAGTTGCATCTGTTTGGCAGGGTTGTAGCAGTCATGGACTAAATCTGCATGTTGTGAGGATGCCCAGTGAGGATGAAAGTGAGTTTTTGTAAACAGAAGTGGTCAGGTCAGGGCAAGACAGGGGTGAGATTTTGCCAAAGAGGTGGTCAGTGGCAGAAATGAGAGGAGAAGGGTTGAAGTGGCAAAGGCTTCTATAGGTAACTGTTTTCTGGGTAATGATATAGTACATTGGCTGTATCTCCTCGTATGATCCTCTCCTCACCTCATCCTCTGCTCTCCGCCGACCACCGCTGCTGCCCCGAGCCTCTCTGCAGTGCCCGGACCTACCTCCAGCCTCCGGTGTGGCCCATGATGACCAGAAAGGGGGAAAAAGAAGCCGCGCCCGCACCCGCCTGCCTTCACGTCCAGCACGAGGCACAGATGCCCTGAAGGACACTGGGGGTAAGTCATATAAAGGATCCAAACCATCCACCAGGGAACCCCCCAGAGACATGCTCTATTACGCTCAGAAGCTGCCTAGTTCCAGCAGCCCTCCCCCACACAGCTCCCAGCATAGCGCCCCGGACTCAGGCCTACCTGGGCTGGCGGATCCTGCTTCCCTGGATGACACGGTGCCCCTGGATGCCTCCCACACTTTTTCCCCGGATATATTTGACAAGCCAGTAGATGAAGAGGTACAGCTTACCTTGGCGGAGACATTACATGCTGTTTATAAATGCACAGCGTCTGTGGATAAATTTAAGGAACGTTTTGGCAGTTTAAGGGAGACTGTGTCACTCCTGCACCAGGATATACAAAAAATCAGGGAACGCACCACTGCTGTGGAGGGTTGCATTAGAGACCTGGAAGACCAATTGCCTCCCCTCACCAGGGATGCCAGAACAGCAGCACAGAATGTATCTCAGGTTAATAGCAGGGCGGTTGATACTGAAAACGGGCTACGCCACAATAATGTACGCATAGTTGGGCTTCCTGAAAAATTGAAGACAGAGACCCCACTGACTTTACAGATTGATGGTTGCAGGACATATTTGGGAAAGATGCCATTACACCCCAGTTTGCGATTGAGAGGGCCTACCGCACACCACCCCGGCCTCTCCCCCCAGGCAACCCTCCGCGCTCCATGCTGGCCCCGCTGCTAAACTATAAAGACAGAGAAATATCCTATGTCTGGCACGGGAAAGGGGATCAATAACCTACAATGGCAATAAAATATCCTTCTTCCCTGACTTCTCTGCGGAGGTGCAATGGAAGAAATCCAAATATGTTGATGTTAAAAAGCGGCTGCAACGGATTCAACTTAAATATGCCATGATGTACCCGGCCCGGCTGCGGGTCACTGCATGGGGGCCAAACCCATTTCTTTGAAACAGCCATGGATGCGGCTGACTGGCTGGATATGCATGAACAGGATTGTCAACGCAGACGGCCTGATGATGGTTGGAACTGATCCTCCTTTACCCAAGGTGCTATTTCAGTGTAGCGGCTGCTAAGTGCCTGGGCCATGTGTTTTCATGTGAGGACCGTTACTCCTGTCCTACACTCAGCATAAGGAACCGCATCGGCTTTAATTTAACACTCCAGTGCCTTGGATATCACCTCCGTATTTGGCTCGGCACGGAGTACCTTGAGTCACTGTTTACCCCTATCAGTCTTGTGTGCCCTGTTGGCACCTGCACTTCATGTTACTGTTTGCCGTCCCCCCAGCCCAGGGAGGAAGATGATATGGTGCACAGCAGTTGCTGCCACCGAGCCTCCCATACTACGTTTTTTTACTTTTTTGAAATGCACAGTTGCGCAAGTTGCCTATCTATTGGCCTATGTATGGCTCTAAGAAGATCTTTTTGACATCTCCTACTACACTCTTCCAACCAAGATATTTTCTGCTTATGTATGTCTCTGGCTGGCCCCCACAATCCAGCCCTTTCTTTGCTGATGACTGTAGTTCGACCCCTTGACAGCTACAACACTACTTTCCTGGAATGTTGAGTGACTCACTGAAGCGTACCATGATTGCCACCTGCCTCAAAAAGTTTTACCCGGCTGTTGTCGGTCTCCAGGAAACCCACCTGACTCAGGACACGACATCCTCCCTAAACTACCCCTGGATTGGGGTGGCATACCACTCTACTCATTCTGTGTACTCCCGTGGGGTAAGCATTTTGATTCACAGAGCCATTGCCCACCAAGAACTGGACTCATTGGTGGACCCTTGTGGTCGTTACGTTTTTCTGCACAGTAAATTGCATACTCTGACCCTGATTATAGCATGTGTATATATTCCTCCTCCATTTTCTAGGGAAGTTTTACAATTACTATTGTCATTCATAGCTGGCAAGCCTGACCTCCTGGTGCTTCTCATGGGAAACTTCAATTGTCCCCTAGATCCTGGCCTGGACCGACACCCCCCACCCCCTTCCCCTCCTCACAGTAGGGGCACCATTCTTAGCTGCTTATCTGAGGTGGACTGGTTGGACCTCTGGCGCCTCCCCGGAACCCCACCACTCGTCAATTCTCCTGCTTTTAAAAAGCCCATGGCTCCCTATCCCGCATTGACCTCTGCGTGGGCTCGGCACAGGCTGTTCCACACATACTGGGGATACAATATCACCCCAGGGGGGTATCAGATCACTCCCCCTTATCTATTCAACTGGCTACTCGGTCTCCTTCCACTTACCTAGAGCCCCCTGGAAACTAAACACCTTCTGGCTCAAGCTGTTCCCCTCCTACGACCGTATAGTTACTCAAATCGAGAACTTTTTCTTTTTCCATGACCGCTGTGATGATATCCTGCGGTGGGAGGCCTTCAAGGCCTTCCTCTGTGGAGTATTCATTTCAGAGATAAATGAGGTAAAAAACAAATCATCTCTCCTTCTGGAGTGAGTGGAGGATCGTACGCCAGCTCGAATTATGGTATGTTTTAGACCCATCAGATTCCGTGAGGGAGGCATGGATATCTGCTCAGGCATCGCTTGACCGGTTGAGATCCTCCGCCGTGGAACACAAACATTTTTTTACTAAAATGGCATATTATGAAGAGGATGAGAAGACAGGCCTACTATTAGCCAAAATTGCAGGTGCACAGCAGTCATCTCCGGCAATTGGCGCCATCTGATCCCCTACGGGTCGTGTGGACAATGACCTTATACCTTATACATCTTCTGTGGCGCTGCCCAAAGCTGCATCATTATTTGACCGGAGTTTTGCGCACACTTAATCAAATTTTTCTGGTATCAGTCCCACTGTCTCCTGGGGGTCTTGGAGGAGGTCATCCCGGAGGAGGTGACAAGACTTGCTTTCTCTAGAGCCCTCTTTCAGGCCCGGAAGGTGATACTCCTTTGCTGGAAATCAGAAAATCCTCCTTCTATTAAATGGTGGGTGGCCACTATGGGTGATACGCTTATTCTAGAGAAATATGTTTACCAACATAGAGGCAGGCCCCAACAGTTTGAAAAATTGTGGTCTCTTTGGCTGGATACCCCTGGGATGTCCACCGGGTAGCTAGTCATTTAGAGGCTTTTACAGTGATGAATCCTGAGATGACTGGCGGGTGGGAGATGCGTGGTCCCACCTAGCAGTATGCTGGCCATTACACTCCCTCGACAGGTGGTTACCCCTTCTACCTCTTTTACATGCATCGACATGTTGTCGACACGCGTCTCTGTTCTGGGGCTGGGGGTGGCCGGAGGCAACTGCTGCTTTAATGGGAAGAGATGTTTACAATTTTGAGCATGCTGGTCTGTTTTGCATGATTTCCCTTGTTTTGAAGATCTTCTACTTACTTATTCTACAGAAACGACTATTGACATTCCTGTTGTCTTGCTATGTATACTTGCAATGTTTTCATGATCTGTACTGTACTTTATTTTCTTAATAAAACTTTTCTGATTAAAAAAAAAGTGTAGGAGTGTATTTCCAATGTGTTATGTCAAAAGATGAGGTTAGTTTGAGAAACTGAGAGGTAGCTGGGGGGGTTAGCATTAATAGGAATGTTGAAGTCACTGTTGAAGGCTTTAATTAAAGCAAAAGATGGTTCAACATAATACTCACACAAGGGGGTGATCCTTTTTCCAACTCAGTGATTCTGATTTCGATTTTTTTTTTCTGACATGTTGGTGTTGTCTTTCACTTGGATATTATTAGTTACACTGAGTAAATACAACTGGATAAAACAAAAACTGTGTCTGTCTTTATTTCAGGCTGCAAAGCAACTGCTATTATTTTACAGGGGGTGATTCTTTTCTATACCCACTATAGATGTTCATTGTTAAGGTTTATATCAACTTTAAACCTAAGCTGTGATCCACAGGTTGATTTTGTTTTAGTGTTTGCATTTGACTCAAAAGTAGACCCAACATGGTGCCTCAGAAGGTAAACTATCTAACACCTTAGTATATTACTAGCGTAATGTCCAGTATGTCACCTCATCATTAAAATAAACTGTGACACGTGTATAATTGTGGCAATTGATAGTGCTTTTTGCTAGAAGAATTTATGAATCACTCTTTATGTGGTGAGTGAATTGTAATTTACATAGTTGCCATATTACAGATCAACACTACGGATTGGACTGTATGATTATTTCAGCTATTATAGTGCTCTATTTGCTAGAAGTATAAGTCCTGAATAAAGGATAAAGGTGTAATACCATTATTCAACGTAGTACATAGGAAAAGAGCCACACAGACCCAATTTACTAAAACTTTATTTATTTTTGTTTGAATAGGACAGAACAATCTACAATATGTATGAATGAAGAAATTCTATATTAGATCATGTTCCTTCTGCAAAAAAAAAAAAAATGGTGCATGGTGCATGCTGCAGAAAATGCACTGCGAACATAGTCACTTCAAGATGCAAGTAATATGCTCTCTACCATACATTGCCTTATGCTGGACACATTCAATTGCTGTGATAGTACAGCTAATTTTTCAATAACACTAAAATATAAGATTTTTATTTTCATATTGAAGTTTTTGCTTAGCATTATTACCATAATGGAGCTGATTTACTAAGGCTTATAGCCCACAAATACCTTATGCGCTGCCAAAATACTAACAAAATTTGTGACACCGTTTGGAAATTATTAAAATTACACTTACAATTTAACCACTTGCCGACCACCCGCTGCAGATATACTGCAACAGGCTGGCTTGGCTGTGCGAACCGCAGTACCTGTACTGCGGTTCGTGGGAGCGCCCCTGGGGGCGTGCGCGCGCCGCCAGAGGCACACGCCTGCCCCATTAGGAAGCGGGGTAGCCGATCCCTAGGGCCAGCGACCGATCGATCCCCGTAGAGAGAGAACGGCGGTCTTCTGTTGTAAACACAGCAGACGGTTGTTCTCTCTAGAATGCACACAGAGCGCCTGTGATCCTCCTATTTAGGATCACAGGTCTCTGTGTTGATTCCACGAGTCCCTCCCCCATACAGTTAGAAAACACTTCCCTAGGCTCACACTTAACCCTTTGATCTCCCCTGGGTTAACCCCTTCCCTGTCAGTGTCATTATTACAGTAACAGTGCATATTTTTAGCACTGATTACTGTAGTAATATCCCTGGTCCCCTCAAAAGTGTAAAAAATGTCAGTTCGGGGCCCGATCTGTCTGCTGCAATTTCACAGTTCGCAGCTGTTACTACTTACTAGTAAAAAAAAAAAAAAAAATGACATAAATCTTTCCCCTCATTAATAACTGTTGCTCAAACCATTCAAAATACGCTTATTGGGATTTTTTTTTACCAAAAATATGTAGCAAAATACAAATTTGCCTAATAGGATGAAAACATTTGATTTTTACATTTTCTTTTTGGGAATGTTATATAGCAGAAAGTGAAAAATATTGTTTTTTGTTTTCAGAATTGTCGCTCTTTTTTTTTGTTTATAGTGCAATAAAAAAAAATCACACAGGTGATAAAATACCACCAAAAGAAAGCTCTATTTGTGGAAAAAAAGGACATCAATTTTATTAGTGTACAGTTTCACACGACTGCGCAATTGTCCGTTAAAGTAATGCAGTGTCGAATCGCTAAAAATGACCTGCCATTAAGAAGGCAAAACCTTCCGATCCTTAACCACTTAAGCCCCGGAAGATTTTACCCCCTTCCTGACCAGGGCCTATTTTGTGATTCAGCACTGCGTGACTTTAACGGACAATTTCGCGGTCGTGCGACGATGTACCCAAATGAAATTGACTTCCTTTTTTTCCCACAAACAGAGTTTTTTTGGTGGTATTTGATCACCTGTGCGATTTTTTGATCATGCGCTATAAACAAAAAAAGAGCGACAATTTTGCAAAAATAACAATATTTTTCACATTTTTTTATATGAAATCCCCCCCCCCCCAAAAAAAATGTAAAAATCTAAATTTTTTAACATTTTAGGCCAATTTGTTTTCTGCTACATATATTTGGTAAAAAATTTGCAAAAAGCGTATTTTGATTGGTTTGCGCAAAAGTTATTGCGATTTTTTTGCGGGACTGCGACATTGCGGCGGACAGATTGGACCCTTGACTGACATTTTCTACACTTTTGGAGGTGCCAGTGACATTACTACAGTAATCAGTGCTATACATATGCACTGTTACTGTAAAAATGACACTGGGAGGGAGGGGTTAAGTGTGTCCCTAGGGGCGTGCTTCTAACTGTGATTGGATGTGGCTGTGTGTATAACACCAGAGATCAACGGTCCTACATAGTATGATCTGTGCTTTTACACAGGGAAGAATGACAGGCGGCTTTGTTTACATTAGCCGCCTGCCTTTCTCCCTCTCCACCCGACGATCGCGAGTGACCGGCGGCCACGGGTCCACCGGTCACGCGCGCGCCCCCTATTGGCTCCCAGGCTAGTGACGTACCGGTACGTCACTTTGCCTGGGAGGGGCTGGCCGCCGCCGTATATAGTCGGGCGGCGGTCGGCAAGTGGTTAAGTGGTTAATAAGAAACAATTGCATTAACTCCTATACACTCGGGACATGTATGAGCCTCACTGTTGGTGAACCTTCCATCTGCGTTGCTGACGTCACCCAGCTCCACCCTAGTCGTGTCATCACTTGTCACATAACGTCATCACATGTTGGGATTTAACTTCTGTATGTTTATGAAGAAATTATTTATAATTGGCGAAGATACTAAACACAACTGGGACTGTTATTTAACCACTTCATGGACACTTTGATATAATTCTTTCTGATTGGATATTTTTTCTTTCTAATATTGATATTTTGAGTATAAGTGATAAATGCATGAGTAAGGACACACAACGCAGGTTTTATAAAAAAACACTTTATTTTATTTTAGTATTCAGTAGCATAACATATTTTGTTTTATTTGATTTGCTGAAAGCCAATACATTTTTTACTTTACAAGAAGATTTTCTTAGAGGCTGGTGAATGTGGTGAATCTTTGCTGACTTCTATCATCCAATCATATGCAAGCAAAAAAAATATTTATATACAGTATATATATATATATATATATATATTCATTTCCTTGCACTTGATTAGGTATTTTTGTGCAAAGTGAAATGTCAACTTATTCACCAAGCTTTTTTGTTCCTTTTAGAAGTAAACAGTCTATATGCCTTTAGTAAATTAACCCCAATTTGTCTGTATTATTAAAGTGAACATAGTTGTCATGTAATAAAGAACAACAGATACAAAAAAAGTGATTCAAAAACTATACATTTTCTTGTTTTTTTTGCAAAGGACTCACTATTTGGACATATATATGGTGGTATTTGTTGTATTTAGGATAATTTGTCATCTCCAGTGAATATACGTATCAGAAAGCAAAAGAAGTTGCACCACTGGTAAATGCTTTCTTTGTATTTTCAATAAACTTTTATTCCAGAATTATTATTAAAGTGTTCCTAAACCTAGGAGCCTGCATTCATTATATCTGGTCTCCCACAGTACACAGAACATGGAAATTCAATTATTTTAGTAAATATAAACTGATAAATACCTTTTCTCATCAGCAGTATAAAGCAGTTCCTAGTAAATCTTGAAGGAGGAGATTTCATAGTGCACTGGCTGTCCTATCAGGGTCCAAGACCCCTGACCCTCTGTCTGGACAGTGCTGATTGGCCCTGTGTTGATCACACGCACTCTCCCAAGATAAAAAATACTCTCTAGCAATACATACCAAACTGAGCATGTGCAGCCTGACTTCAAAGGCTCTGGGCCAGTTCTGGAGTCAGTGGAAGAGGAGCAGGATTTGTGCATACAAGATCAAACAGCCATTTTACACAATGCAGAGGATTAACCCCTTAGGTTCCACGCAAGCACAAACTACACCGGCCTAGGTTGGTGGGTCGGTGGGTCAGCGCTCACTGCGGCATATGACATGAATTAAATGGTGCCATAAGTGTAATGGTACAAATCAATAAATGAAAATAGGGAAACATATAATAGTCTCAAATCCTGAACCTGCACACAGACGTGATGCCAAGATGTAAAATCATCCAGGACAGGATGAGATTCAAAGTCTCTGGTGGAGATGTTGGAAAAAGTCTATAGGACAGATGGGTACAGTGACCGGCAGCTCCTATGCGAGGTGAGGGATCCCTCTGGACATGTAGACAAAAAGAAACAAGGGAGCTAGGTCAGAAATAGGAAGTGTTACAAGGTTTATTGCTGAGCACTTACATGAAAGCAGGCCAGGATCGATGTGATGGCAGGCAAAGGCATAGAATCCCCAAACGTTGGTGAACTGGAGGGTGACGCGGGACCCGGGATACCAGCACCGGATGTGCTGCTGAGAACCAGAACCGGAGAGCGTTGTGACACAGGGACAGTGTCTGTCCGCACCTCCACCAGAGCATCAGTGACACGGTGCCGGAAGCCGGTGATGACGTCACCTACCACTGCCGGTTTCTCCATGGATGCCGGCGAGGGACAAGAGACAAGCAGTGGAGAGGGCGGGCCGCAACGTTGTTTCCGAGGATCAACTTCCTTCGTCAGGCTCAACACAGTGATTATAACAAGCATGCTTTACTGCATATACACACTGATTTTACTGTTGTGGGTTTAATAACACTTTAATAACAGTAAAAGAGCAACAAATCATGTCTTTCATTCGTACTTGACTTGCAGTGCACATTAGTACATAAACCAAATGCTTGGTGTTACAGTTCACCAAAGGGCCATACACACTATAAGATTTTCTGAAGACTTTTTCCTTCAGATTTACCTTTTCTATGTAGTGCAAGGGCCTGCCAGATTGCATACAAATTGAAAGTGTTTATGTTTGACCTCATATTATATGGTTTTGGTAAGTCTAAAGGAAAAAGTCTTCAGAAAATCTTATAGTGTGTATGGCCCATAACTATCTAAGCTTAAGGGTCCATGCACACTGGTTTAAAAATTGCTGCTACTACAAGAGTTTTGTGTTTTGCCTGTAGAAGCAGCTCAATGTTATCCTATGTGTCCATGCACATTAGGATGATTGGAGGCATATTTTAAGTATAGCGTTTGAAGGCAGGAAAAAATACTTCTGGTTTAAAATTTTGATTGGAGCTTTCTGGTAGTAAAGATACTAAACACTTCTAAGCTCTTCTAAACTCCAGTAGAAAAACACTCTGTATGAGCATTTTTTTTTCTTCCAAGGAAACTGGGAGTCTAAAAGTCTAGCAAGGTTTACTGATGTGTGAATTTTCCACAAATCAACAGCTACAAGACCTGGTCATTCCACATATGACCATACAAGTGGTGCCCAACCAATTATTGCATTCTACTCTATGGAATAAACTTGGTGATAAGCAGCTTCCTATTGTGGGTTTTCTCTACTTTAGTTACAAACTGTATTTTTGATTTAAATTTGTATAGGGTCTGGGTCATTATGTAGCACAGGTAAGTATCTTCTATTTATTTTTTTCTAACTTTTGAAAAATTCTTATATAGTATCTAGGATTTTCATCCTTAAAGAGGAAGTAAACTATTTTTTTACTTGTACCTACAGGTAAGCCTATAATAAGGCTTACCTGTAGGTACTGCTCCAGCAGACGTCATCTGACGAAACGCGTAGGGCGGGTCCATTGCGTCATAGCGTCACTTCCGGTTTCGGACTTTGCAGCCGTGGAACGCGGAAGCTTCCCAGCGTTCGCTCAACACTGATCCGAGGCAGCTTCACCGTGAGTGTTTACTATCTTTTGCCAGCACTCTTCACAATGTACTGCTTTATGGGGCTCCCCTCTCTCTTTCCTATGTGAAACCGCCAGCCTGTGCCTTGCTGGACCGCGGAGAGGAAACCCGGAATATACATCAGCCTGATTACTTCATCCACAGGTTGTATATGTAGTGCAACACCTAGTGATCACATAGGTGATTGCAACATCCAATACCTTTTTTGGGAATTATCTTCCCACTTTCACCACTTTTACCACCAGGAATTTCTTTTTTTGGCACGATTTGTCCACAATAACTAAGCATTATATATTATTTATCATCATTGATTAACCCTTTGCACTGTATTATTTAACAATGGAATAAATTCACTGTATGAAATTTTGTTTATTTATTGCACCTCAGCACTTTCGTATAAACTTTACCATACGCTAAGAGATCCAACCGATTCGATTGGATTGACACAGATATTGCATTTTTACCTTCTTCTTTGGTATTATAATTTTATGGGTGTCACCCCTTTCTGTATGAGATTTAATTTATGAGGTTTTTGCACATGATTGCACTTAAAAAACACCTGATCACCTATAGGTAGCGCCGTCTCAACCTCCTTTGCACATTCACTTTAATTCTTAACCCCTCGGGGTTTTGGTTGTTGGCTGCTTACACCTAGTATTTAATTTACTGTTCACCGTACACTCCATAGCGCTGGTCACCTTTGTTTTTTGCTTATACTGTGAATATCTCCTAAACTTGCACAGTTTAGGAGATATTCAGAGTGCACATGCTTACCGTGCCAGACCTACAGAGCCCCGTGCGGTAAATGGCAGCTCCCGTGCACCTGTGCGGGAGTGACATCATCGCAAGTTGGGCCACTCACAGAACCCGGAAGAAACACCAGGGAAAATGTCAGCTGTCTAAGCGGTGTGCGGGTGCCGCTGTGGCAGCTTCATTCTAAGGTAAGTATTTCATAATGTGCTAGTATGTGATGCACACTAGCTTAATTAATATGCCTTTGTCTTTTTTTTCCCGCCAGGGTTTACAACCTCTTTAACTCACCCATATTCCATGGGGACTTCCAAAAGCGATGTTTCCCATTATCATGAGTAAAATATATCCTTTTTTCTTTTTCTTTTTTACACTTCTATTCTATGTCTTTTTTATTTCTCCTTTATCCCACTTTTATTTTTATCTTGTAATGAGATGTTACAGATTTTGAGTGCCTTTGGGTGCTTTTGAATGCAGCCCTTGGTATGCAAATTATTATTTGCAATTTCATACTTGGATGGCATTGTGTGTAATGCATGGTTTCCTATGCAATATATTTGATTGAAAACGAAAGGTTTTGACAGTTGTGCAGTTTCTTTCACTTTGGGTCTTGAGCAGTACCTCTTATTACTGCGTCAGGGTATAGTTGTCAAATTGGATGCTGAGCACAGCCTGTGTTTACTTCTGCACTCTGGAAAGCTTTTTTTTTTTTTTTTTTGTAATTGGCACTGGCATTGGCACAATGGGTTGCACATTAGATGTGAAATGTTTTTATATATTCACATTATAGGTCTTGCAATCAAACAAGAGTTTCCTGCAGCAGAGCTTTTAAGCTGGTATCTTTAGCAAAGGAATGTCGTGTAAAGGATCCTGGTGAATGATTAGTGAGTAAGTAGACAAGGGGTTAAAATAAATGTAGTGTTAGAGGTACAAGAAAGGTAAATGTTAGGGCTAGAAAGGGACTTATTGTGAGGGCGGTTACCTAAATGATAATTTATGTAAATGATCCTGGCATGCCAGCACATCTGGGTTTTGAAAACCACAATACCAATTTTTGACAAAAGAGATGATGCTTTGCATGTATATGACTCATAATTTAAAGTTGTCTTGGGCAACATATAGTCTTAATATGGCTCTGAAAAGATTATTGAAATCCTTAGTACAAATTCCAGCACAGGATTGTTTGAAGCCAAAGTTCAACTAAATCTTTTTTGAATTTACTGAAGTGAGTAGTGGTGAAACATAAGTCATGTCCCATTGTTCTATTTCAAATATTATTATAAGATTATAGTATGAGAAAGAATATTGCACGCCACTAATATAATATTTCATTTTGCTATCTAAATCCCTATTGTGGAGATTTCTTTGTCATTTTCTATGTTGGTGACAGGGAGATAAAGAGAGATAGGAAGTAAGCAGAAATTTTCCTGCTGGTGCCACAGACAGCAATAAAAGTCAAAGAGAAGCTGAAACTCGGTTTTAAGATACAAGGCTTCAATGGCATAGTACTGTATTTTCTGGTGTATAAGACTACTTTTGAACCTCAAAAAAATCCCCCAAAAATGGGGGGTCGTCTTATACGCCGAGTAAAATATCTCCAAGGTAACCTAAGTATAAGTATTACCGGTAGATGAAGATTAGGGGGGTCGTCTTATACGCCCAGTCGTCTTATACGCCGGAAAATACGGTAGTTTTTAAAACAATAAAGTTGAAAATTACTGCAGAACTGCTCATAAAACATTACTAAACAGTAGGTACAGTATTTTACCATGTTAATGTGAACATTTTCATTATTGACCACAAAGAAAGACACATCAATAGCCTTTTTTTTTAGGAGACCCTGTCATCACACCTCACTTTTAACTTTAAACACTTGTAATAGTGGAATATAATATCGTCTTCCAGTCTGCAAGAAAGTTCCTTTAAAATATTCCTTTTATTTATTATATATGAGGTGTGTAAATTTTGCAGGGGTCCCAGGGGGAAGTGCTTGATCACTGTCCATGCTCCAGCACTCAGTCACTTGTGTGTTCTCCCTGTCAGCTTTAGTAATATGACACACCTCTGAGCTGGGAGCTGACATTAGTGGCAACAGCGAATCAGTAAAATAATGAGAAGGAACTGTGAGACCTGCTATTTGCATTCCACACAGGGGATCTGACAGCAGGGCTTTTCTATTGTTCTGATTTACTGGCTGGCTCCTGCTGCTGTCACCTCCCAGCTAACAGAAGCTTTAGCACGCAGAGATAGAACTCCAACACTGCAACATTTACAGACCTAGACATATTAAACTAGAGGAAAATTCTAAAGATTCTTTGTTGAGGACTATTATTATCTACTACTGTAAGTGTTAAAAATAAAACTGAGATGTGGTGATAGTCACTTTACCAAAACTTAACTGATTTGTTCCCCTTGAAAATGTCCAATTGGACGAAACTTGTTGGGTAGAGAATTTGGTGCTGACGTCAAGCCACTGCTCAATCCCAGGTCGACAGGGGCTTTTAGATGTGAGTTCATATATTCACTGTCTATTTCTACTGTATGCATGCTTTTAAAACATTAAAGTACTACACTATTAGATTCTTTTTCTGGCTCCTGGCAAGCTTTATTTTTTCAGAGTTGGAGGCTTTAAAGAAGTCATTATGCTTCAATGGTCCCTGTTTTAGCAACATGCTGTTGTAAGCGTTTATGCTGCTTTGACGACATCCACTCGCTTTGGTGAGTGTGCATTCTGTATATTGGTGGTGGGAGATCACTGAAACACCTCTGAGAAGAATTGTGTTATCAGCAGTGGTGTCGTTATTTTGCACTTATCATAACATTGGACACTTTATCAAAATTTCAGTTTTGCTATCTAGACTTTAATATATCATTTAGGTATGTGTTTTTGTTTCACATGTTCGTGAGGCGCTACACTTTTGTTTTGCATATTTGCACTGAAGCACTGATATACTGCTTTTAAGTGCTAGCAGCCTTCAAGGAATTTACTTTTTTTCACAGCTCGGATATTGCCTTTTTATTATTAGGGCTTTTCTATTGTTCCCATTTGCTTGCTAGTTCCTGCTGCTGGCTCCTCCCAGCTCAGGGCAGAAGCTTTAGCACACACAGACAAAAATCAAACATTGCAAAATTTACAGACCTGGACATAATAAATTAGAGGGAAATTCTAAAGAATCTTTGTTGAGGACTCCTATTATCTACTACTGCAAGTGTTAAAAATAAAACTAAGGTGTGGTGATACGGTCACTTTAACAGAACGTGCCTGATTTTTTTTTTTTTTTACAACAACCAATTGACCTGCCCTATTGCCTATCATTGCCTATCCTGATTCTACTTTCCTGTCGCATCATGGCAGCACACACTGGGTTGTGACTCCGCCCCCTCACAACTGATAGGACTGGATAGCTGTAAAATCTAAAGAGGGACACCTCCCAACATTCTCCTTTTTTTCCTCATTAACGAAGGACTGGACTGGTCCCCCTTACCGCCTTCACCCCAGCCAGGTGGGGTGGAAGTCCCTGCCTGTACAGTCTCTAACAAGAGCTTCATGGAGGGATCCCCACTCTGATAGTCTAAGGGGCCTTTGATGCTTAGTGCCATTCAAGCCTTAAATAGGCTAAGAGATAGTGCAGCGACCTCAATTCATTCTCTTATTTCCTCACTCCCTCTTATTTTCTTTCTATTCATTTATTCACTAGGTCTCCTTTACCTTTTCCTTTTTTTCCCCAGAAGTCTGGCTGGGCTTAGTAGTTCCATGGCCCCGGGTATCCAAGATGGCCACCGCTTCCGTACTGAGCATGTGCAACCGGAAGTGATGCCGCAAACATCCTTGTTTTGCCAGTACCCAAGATGGCGCCGGCTGCTGCATCTCGCTTCTGGTCATGTGTGGAAGTGATGTCACTTCCTCCGTGGGCGGCGCTTTATTTAACCACTTGGCGACTGCTTACATTGACAGTACTGCGGCAAAGTGGCTCTCCTGGATCTGGCAACGTAGACCTACGTCGCTGGTTCCCGCCCCCTCTGGGCGTGGCGTGCGCCTGCCGCCAGGGGCTCACTCCCGCTGTATTCAGACACAGCGGGAGTCGGGCCAGGGTAGAAGAGGCGGTGATCACCGCCGCTCTTCCCCGATCGTTTGGGACAGAAATCTCCTATGTGGCAGACAGTGACAGATTACAGGATTCAGCATAGCTGAACCTGCGATCTGTGTCTCTGTCACACAACCCCCTCCCGCCCACACATGTCAGTAAGCATTAGGCATACATTTAACCCCTTGATCACCAACAGTGTTAACCCCTTCCCTGCCAGTGTCATTATTACAGTAACAGTGCATATTTATAGCACAGATTACTGTAGTAATGTCACTGGATCCCCCAAAAGTGTCAAAATGATCAGTCAGGGGCCCGATCTGTCTGCCGCAATGTCGCAGTCCCGCAAAAAAAATCGCAGATCGCCGCCATTACTAGTTAAAAAAAATAAACAATAAAAATGACAAATCTTTCCCGTAGTTAGTAAACGCAATAACTTTTGTGCAAACCAATCAAAATATGCTTATTCTGATTTTTTTACCAAAAATATGTAGAAGAAAACAAATTGGCCTAAAATGTTAAAAAACTTTGATTTATACATTTTTGGGGGGGAATGTTATATATCAGAATTGTTTTTTTTCTTTTCAAAATTGTCGCTCTTTTAATTAATAAATTTAATTTGTGTACAGCGTTGCACGACCGCGCAATTGTCCGTTAAAATAACGCAGTGTCGAATCGCAAAATATAGCCTGGTCAGGAATGGGGAAAAATCTTACGGTCTTAAAGTGGTTAAAAATACGCTCATTGAGAATTTTTTTGTCAAAGACAGGCAGCTAAACACATTTTGGTCCAAATATATGACAAAAATTTAATATATTGGATATTTTTTAACTGTCAAAGTAGAAAATGTAAATTTTTTCGCAAAATTTTCGCTCTTTTTTTATTAATATCACAAAAAATGAAAAGCGCAGAGGTGTTCAAATACCACCAAAAATACCACTGTTTGTGGGAAAAAAAGGACGTAAATTTCCTTTGGGTACGGCGTTGCATGACTGCGCAATTGTCAGTTAAATATCATGCAGTGCCAAGTTGCAAAAAGTGGCCTGGACGTTAAGCAGGAAAATCCTCCAGTCCTAAAGTGGTTAAACCAGGAAACAACCTGCAAAAAATGACAGGACTCCCTTGGACAGCATTACAACTACTCTGCACCTTACAAGCCTGCCTATCTCCTCCAACCACACCATCTCACTGGTAGAAACCTCTTATCCTTATACTTGCCTTTTCATTGGTGTACTATGCTGTGTTACTATTATGCTCTGCTATTACATGCTATAGGGGTATGCTATTCTTTCAACCTTCCCAGGTATTACTTTATCTCCCTCATGGAGGCCGCTGCCCTAGCAGACCATCCTCAGCCTGAAAGGAAAGGGGCGCTATGTTAGGTAAGTAGTGAAGAATATTAAAAGAGAGCTCTGCCACTAAGATGCCATATCATTCTATGCAGCCCCGTCAGATCTGTAAGACTGCCTAACTCCAGAAGGAGGGAACGCTCATCTTCAGGACACAGATGCTCCAGGAGAAGTCCGTCAAGATCTTCCTCCCATCATCACTCACATAGGAAGACATCTTCAGCCCACCGATCACATGCCTCTAGCCACCATCCACCAGCCAATGCTTGCTGACTGTGTGGAGCCACAGCACTTCCAACACAAACAGTGTGTCGCACGTGCTTCGAGGAAGCGATCAGGGAGAAAGAAGCAGATGCTAGAGAAGTATCTAATATGATCAAGGAGTCCGTGAAAGAATCCATCTTGCAGGTATCAGCCACTGAAATGGATAGACCAATCCAGCACCTCAGCAACGGTATCACTAAACCCCCTGAACTCGGAAAAGTCTTCCAACGAGGGAGAATTTCAGACAGCCTCGGGGTTCGATTTTGCCTTGGTAGATCCATTTGCTAAATCAGTAAAGGAGGCGATTGGTTGGGAAGAGTCAAAGGAGACCTCCCACAAACTGCGCATGTACTTCCCGAATTTGAGGAAAGAGCCAGAGACCTTTCTGTTCATCGAGGATTTAATAAAAGACGAGTGGCAGAAAACAGAGAAAAAATCTAGCCTTAACAATAGACTAGCGAAACTATATCCACTAAGAGAGCCCAATGTGAATCCTCTGATCTCGGCACCTGTAGTAGACGCATCCTTAATGCGTCTAGCTAGGCACGTGACTGCCAATTGAGGACGCAGTAACCTTAAACCAATCATAAAATCCACCTTGAACTCAAAAAAGCCTACTTCTCGACGGGTGGCACCAGCAATTGCTCTGGCAGCAGTAGGGAAAGCAATACCCGTTTGGACAGAGAAAAAATAGTTAGCGCTCTTCAGGAATTCACCCTAGCGGGAGATTTAGTAGCAGAAGCATCAGTGGACATGATAAGATCTTCATCAAGAACCATGCTAGCCTCACTCATAGCAAGAAGAGACTTATGGCTGAAACCTTGGGTTGCAGATGCGGCCTCAAAAAAAAATTGGTGCAAAATACCTTATGATGGCACAAATCTATTCAGAACAAAACTGGATTCAGCCATCTCAAAGGTTACAGGGGGAAAGTCGGACTTCATTCCCTCAAACAGAAGACCAAAACAGCAAAGGTCACAACCCTATAGACGTAATCTCCCAAAAAAATATAGGGAGGCGAGATGGTACAGACCGGCAAAGGAGTTTAAGTGTAACTGGAGGAACTTTCAAACTTTCTTTTTAAGGTTACAAAAGCCAAGACCTTCCGTTACAGGGGTTCAACAGAAGTTCTTTTTGAAAGGTGCGCCCGCCCAGCCTGCGACAGTTGGTGCCAAGCTGAGGTTATACACGCAGGTTTGGACGGATCACATAAAAGACTGGTGGACGTTATCCACGATCCAGATGGGTCACAGATGGACGTTCAAATATCAGACACCCAGGGATCACTTCCAAACCACCAGACTCCCGACCTCTCTGTCAAAAAGACACTCAATAACCGAGTACGTCTAGGAATTACTATAACAAACAAGTGATAGAAGAAGTCCCTCACGTCCAAAGAGGGAAAGGGTTTTATTCTCTGCTCTTTTTAGTAAAAAAGAAGACGGGAGATTTACGACCTGTTCTAGACCTAAAAAAATTCAACAACAAGATAATTGTGGAATCCTTCAAGATGGAAAGTCTGCAGTCGATCTTGCTGACGATAAGCGTTGGAGATTGGATGCTGTCAGTCGATTTACTCGACGCCTATTTGGTCGGAATATTGACTGCACCCAGAACCTTTTCAAAAATCCTGTTGTCATTGGTAGCCCATCTAAGGCAAAAGGGCTTAAGGAGACATCATTTTCTTGACGACATTCTGCTCCTCGCCCGCAACCGGCAGACACTCCTCAAACATCGAGGGATTCTAATTCACACGCTCCTACAGTTCGGTGGGTTGATAAATTGGGGAAAGAGCAACCTCGAACCAACTCAGAAAAGGGTTTTCCTAGGAGCGGAGTTGGATGCTGTCTCCAACAGTGTGGAACTTCCTTGAGAAAAAATAGTTCTCCTAACACGCAAGATGAAAAAGTTGTTAGCGACCACTTATCTACTGGTGAAGGCGTGTCTCAGCCTGTTGGGTTCAATGTCAGCCACCTTCCCCATGGTCCAATGGGCTCAATGGCACACAAGGACATTTCAAAACTCTTTTTTGGCACAATGGAATGGCAAAGAAATGCTACAACTGATAATTATCAACAAGGCGGCAAAACGATCAATTTGGTGGTGGACCGGGATTTGCAACCTCAAACATCATTGGCACATAGTTCCTCTCCGTCCAGAAATGATGCCAGCTCGCTCAGATGGGGAGCCCATTACCAAGACCAGGCAGTCCAGGGCTGATGGCATTTCTGCACGAAGGGTATAGTCTCTAATGTGTTAGAGCTCAGGGCGGCCTTTCAAGTCCTTTTAGCATTCAGCCCAGCACTACGTGGGAAGAATGTTTTGTTGCGCTTGGACAACCAAGTGGCGGTAGCCTACATACAAAGGCAGGGTGGCACCAAGAGTCGCACACTGATGGAGGAAGTACATCCCATCCTGGATTGGGCACAGGTATATCTAGCAGATCTGAGGGCAGTATATATTCCAGCGGCTCAGAACCTGCTAGCCAACAACCTCAGCTGGAAATTTCTCTCGTACAGCGAATGGTCATCGACCCTTTACTCATCTGACACAGAAGCATCGACCTGGCGGCGACCCCAATGAATACCAAATGTGCAAAGTTCCTCTCGAAGGCTGCATACCCAATGGCAGCAGGGATAGTCTGTCTGCACGCACCCTGGAGCTTCCGTCTAGGGTATATTTTCCCACCAATCCCACTAGTAGCGAGATTCCTAGCCAGACTCAAGAGATCAATGTCAAGGGTAAATGCGGTAATACCTTATTGGCCTCGAAGACCATGGTTCACAACCATCCTTCACCTGAGTATAGAAGAAACATTGCCTCTCCTGACAACGCCGGATCTGCTCTTTCAAGGACAATTTCTACACCCAGCACCGGAAAAGTACACCTGATGGCTTGGAAGTTGAAAGGGAAAGGTTCCTAAACCAAGGTTGTTCCCTTAAGGTAGTAACAACATTGCAGCAAGCAAGGAAAAGATCGACTAATAACACCTACAATAGAGTTTGGGACAAATTTGTCAGATTCACACAGCAGCAGTCATGGGATGCGGCGACACCTACAGTGTCACAAATCCTGGAGTTTCTTCAGACAGGCCTAGACAAAGGCCTAGCGTCTAGCACTATCAAGGTCCAAGTTTTGGCGTTATCCGCTATGACGGGAACCAAGTGGGCCTTGGACCCTTTAGTCATCCAGTTTATAAAAGCATGCCTAAAAATGGGCCCTTTCGATAGTTCTAGAGGCTCTGTCTAAATCTCCTTTTTTTCCCTATAGAGTCAATTTCCTCGTGGGACTTAACACTAAAAGTAACATTACTAGTTGCCATAACTTTGGCAAAGAGAGTGTCCGAATTACAAGCGCTCATGGCGAAAGAACCGCATCTGTTCATTTATCCAGACAGAGTGGTACTAAGACCTTCAGAAAAATGTATTCCCAAAGTAGCATCTACATTCCACTTCAACCCTGAAATAAGTCTACCTGAGCTCCTTACTAGCCAAGGGGAACCACACCCTCTGGACATTAAAACAGCCATCACTTCGTACGTAGCGGCTACTGATCCATTCCGAAAGATGGAAAGCCTATTTATTATCCCTCACGGCATTAAGAAAGGTCAGGCGGCATTGTCACGCACGATAGCATCATGGATAATTAAGGCTATCAAGAAAGCATACTTAACCCAACACCTGCCAATACCGGAAGGGCTGAAGGCTCACTCTACCAGGGCAATCTCTACCTCATGGATAGCGTACTGTAGAGTATCTCCAGAGACCATATGCATGGCAGGTCATTCCGATCCACATTCATGACACATTACATAGTTACATAGTTACATAGTAGTTGAGGTTGCATGAAGACAATAGTCCATCCAGTTCAACATGTGTAGGCGTGCATGGCCGTAATCATCTCTCTCATGTTCTGATCCTTGAGATGTACGTCCAAGAGTCTTTTGAAAGTAGCCATACTTCCCACAGAAACTACCTCTTGTGGTAGAGAATTCCACACTCTTGTAGCCCTAACAGTAAAGAACCCCCTGCGTTGCCTGAGGTCAAAACGCTTCTCCTCTAATCGCATTGTATGTCCTCGAGTCCTCATGCAATCCTTGCGACTGAATAGCTTTTTTTCTATGCTGAGATCACCATTGAGGTATTTATAGATTGCTATCATGTCTTCTCTCAGGCGTCTCCTCTCCAGGGAGAATAAATTAAGAGATTGTAGACACTCTTCATAATTAAGGTCCTCCAATCCCCTAATTCATTTAGTTGCCCTTCTCTGGACTCTCTCCAGCTCCAACACATCCCTCCTGAGGTCTGGCGACCAGAACTGGACAGAATACTCCAGATGCGGTTGGACCAGAGTTTTATAAAGTGGTAGGATTATAGTTTTATCTCTGGAATACATCCCTTTCTTTATGCATGCTAATATTCTGCCAGATTTGGCAGCTGCTGCTTGACATTGCATGCTATTGCTTAGTCTATCCTCTACCAAGACTCCCAGATCTTTCTCCATTTTTGATTCCCCCCAAAGGTTCCCCCCCTCTAAAGTGTATTGTGCTTTTATGTTTTTAGTCCCCAAGTGCAAAACCTTACACTTCTCCATATTAAACCTCATTTGCCATGTCGTTGCCCACTCTGTTATTTTGTTCAGGTCATTCTGTAGGATATTTGCCTCATGCTGTGCAGTTATTGCCCTGCCCAATTTTGTGTCATCTGCAAAAACTGATATAGAACTACTGATCCCGTCCTCAATGCTGTTTATGAATAAATTGAACAGGGTTGGTCCCAGGACCCCACTTACCACCCCAGACCAGTCTGAGTATGCGCTATTTATTACCGCCCTTTTAGCCAGTTCCTTATCCAAGAGCAAACCTTGTGGTCGATGCCTGCAGACCTTATTTTATAAATTAAGTGCTTGTGGGGAACTGTATCAAACGCCTTAGCGAAATCCAGGTACACCACATCCACTGGTCTCCCCCTATCTGGCTCACAGCTCACCTCCTTGTAGAATGTTAAGAGATTGGTTTGACAAGAATGCCCTTTAGTAAACCCGTGCTGATTACTGCTGATGATGTTGTTGTCTTTAGCAAACTCTACGATATAGTCCCTTATCATTCCCCTCCAGAAGTTTACATACTATCGATGTCAGACCGGCCTATAATTTCCCAGGACATGCCTCTGCCCTTTTTTGAATATCGGTATCACGTTAGCTTTCTTCCAATCCCCTGGTACATTTCCTGTCATAATACTGTCAGCAAAGATCAGGAACAGTGGTCTAGATATAGTTTTACTAAGTTCTTTGAGTACTCTAGGATGTACGCCACCTGGGCCTGGTGATTTATTTGTGTTAATTTTATCCAGCCTTTCCCTGATTTCACCCTCTGTTAGCCATAGCGGCAAGTCCTGTGAATTACTTCTAACCATACAGTCATGGTCAGTGTACCCCTCATTTTCCTGTGTAAAGACTGAGGAGAAAAAAAATCACGGTTGCAAGCACGGTTGCCTTTTCAGTGTCCTCTGTAACCATCCTCCCCTCATCGTTAATTATGTGTACAACATACTCTGCCCTTGTTTTTTTGCTGTTGATATATTTAAAGAATTTCTTAGGGTTCTTTTTACTATCCTCCGCTATTTGTCTCTCGAAGTTGATTTTAACCATTTTGATTTCGTATTTACTTTTCTTATTTGCCTCCTTGTATTACTGGAAAGCCGATAATGTGCCCTCTGATTTATATTTTTTGAAGGCCATTTTTTTCCCCTAATAAGTTTTTTAACGTTACGGTTTAGCCAGCCAGGTTTAGCTTTCTCTCTTCTAAATTTATTTCCCATAGGAATGCACTGCGAGATGCATTTGTTTAATATGTTCCTAAAGCATTCCCATTTTCCCTCCGTGGTCAGTGTTCCTAGGGTTTGGTCCCAGTTTACCCTTTCCATCATTGAGCACAATTTGGGAAAGTTTGCCCTTCTGAAGTTTAGGGTTCTTATGTTCCCCTCTTGCCTTTTTATATTGTTATTTACGCTAAATGTGATCATCCTGTGATCGCTAGAGCCCAGGTTGTCCTGGACTCCTACCTCCGAGATTAGGTCTGGGTCATTAGTCAATAGATCCAGCACTGCATTATCTCTAGTAGGAGAATCCACCAATTGAGACATGTAGTTGTCCTGTAAGGTTTCCATGAAGAGACGGGCCTTCTGTGAGTGTGTAGTCCCCTCTTCCCAGTCAATGTCGGGATAATTGAAGTCCCCTAAAATGATGACTGATTCCAGCTTTGCCGCTTTACCCAACAGTGATATAAATTCCAGCTCTACCTCCTCTGTTTGGTTGGGTGGCCTATAACAAACACCCACAATTACTTTTCCCTTTACTTCTTCCCTGTGAAGTTCTACCCACACGGATTCTGGCGCAACACTGTTTGTTTTTTATTGGTATTTACTTTATCATTGCCTGTCCTGATTTTAGTTTATCATTGCCTATCCTGATTTTACTTTATTATTGCCTATCCTGTTTTTACTTTATCATAGCCTATCCTGGTTTTACGTTATCATTGCCTATCCTGATCTTAAACTGTGAAATAAACAAATTAGTTGCAATTGTAAAAACAGAACACTCTTTTATAAAAACTAACTTAGCACCGGATGTATTTTTATGTGAAGCCTGTGCTTACAAGGTTATATGTAAGTATAAAATTTCAAGGTATTTACTACCTCTCACCGATTTTGCAGCTCTTCCCTTTCATCTACTTTATTTTTTTCAAAAGACAGAACAATCTTTGTTCATGCATCAACCAGGGTCAGTATCTACCTTCTGAACTGAGATACTAGCTAAGAAATGACATGTAAATCCTGGTACTTCTAATCCTGGTGCAAATCTTAGCTGTGTTTGCATACGTCTAACATACTGTAGATCAGCACTCTGCTGCATCCTCTCATCCCTTGACTTGCTACAGTTACAATTTGGTCACTGAGGGAGAGGAGACAGCAGAATTGCTTCTTCTCACTTGCAGCAGACTTATGACAACCTCTCAGCCTTAGTAAAGCTGACTAGAGATCAAGGACTGCTTTGTAATGATGTATTTCTTTTGAATAAATATAATGTTGCTGTATATTATGATATGTTGGAATGTATTAGTGCTTGTAAATTGATGAAAGGGTCCAATGGAAGACATTGATCAGAGAATTCCACCATATCGCTGTGTTTCAACGATAGTCTCTGTTGGGTTATAATTTTTTATGAAAATGTTCAAATTTCATAATATAGGATTAAGCACAGTAGAAGTATGTTCCCTTTAGTCACCTTAAATACACTTTGATAGCTGAGAGGAAAACAACCACAGCACCTTGTAGAATAACCTATTATTGTAAAAAAGGAAGGAAATCCCTTTGAATGGATTTAAAAAGGTGCTATAAACCTGCAAAAGAAAATCCAGGGTGGAACTTGTTCCCCTTGTTTTATTTTGACATACCTTGATGCTGTTCTTGGGTGTGTACATGTATGAGTGGTTCCTTCCGTCAAGCTTGGTGAGACATCTAATAAGGGTGTGAAGAGGGCCTATGAGTGTTTCAGGTAAACTCTCTGTGTGTGATGTAATGTTAAAATCACACAGATTTGTATATCAGCACTCGATTTACAGTCATTTTCTGCAAGTATTTTAATACTGTATAGCTGTGGAATAGAATAAAAAAGTATATGCAATACTTAACATAGGGGTAGTAATTTGTCACGTGCATATTATAGCAATGAGAATGTGGAATGCTAAGACAGATCAAGGAAAAAGAGCAGAATCACAGCATGCCAAGTACATTGTTGCAATAATGTGCTTACACTGACCATAGATGGATCAAAGTGTGGCTGGTTCAGCAGGGGGGTGAATTTAGGTCCATCTATGACCATTCCCTTTTCATGAGAAGCCAATTTAATCATTAACTACCCACAAATGGGCTTGTTGGAAATTTTGTGTTCAATCAGTGCTACCGCTTATTAGCTACAGCACTGATCTGTGTATTCTGACAGCAGAGGTGTCTCCTCATTGTCAGAATACAATAACACTCAGAGAGGATTCCTCCATCCACCTTGCTTGTGTGGATGAGGGAATCCTTTCCGTTTTTTCAATCAGCCTGTTGGCTGATCAAATAAACTGATGTATGTGCCCAGCATTAAATATTATTCTATTGCAAAGAAAAACATCAGTTTTAAAATCCTTCAATTTAAGTTATCACTGACTTCTGCAGCTTTGCTGCTTTAAAACATATATGGCATGTGAGCAAAAGAATTTGAGGTCTTTGAAAAAGGCATTTTGGTTGGTGACCAAATCGCTTTAATTTGCTGCAAAGGTAAGGAGGGATAAAAGTTATGTTTTGTTTTTTTTTTTGTTTTTTTTTCTACTACAGGGTCATGGATGATTGGACAACTCATGAGGATTATGCTTGGTTGCTTCATGGCACATAGACCAAAGTAAACACATACTAGGATCTCTACAGAAAAAGATTGGAGGTCTAGCATCTGCATTGATTATTTATAATGACAATGACATCTAATAATTAAAAAACAGATAGATTTCCATATCCCATAACCATTTCACTTCCCCAAAAATGTGTACACTCAGTGCATGAAATAGGTGCTGGGAACAATGAGGCTGATTTTTTTTAAAGATGTTGAGAATTTTTTACTGAAATAAAGAGTAATTATTCACTTCAATTATCCAATCTAGGGAAAAGCAAATTTCTATTTATTTCACCTGCACATTATTAAAGAAAATCTTTGTTGTTTTTAAATGAAGTTTCTCAAATTATTTAGTAAATTACATGTGGTTATGGCAATGTTTCTCAACCTTTTTTCAGCCAAGGCACACTTTCAAATTATGGACAGTCTTGAGGCACCCCATTCTAAAATGTAAAAAAAACTATTTTAATAGTTTCACATAATGCAGAAACATCCAAACACGTAGGTCACCCAACATTAGAGGTATTTTTTTCTTCCAAAGCAAATACACTTTTGCTCTCTGGTACTGACTAGTATTCCAATGTTTCATGTATCCCTTAATTTCTCTCCATTAGTCTGTTAATGTCACTCCAGTTCGGAGGGAGAGGCAGAGGAGGGTCAAACAAGGATGCTGTGCAGGCGATAAATATCCTCCTTATCAACTAAAGACATTATTGGTTGTTAGGATGCCATTGTCTAGAACAGTATTTCTCAACCTTTTTTCAGTCAAGGCACCCTTTAAAATCATGGACAGTCTCAAGGCACCCCCATTCTAAAATGTAAAAAATGAATGTAATAGTTTTACATAATGCAGCAACATCCTCACATAGGGCACCCAATGTTAGAGTTGATGTTTTCTTCCAAAGCAAATACACTTTTGCACACTGGTACTGACTAATATTCCATTTTTTTTCTTCATCCTCAGTTTCTCTTCATCAGTCAGCTAATGTGACCCTAGTACGGAGAGAGATGGGCAGAAAAGGGTCAAACGAGGATGCTGTGGAGGCAACAGACATCCTCCTTATTAACTGATAACATCATTGGTTGTTAGGATGCCAGTGTCTAGAAAGTTGTAATGGTGCATAATGAAAACCCATGGCTTTGTGTAACTAAATGGCAGGCTTGATCCACCTGCTGGCTTGTATACAATTTTTGATAAATTTTTAGGCATTATGCCAAGACACACCTAAGAAAATGCCTAAAAATTTATTAAAAATTAAAATTAGGAGGAATTTAGAATCTCATTAGAAACAGATTAGAGGACCGTACTGAGCCTCTAAAAATTATTATAAACATATTTAATGTCCATAACCCAGCCTTTTTCAACTGGGGTGCCTTAAAGCTTTCTCCAGGCACCCTGGTTGGAAAAAGCTGGGTTATGGACATTAAATATGTTTATAATAATTTTTAGAGGCTCAGTACGGTCCTCTAATCTGTTTCTAATGAGATTCTAAATTCCTCCTAATTTGTACCCACATGCAAATTAAATTTATTTTATTTTTTTTTTTTGCAGAAAAAGTGGCCAGTGATATTCTGTGGTATTTCTTTTAATTCCGGAAAGCTCTATGTTATTTCATTTAATCATTAGCTTAAATTTGCAGCTCCATTCAGGATTTTAAAATTACCCTAACTCAATTATCTAAAATGGTGTACCTGCTCAGTATCCCATATAATATGGCTTTATGAGGGGTTTTAAGTAAAATAGGGTGTTCATTTTGCATGGGAAGTTGCACACTACAAGCAAATTTTACCAAGAGCTTAAAAAATGTTGTGCAATTTTACTTTGTCTTTGTTTCTAACGTTTCATCATTTATTTAGTTGACTTATGAGCATTTAGGTAATGATAACATTAGGGTCTTTAGATTTGAAATAAAAGAATACCTATTAAGAATATTAGGACACGGAAGGAAGATTTTTACATCCAAGGTGGAAAAACAGGTAGTAGGTAGAAGAGGACACGTTTGGCTGCTTTCATATTTATGTAAAAGGTTTGAAGGTATGAATTCTTAGGTTTTTAATAAAACTATAGGTCTAGTATTGGTACATTGAGCTTATAATTTGTAATCTTCAGAATCTGTTCATGTGTTCATATACCTATGGTTTCAGACAATGCTTCCTGAAATATTGCAATAAAGATGTTATTTCCTTAGATGAGCCTATAAAAAATATAGAGCAAGTGTTCCCAAGTTCTAATTATGACTAAAGGTTCTAGCTCCAGAATGTGAATTTGAATGCATGACAGAAAGCAACAAAAGACAATTTCTGGTCTGCAAAAACCTCATCCACAGCATCCGTCTTGGTTATTAGTACCACATGTGGATCATTAATTATCTTTGTGCCATCAGAGCTCACCTATCTTATTGCATGTCTAAATAACTCAGTGGAATTGATGTTGATTAAGGCCCCTAGCACACTGATGTGGCACCACGGGTGTAGCACATGTACCTGCAGGTTTGCTGTGGGTTAGCTGTGGTTTCCCATAGAGTTCTATTATGTCCCATGATTGTGTTGCACTTTTTGAAAGTGCACAAAAAGTCCTGCATGCAGGAGTTTTGGTGCACTTTCGGAAAGCACGTCAAAGCTGCTAGATATAAAAGAACTCTATGGGAAAGCGCAGCCAATCCACAGCAAACCCACGGGTACGTGCGCTACACCTGTAGTGCCGAATCAGCGTGAAAGGGGCCATAAGTAAAATAGGGTGTTCATTTTGCATGGGAAGTTGCACACTACAATGGAATTTTACCAAGAGCTTAACAGATGTACAGTAAACCCCCCTCCATTGCGGGGGTTACGTTCCGGACCCAGCCGCGAAAACTGAAAATCCGCGAAATAGAAAAACCCTATTAAAATGCATTGTAGGCATGTTTTTTTTACTGTCACTGTATGTGTAAAAGCATTTTAAGGTCTTTAAACACACTTTTAAAACAATAGAAACTCATTTAAACACATAAAAGATACTGAGAGACATAGCAAGAGCTATGGAAAACACAAAAATATTTCATTTTTTATGATTTATATAGTAAAATAACATTACAAAAAAAAACGCAATATACCGGGACCGCAAAAACTGAACCGCGATGGAGCGGGGGTTTACTGTAGTGCAATTTCACTTTGCAAAGAATACCCAATCACATGCAACGGAAACAAAAAAAGTTGCATTATTAGAGTTTAAGGACCTTTATTGTCATTGTAAAAAATATACAATGAAATTACAATAGCACCTCTCACTTTAAAAAGCAATGCCTTACATACATAAAGAAACATTCCATTTCAAAAGAAAATAATAAATGCATCAAACATTGAAACCATTAAAATGTGATGATGTACTTACACTTTCTTGTGCTGCACAATACCCACAATCAGCTATTACTAACTAGATTTAATTTTCACATTTATAGCATTTGTATCCCTCCTAAGAAAGCTATCCCAAAATCTATTCATCCTCACGTTAATATTGCTAAAGAGCCTACCCAAAGGCATTAATTAAAATAAAGTTGACCTGAATGAGAAGATCCTTCACAATACTTCCTGCTTTATGGAGACAGTGGGACTGAAATATATCAGCTAAGGAGGAAGGTTTACAGCTTATAAATCTTCTGTGCAGTACAAATTACTTTCTGGAGGGCAATCTTACCAGCCATTGAGCAAACAGGGAGTACCACACTGAAATACAGTACACCAGTACATTCTCAGTAGATGAATAGATAAAAGTTCACCAAAAGTTTCATATCTTAGCTATTATAGTTGCTGTGATTTTTTAATAACTGTGCTCATATTAATCGATCAAGATAGGTTCTTGGTGATATAAACATCCAAAAGTTTTAAAAACAGAAAACCTCCTCACACAATTACCATTTATATGGAGTAAAACTAAAGCATCCTTGTTCTTTTTAAAGTACTTTTGCTTCCAATGTTCCAAATCAAATTATCTGCCGCATACCAGTCTACTAACTTTGGAACCTCATCTCTATAAGGTTGCTCATCTCCTCCTCTTATACAACCTACTACTACCATAGTATTGTCAGCAAATTTAATGGTGGTGTTTGTAGGATAAAACAGAGAGAAATCATAGGTGTAAAGAGAATAAAGTACAAGGCTCATCATGTAGCCCTACAGAATTCCTGTACTTAACTCATACTAGGTAGAAGAATATGGCCCAATTTGACCATTTCCTTACATAGTTACCCAGGCACAATAATGGCTCAATGCCACATGCAAGGCTAAAGAAATTGTGTCTTCCATGCTCCTATTAGCTTATTATATAAATTGATTGGGGTCTAGATGATAGGCTTTATTTAACATACCTTAAAACCAATCTCTCCAATAATTCATTACTATTGAAGGGAGTGCAATCAGCCTTTCAATCTGGCAATGGCTGACTAGTTGGTGTAAAACATAATAAAAATAGAAACTGTAGATTTCAAGCAAGGTAGAGTGACAGCCTGCAAGAATGAGAGATTAAAAATCTTGTTAAAAACCTCAGCCAGTTGGTCAACATGAGCCTAGACTACCCTCCCTGGAGTGACATCAGGACCTACAGCATTCCTCCTATTTAGTGCCCTAAACACCTGTCTTACCTCATGTTCCTGCACACTAAGTGTAGAATTGCCAGAAACTAGAGGATGCACTGTATCACAATGAAGTCATTTAGCCTCAAAATTAGCGAAATAATTATTCAGCTTCTCTACCAGTGATATGCTGTCGTTTCCATCCCTAAAACTGTTACCTCGGTAATTTATAATGTGCAATATACCCCTTTAACCATTCCTTGCACATGATTGGATAATGGATGTCAGCAGAGCTTTTCCTCATTCACCAAACTTGGGGGAAATTCCCTTGCAAAACAAAACTTCAGTTGCAAAGTAAACAATCTATTTGCCTATAGTAAATCAACCCCAGTGCGTTTAGAGATCTGGACTGTTCTAACCCTCTTACACACTCTATTCGATTACGGAAAGAAAAAATGAGTAGCCTTGATTCTGTAAAAGGCTCAAGCTACTATATGAAGGCTGTTTTCAAAACCCTTAGTTGTAGCCCCTATGGTAATAGCTCACCTTTAGAGAGTCTAGTGTCTCATTGCCAACATCCCATAGGATGAACACAAAACAACAATGATCCCCCCTGTTTGGCAGGACTTTAGGGGCAAAGAGAACACTGAAAACGTCAATATCATAAAAAATATAACATTTAATCAGTCACAAGTAAAAAGATGGAAAAAATGTCATATATACATACAAAGATAAAAATATGTGTAGTTGTAGCCTCTTGTTGTTCGACATTGAGGTAAAGTATGAAATAATGTTCATAAAGATTTTGCAAATTACCTCCATTTTCTTTATCCTATTTACTACATTAAACCTCGGTTCTGTGGGGGCATCCAGATCAACACGCAACCTGCTGCTTGTCCTGCAAAGTTCAAAAGGATTTCCCATTAGAATTTGACAAGGATGACACTCTGGGGAGAATCAAATCAACACACAACCCATCGTGCCTGCAAGTCTCAAAGAGCTGAACTTCAAAGAAGCCTATCAGGGAATTAAGAACACATACGTAGATTAGCGACTAAAATATTACATTCATTTTCTTTTGCCTTTTGAGGTTGATTTGATATTTTTCTTAAAATGCTCTTTTATATTGTGTAGTTCTGTCTATGTGCTTGGGCAAAGAATACAAGTGTACAACTACTTTTTATTGCTCTGGTGAAGTACCGTAACTGTTATTATTATACTTTGGTGCCAGAATAACAAATTTAATGAAAAAGGGAAGAAGAAATCCGGAAATAGTGAGCTAAGATGGTAAAAAACTATGTATACAGTATGTATATATATATATATATATATATATATATATATATATATATATATATATATATATATATATATACTCTATATATATACATTATCTCACAAAAATGAGTACACCCCTCACATTTTTGTAAACATTTTATTATATCTTTTCATGTGACAACACTGAATAAATGACACTTTGCTACAATGTAAAGTAGCGAGTGTACAGCTTCTATAACAGTGTAAATTTGCTGTCCCTTCAAAAATACTCAACACACAGCCATTAATGTCTAAACTGCTGGCAACAAAAGTGGTATACCCCTAAGTGAACATGTCCAAATTGGGCCCAATTAGCCATTTTTTTCCCCCGGTTTAATGTGACTCGTTAGTGTTACAAGGTCTCAGGTGTGAATGGGGAGCAGGTGTGTTAAATTTGGTGTTATCGCTCTTACTCCCTCAAACTGGTCACTGGAAGTTCAACATGGCACCTCATGGCAAAGAACTCCCTGAGGATCTGAAAAAAAGAATTGTTGCTCTACATAAAGATGGTCTAGGCCAGTGATGGTGAACCTTGGCACCCCAGATGTTTTGGAACTACGTTTCCTATGATGCTCATGCAGTCTGCAGTGTAGTTGAGCATCATGAGACATGTAGTTCCAAAACATCTGAGGTGCCAAGGTTCGCCATCACTGGCCAAAGCTATAAGAAGATTACCAATACCCTGAAACTGAGCTGCAGCAGGGTGGCCAAGACACTGCAGTGGTTAAACAGGACAGGTTCCACTCAGAACAGGCCTCGCCTTAGTCGACCAAAGAAGTTGAGTGCATGTGCTCAGCATCATATCCATAGGTTGTCTTTGGGAAATAGACGTATGAGTGCTGCCAGCATTGCTGCAGAGGTTGAAGGGGTGGGGGGTCAGCCTGTCAGTGTTCAGACCATTTGCCACACACTGCATCAAAATGGTCTGCATGGCTGTCGTCCCAAAAGGAAGCCTCTTCTAAAGATTATGCACAAGAAAGCCCGCAAGCAGTTTGCTGAAGACAAGCAGACTAAGGAGATGGATTACTGGAACCATGTCCTGTGGTCTGATTAGACCAAGATAAATTTATTTGGTTCAGATGGTTCAAGCGTATGTTGCAGCAACCAGGTGAGGAGTACAAAGACAAGTGCGTCGTGGTGGGAATGTTATGGTCTGAGGAGCTACAGTTCATTGAGGGAACCATGAATGCCAACATGTACTGTGGTATACTGAAGCAGAGCATGATCCCCTCCCTTCGGAGACTGGGCTGCAGGGCAGTATTTCAACATGAAAAGGACCCCAAACACACCTCCAAGACTACCACTGCCTTGCTAAAGAAGCTGAGGGTAAAGGTGATGGACTGGCCAAGCATGTCTCCAGACCTAAACCCTTAACTCACCTCCAAGATGTCCACTGCCTTGCTAAAGAAGCTGAGCATGTCTCCACACCTAAACCCTACTGAGCATCTGTGGGGCAGCTTCAAATGGAAGGTGGAGGAGTGCAAGGTCTCTAACATCCACTAGCTCCCTGATGTGGTCATGAAAGAGTGGAAGAGGACTCCAGTGGCAACCTGTGAAGCTCTGGTGAACTCCATGCCCAAGAGGGTTAAGGCAGTGCTCTAAAATAATGGTGGCCACACAAAATATTGACACTTTGGGCCCAATTTGGACATTTCCACTTAGGGGTGTACTCACTTTTGTTGCCAGCGGTTTAGACATTAATGACTGTGTGTTTGAGGGGACAGCAAATTTACACCATTATACAAGCTGTACACTCACTACTTTACATTGTAGCAAAGTGTCATTTCTTCAGTGTTGTCACATGAAAAGATATAATAAAATATTTTAAAAAATGTGAGGGTTGTATTCACTTTTGTGAGATACTGTGTGTATATATACTGTATATATATATATATATATATATATATATATATATATATAAATATATATTTTTTTTTGTATCATTTAAAACTGCTAATTTTGGGATTAGGTTCTTTGGTTAAGTTATATTTCAGAATATCTCTAGCTGGCCACTCAAGTTTGAATATTCATTTGTTGGATTTATTAACCACTTTGCCGCTGCTCACTAGAGCTCTACTGCGGCAAAGTGGTTCGTTATCGTCTGGCGACGTAGACCTACGTCGCCAGACACTCCCCCCTCTCGGCGGGAGTCGGGCCAGGGGAGGAGCAGCGGCAATCGCCTCTGCTCTTCCCCGATCATCGGGGAATCGAGTCTGGAGATCCGCCCGCTTGTGTAAACAAAGGGGGCGGATCTCCTAAGTGACAGGCAGGGTCAGATTGCAGGGTTCAGCATAGCTGAACCTGCGATCTGTCCTTGTGTCACATAGTCACCTCCCCCCACACATGTCAGTAAGCACCAGGCATACATTAACCCCTCCCTCTCCAGTAAAATTAACCCCTTCCCTGCCAGTGTCATTTTTACAGTAACAGTGCATATTTATAGCACTGATTACTGTAGTAATGTCACTGGTAACCCCAAAAGTGTCAAAAATGTCAGTCAAAGGTCTGATCTGTCCGCCGCAATGTCGCAGTCCCGCAAAAAAAAATGCAGATCACCGCCATTACTCGTTAAAAAACACCAAAAACGGAAATCTACTAACTAAGGGAAAGAAATCTTTCCCTTAGTTAGTAAACGCAATAACTTTTGCGCAAACCAATCAAAATACGCTTATTGCGATTTTTTTTTACCAAAAATATGGAGCAGAAAACAAATTGGCCTAAAATGATAAAAAATTTTGATTTTTACATTTTTTTGGGGGGGAATTTCATATAAAAAAATGTGAAAAATATTGTTATTTTTTCAAAATTGTCGCTCTTTTTTTGTTTATAGCGCAAAAAGTTAAAATTGCACAGGTGATCAAATAACACCAAAAGAAAGCTCTGTTTGTGGGAAAAAAAGGACGTCAATTTTATTTGGGTACGGCGTTGCATGACTGCGCAATTGTCAGTTAAATTCGCACAGTGCCGAATCGCAAAAAGTGGCCCAGACGTAAGACAGCACAATTCTCCGGTGGTAAAGTAGTTAACAACTGCACTCTGCATCTGCAGTTGGTTTAAATTGTATTCATTTAGTAGACACTACATTCCACAGATGCTGCAAAATATTGTTGATTCAGCAGGTCAATATTTGCTTGTGTGTAGCCAGCTTAACTCTAAAGCTATGCATAATGTTTGGTGGTGGTGGTGTGTTGATCACTGAAATTCTTACCAGGATGCTCCACGGCACCCTAATAACTTGTGAGCCTAGTGTGGCCTTATTTATAAGCATTCCAACAGAGAAGGTAGGGCTAGGTTACAGTAAGCAGAAGGCTGATGTTGGCTTATCAGGAGGAACAGAATTGATAGGGATGGGTTTTATACACTGTTTTGTCATTAGATCTTCAGCAGCCAAAGAGCAGGCTCAAAAAGCTTCCACTGCCATAAGGCTGTTTGTCTTGCAGTTAAAAGCAGTCAGATTGGCAACCATCATCTTGTATTTATGGATCTTCTTATGGTGGTCTTTGTTAGTGCCCTAAGACTGCTGAACTTGTTGTATATAAAAAACAAAGCAGAAGATTTACTCATAGGGCACAAATCACATAAAAAAATGACACATGATGAAATGTAGAAGTATAATAAAGATTATAATAAAGAACGTGATACACATTAGATGACCTACATTGTGCTCAAATCTACACTACTTTATTAGGACAAGTGCCGTATAGGTTAGACATTGTGAACCACCTCAGCATTTTGGTTTAGCATGTTTCTGTGACCATACACCCTGTTTATTAGGTTAATTTGTATAATGCTCATCGCTTCTTTACACACCCCTATTATTAAGTGTTAACATGACCCTGCCCAGTGTGAGTAGCTCACACGCCTTTAGATACAGGCGCAACTTAAAGCTTGGCAGTGGTAGTGGCAGGTCGCACCCTCTGATCTCTAAAGCCTCTGTAAATATTTATTAGAGTTTGTAAATCTTTATTACCAAAAAAGCAAAACATCAAAGCAAGAACAAACACACTAAGGTAAAATGGCACTGAAAAATATCAGGTTCCTGGTAAACTACAATCATAGAAAGGATAAAGATAGAAAATGTTTTTCTGGTGTGCGTTGAGATTAACTCAATGTTTGCATCAACTGGGACATACTGTAAGTGCTGATTAGATTTGTGCTGATGTATATAATTTCCTGGAATATTCTTAGAGAAACAAGTGGTATATGTATCTAATAGCCCCTAGCATCCCCCCTGTGAGTTTAGCGACAATATTACAACATGTAGTTTGCTTCCACTACAGTTTTGTTCAAGTTTGAGAAGCAGACTGCCTCAGGAGTTAAAGCTTAGGTCAGCATTTCCACTGTCTGACATGAGGCAGTTGCTGCTGTGTGATTCACCTTAGGCAGTTTTGCTGAGCTTGCTCATGTGTATAATGATACTATGGAAACACAAAGGAGGCTTGCCGAACATAGGTGTGCACAGTCTGAGCTTTGAAACGTCTCATATTTATTTCTCATATGGGAACTCTTGAGAAAAGGATTGGAGATACTGTAATCTATTCAAGTCAGTAAATTCCCCCGGACTAGTGGCTGTCAATCAGGCCACGGCCCACTGCAACTACATCACCTCTCCATTTTTTGCAGATTCCCTAACCTCTCACAATGCCTGTCAGCTCTCATAGTGCCACCCAACTTCCAGTAGTGGTTCCCACTCACCCTCAACCTCTCACAGTGCCTCCAGTCCCCCTAAGAGTCCTCAGTCACCACAGTGTCTGCCGGCATCCTACAGTGCCCTCAGCCCCCTGCAGTATCCCCAGCTTGCTGCAGGGCCTCCAGTCCCTAATAGTGCTCCAAACAGTGTCCCACAGTGCCCCCCAGCCCCTGAAGTGCCCTCCAGTCTCTCTCATTACCCCTGCAAATCCCCCAGACTCCAGAGACCACAAATCTTCTAATCCCCTTCAGGACCTTCATCCCCCCACAGTGACACCCAGCCCCATTCAGAGCTTTTCAGAATTTCTATACATATTTCCCCTAGTATTGTCATACTTCTAATGTGTGAGTTAATACAGTGCATACGGGAAGAATTCACAGCGCTTCACTTTTTCCTCATTTTGTTATGTTACAACTTTATTCCAAAATGGATTCAATTCAATTTTTGAAAATTATGAAAAAACAAAAATGAAAAAAAAATCACATGTACATAAGTATTTACAGTCTTTGCCATGACACTCAAAATTGAGTTAAGGTGCATCCTGTTTCCACTGAACATCCTTACAATGTTTCTAACAACTTGATTGGAGTCCCCCTTTGGTAAATTCAGTTGATTGGACAAGATTTGGAAAGGCACAAACATGTCTATACAAGGTCCCACAATTAACAGTGCATGTTAGAGCACAGTCCAAGCCATGAAGTCCAGGTAATTGTCTGTAGATCTCTGAGACAGGATTGTATAGAGGCTCAGATCTAGGGAAGGGTACAGAAAATTGTCTGCAGCATTGAAGGTCCCAATGAGCACAGTGGCTTCCATCATCCGTAAATGGAAAAAGTTTGGAACCACCAGGACTCTTCCTAGAGCGGGCCGCCTGGTCAAACCGAGCAATTGAGAAGGAAGGGCCTTAGACAGGGAGGTGGTCAAAAACCCAATGGTCATTCTAAGAGAGCTCCAGTGTTTCTCTGTGGAGAGAGGAGAACCTTACAGAAGAACAACCATCTTTACAGCACTCCACCAATCAGACCTGTATGGTAGAGTGGCCAGACTGAAGCCACAGGAAAAGGCGCATGACAACCCACCTGGAGTTTGCCAAAAGGCACCCGAAGGACTTTCAGACCATGAGAAACAATAGCAGTTTGGAGATAAAGCCCTTGGAAGAACAGTACTGCTGCATAAATCCAAAGATTGGGGTCAATGATATCTCAGAGGCCCCCAAAGACCGCTGAGCATTCACTGCGTGTTTCAATTGTAAGTAATTAAAGAACATATTAGAGGGAATGCTATGTTTGATTCGCGTCATCCCATACCTTCGTCACCTAGCGGCATGCTGTAATTTGGCCAATTTGGGATAGGTTTGGTTACCCAAATAGGACTGTACCCTGTGTAACCAGTAACCTTTTGTAGTTGTTTAGCTTTCTCCCATGTTTTTTGTATAAGCCTGTAAGTTGGACACTGTTTATTTTGTTTGGACAAAAGTGCACCTCTAGACCCTCAGCTAAGGTATTGGTCCCACTAAACTGCAACATTACAGACAGCGTGGAGTCATGAATTCTATCCTCAGAGGCTGTCGATTTCACTAGGCCTCCCCCAAAATGTTTAAGTTAGAGGTACAGGTTTTAAAGTGAAACAAATTATAAATGTAACATTTTTGGGTAGACTGTATAAACAGAATAATAGGACATTTTGGGGTCTTTTTGTTCATAATCTGGAGTTTAGTAGCAGAAATATCCTATTGATCCTAATGTTTGCTATCAATCACTAACAAAAAATAAAGTTGAAATCTGGGGAGCAGGATGGAAAATAGTAGGCTGAACAGTGACTGCAGCTAATCAGATGCAAACATTGTTTGGGTATTTGGATGGTCACAGTTGCCGACTGTCCTAACACAATTGCTGGCAGCCAGAGATTCGACCATCTACGCTGTTTTGCATTGATGAGAGAATCTATGGATTTCTCATATACAAATTCCCAAGAATATTAAAGTATTAATGTATTTTGTCTTTCGTATACAAATATCATATAAACATTTTTCTTTTCTCTTTAGCTGGCCTTAGATGGATCTTTTTTTGTTTTTGATCAGCTTATCAAAAAAAGAACAGATTCCCTTATCCACGCATTGTAGGTGAATGAAGGAATCCTTCCTGCTGCACTATTGTATTCTGACAGTGTGACTCCTCTACTGTTAAAAAAAAATAGATCATCACTACAGCCCGTTGGTTGCATACATTGATCGAATTAAGATTTTCCAACATTCCTGTTTGCTTACATTTTATAGGTATGTAATTATTGTATGTACGTATATTGATTAGTATGTAATGGATATGTGGATATGTACAGTATATGTCTGCATTTACTTCTGTTCTACATGTCAAATTCGATTGTATTGAGTACAGTGATAATGAAATATCCCTTCTAAATATACTCTAAAAATATTGAAGACTTGAATCCACACAACAGCCAGACAAATAGAATTTTCAGTAGGCAGTGTCAACCCACATGTTCTCCTAGCGCAGGTTATGGTTTACTTGTGCACCTAGCATGATGTGGTGCGGGTTTCAAATATAAATATTCCAAGGTAAATGTAAGAAAAAAAAAATCACACAAGTGCCCTGAAGGAGCCAAACTGCTTTTTAAGTATTTTAGCAATGTTATTTATAACATTTACAGTCAAGAAATATTGGTTTTGAAAATATTTGTCTGAAAAAGGCATCAGTATGATTGCTCCAGGAAATGCTTGATGTAAGCAGATTTGTATCAACCTCTAAAACAAATTAGATTTATAGTTCTTTGAATTAAGGTATTTTGTTGTTGACCCGAACAGCTTTTGAAGGTAGTCGTAAACTGCGTTTCATGAGGTCTTATGAATGTGGGAAAATCATGTAGAATTGTAATTAATATCACTCCTAGAAATGCTGTATGTAAGCAGATTTATAACAGTAGTCATCTCAAAGACTAGATTTATAGTGTGGGAGAGGCCTTGTTGCCCTGCTCGCGGGGGGTTACCTCTTCTTGTGTACACAATCACTAATGCCCGGGGCCAGGCGGAGCTATGTTCATGTGAACTCAACATTAAGGCGGAACCTTGGAAACCTTGTGCAGCCATGTAACAACATAAGAATTCCTAATGTAAAACCCTCTGTCCCATGTTGCTGTATACCTTGTCTTCTAGAATATAGCATTTAGAGGAGAACACCGCTGAGCTTGTGTCCCGCTCCATCAGTCCAGCCTTCCTCTGCCCCCTTACTCCCAGTGACAGAATTGGGTTCCACTGTGCACTAAGTGTGGACCTCATGCGTGCACTTAATTAGCCTCTTCTCTTACATACCTGGGGCTAGGTCCATGGGGTGCCTGTACCGCAGGTTCGATCCAGAATGCTGTGGGGCAGCAACCACTACTAAAGGAGCAAGAGCACCAACCCCCTTGCTCCTGGGGGACCTGTCACCTATGCCTGGTACCACTCTCCACTGTCTGGCTGCTATTGCATTCCCACCAGTTCATTATTATCTGTAGCAGGTACACACTTTATGCCAACTCCTCTGCTGAGTTAACCCTTTGTGATAGTCTTTTGTTCCTTCTTCCCCATATGTGCTTACAGGTCCTGTTCTCTTAGATATGTCATGTATCTTCATGTAACTTAAAACCATGCATGAAACAGTTGATAAGACTTCACTGAATATTTTGGCAGTACAGTCCAGCTGCATAATGAACATTCTGCAATGTCTCTTCTATTACATAATCAAATAAAATGGCCGCGCTCAGAAGAATTAAAAAGTTCCAAATGATCCACCAGTGAAATGAAATCAAATTGATGTGAAGATTATGCTGTCGGTATATCCACCACCAGGAAGGTAAAAAACATGCAGCCTCTTACCAGACGGTCTAGAGAAAACAGCATTCAAAGCAAGATGAACCAAGTGAAGCGGGCATCTATCACAGCTAATACAATCAGACCAGCAAGCGAGTGCAGGATAAATATCAATAGATTAAATCGAAGAGTAAAAGGCATTAAAGTATATAGTGGTGTAAGTTTGTTTTCATCCTAAAACATGGCCGACCTCCAGTAGCATGCCAGTATCATGTGGTTAGGCTCCTCCCAACTATTACATACCTTCCCAAGGTGAGATTTCCTAAAGTCTGTGATCCGGAAGAGTCCTGGCTCAGGTGCTCTCCCTTGACTGGCTCACTGGTTGCTGTGGTTTACATCTTCCCCTTGCATCTGGTCTTGCTTTCCATCCAGACTATGGCAAAAAGAAAGCACACAAGCAGGGCTTTCCCCCTATTTTAATATGACACAGTGTGGAGGGCAGAGGCCAGAAATGCCTGGGAAAATGCAAAGGTATTGGATAAGGGTAACACTCCTCGTTTCTCATTATTAGGCTCTCAGCAGCATGTATTGTGGAAATGAAAAGAGAATTCTCATGGCATAAAAAACTGTTGTGTTTATTTAAAACATAAAATCAAATACACTTACAAGATTAAAAGCAAAATCAGGCAATGAATGTTTGTGGTGGACACCGCCGCAGCGTGCATTCCAACCACCAGATATGACATCACCAATCAGTCGCCTGCTTTACTCATTTCTCGTATACAGAAAATCCTGGCGCTGTGGTGCCGGTAATCAGAAGGCGGGGCTGGGACAATGAGGTCGGACAATGCCCAAAGGGGTCCACCATGAATTACATGTCCATGTCCGGGCTGCTGCCTACCCTAACCCAGATCCCAACTGAGAAGAGAAAGTAGCAACAAAAAACGGGTATGATGGCGCTCCCGGACAAAATGGCACAAAAATAACTTGGATGCTGCTCGGGATCAGCACCATACCAGTGCCATACCATCCAGGCTCCACAGGTGGTAAGACGTTGCTTCCCCGCACCTGGGTCCTCCTTGCTTTTGAGGTGTCTCTTCCGGTGTTACACCTGTCTGCTGAGTGCTGCACCCTGAGCATACCACTGGCTTTTCCTGTTTAGGAGCTTATTTTTAACTGATTTTAATAAACAAGTCCAATGATTTTAGATCCCGAGCAGCATCCAAGTTATTTTTGTGCCATTTTGTCCGGGAGCGCCATCATACCCGTTTTTTGTTGCTATTTACTCATTTCCCCCCTCCCACTTTGCGTCTTATGAAGCTGGGGTGGCCTGAGACTGTCTACCTTTTATAACGTTAACTCCTCCTTCTACACCTAATTTCGCCTACTACACCTGCCTTGTTATTACTCATCTAAGGAAACAAAGAGTTGTGGGAATAAATCCTCACGTGATTGCGCCTAGGATTTTGGTAAATATTTTTTTTTTATATATATATATATGTGTACAAGAAAATAAATAGTTTGAGCTGCTTGTCAGAAACAACAGTGGGTTGTGTGAAATGTAATAGAAAGGAGAGACAGCGCTCAAAACTTATACATAAATCAAATAAACACTGTCAATGAAATTATAGTGACAAATCACTTGTGAAAATAATATATAGCAGAACACTTATAAACAAATATCAAGTGAACCAAGGGGTTTCCTTAAGGTTCTCAACTTAAAGTGTATGTGCTTGATATCTTTACATTTCTAGTACTTTGAAGGTGCTAGCGCAAAAATTGCAATAAAATGATTTTAGGTGATAATTCCAAGGTGCTGAGTGCTCAGTGCTAGTCCCGTACTACGCCCCACGTCACTTACGGCTTTTGGAACGCAGCCGGAACGCAAACCGGCATTCGCATCATTCCAGCTGTACTTCTTGAATTGTAATGTAAGTGACTACTGCATTTTATTAAATATCTGATTATACATACTACACATGAGTCTCCCTACTTCCTTTATGCCCCATTGAGACCACCATATCTTCAAACGGGACACATAGTGGAAACTCCATCCGGCTCCTTCTGAGATAGTGGAACGGATTCTCAGTCACACCCCAGTAGGAAGAGTTAAGTGGAACAGCTCTGGGAAGAATTGGAACCATTCTAAAGAGACCATTTACCCATGCTAGACCCCAAGGGGTCATCTGGTGAGTGGGTGCATTACTCGGTGACAGATTCCCCTTTCTGATCCTGCATGGGGACATTTATCTGCACTGAGCTCTCAGCACCTTGAAATTATCCCCTAAAATCCTTTTATTGCACCTTTTGCACTAGCACCTACAAAGTACTAGAACTGTAAAGATATCAAGCACAGACACTTTAAGTTGAGCACCTTAAGGAACCCCTTGGTTCACTTGATATTTTTTTTATACGTGTTCTGCTATATATTATTTTCACAAGTGATTTGTCACTATAATTTCATTGACAGTGTTTATTTGATCTATGTATAAGTTTTGATCGCTGTCTCCCCTTTCTATTACATTACTCATCTAAGGGTTGTTGTCACTTCCTTGAGCATTCCAATTTTCCAATGAGCACCGCTAGCTTCCAGATCCCCTGCCAAGCCGCTGCTCTAGTGCTTAGTGAACACAGAAGGTCTCTCGCTCAGCACAGGCACCATTCAGGGGACACTTTGCATCTTCTCAATAATGCATGAACAAGAGACAAAAGACAAATGAAAACAAAAACAAACACAGTGACCAGACAATTGGGACTTTAAATGAGACAATGTCCATCCAAGGCTAATTGTCTCCATCCCTAATTAGATATATATGAGGGGGAAGGGGAATAAAATGGGTAGTTGGAAAGGTACAATGGGATCGGCATATTGGGTATAATATGTAATAATAAATATAAATATCCATAACATAATATTTGTATTAGTTTTAAAGAAGCCGATTACCCAATAGTTTTAGTAGGATAAAACGGGAAGGGGGGGGGGGGTGGCGGGACTTTGTGTGAGGTGTGTGGAGTCGGTGGGCATGATAGATGATTACAGTCACCTGACATAGGATAAAAGATTTAATGTATAGCATATGTACATCTCATTAATTGACATGAACAGAACATGCATGATGCATAAGGTTACATACATGTGACATACAGTCAAAGAAGCAATGAGAAACATCTTAGATGCAGAATCATACAAAATTGGTGAAATATACATTGGGATAGAGGTCATTGACGATATACTGTGTAAAGTCCAAATATAAAATATTATAGGGGGACACATCTATATTAGGCTTGACGCGTTTCGTGGGGATTCCCACTCATCAGGAGCAGATGCATCTCAAATTAGTATTTAAAATGGGGTCAGTCTAAAAGAGGATAGTATGGACAGTAATCCAAGAGCCAAGAAGTCTACTCCGGGAGCTGTAGGGGCCCACACCACGGCCCAGGTGCGTGCCAGATAAACATTCCAGGGTGCATGTAGATAGTCAGGGTATTAAATTGTGATGTCACAGATGTTAATCTCCAGTGATTTCTATAAGGGTAAAAATGTGGGTTAATATATAAGTGTTCACTGGTGCTACAGTGATAAAATATAAAATATGAAAATATAAAAAAATATATAAAAATAAGGAGATAAATCTGTGCCTGTGTAAATATAGTTGGTCTAAATGATGAAAAATAAGAACCCATCAATAGTGAAGGGGAGAATGGATAATTGCAGACTATTCCCCAAGGGGGATCAAGGCAGATATAACCGTGACAAAGCGTGTGAAGTTCAAACATAAAAAAACAAAAAAAAGTGAAGAAAAAAAAAAATATTCAAGGTGTTGAAACAAAGGAATGTTATAGGGAGGCACCTGGTAACGGCCATAAGTGGGGCTCCTAGCGTCACGTCTGCGCTCAGAAAGTGGAGGTGGTGTATCCGTATCCACTGCCAGGAAATTGTCCTTGGTAGTGGTACGTATCACCTCCCTTATGTTTGGGCGCGAGAATGGCAATCACTTGCCGACGCAATGACGCCACTAATTGACGTCACACGTAACGGTACGGAAGACGTGGCGCCGAGGCAAAGCGGGGATCCGCCCAGATTCCCGCACCCGATCAGGGGCGAAGGGAAAAGAGGGAGGGCCCCGAAGTGTCTCGCAGCTTCCGGATAAAGGCAACAGACTATGGGATCTGTCCAAACATACAATGGCCATCTAAGTCTTCCCAATACAAATTCACCCATTGTAAAGAGAACATGGTAAGAAAAGATATAATGTTACCAGACAATGTAATGCAAGCCTAAAGGGTCTGCATAGAGACCAACCGTAAACAACCACACACCTCCATCCCTGTTGAAATTAAATGCATGAACAAGAGACAAAAGACAAACGAAAACAAAAACAAACACAGTGACAAGACAATTGGGACTTTAAATGAGACAATGTCCATCCAAGGCTAATTGTCTCCATCCCTAATTAGATATATATGAGGGGGAAGGGGAATAAAATGGGTAGTTGAAAAGGTACAATGGGATCGGCATATTGGGTATAATATGTAATAATAAATATAAATATCCATAACATAATATTTGTATTGGTTTTAAAGAAGCCGATTACCCAATAGTTTTAGTAGGATAAAACGGGAAGGGGGGGGGGGGAAGGCGGGACTTTGTGTGAGGTGTGTGGAGTCGGTGGGCATGATAGATGATTACAGTCACCTGACATAGGATAAAAGATTTAATGTATAGCATATGTACATCTCATAAATTGACATGAACAGAACATGCATGATGCATAAGGTTACATACATGTGACATACAGTCAAAGAAGCAATGAGAAACATCTTAGATGCAGAATTATACAAAATTGGTGAAATATACATTGGGATAGAGGTCATTGACGATATACTGTGTAAAGTCCAAATATAAAATATTATAGGGGGACACATCTATATTAGGCTCTATATGTTTGAACTTCACACGCTTTGTCACGGTTATATCTGCCTTGATCCCCCTCAGGGAATAGTCTGCAATTATCCATTCTCCCCTTCACTGTTGATGGGTTCTTATTTTTCATCATTTAGACCAACTATATTTAGACAGTCGCAGATTTATCTCCTTATTTTTATATATTTTTTTATATTTTCATATTTTATATTTTATCACTGTAGCACCAGTGAACACTTATATATTAACCCACATTTTTACCATTATAGAAATCACTGGAGATTAACATCTGTGACATCACAATTTAATACCCTGACTATCTACATGCACCCTGGAATGTTTATCTGGCACGCACCTGGGCCGTGGTGTGGGCCCCTACAGCTTCCGGAGTAGACCTCTTGGCTCTTGGATTACTGTCCATACTATCCTCTTTTAGACTGACCCCATTTTAAATACTAATTTGAGATGCATCTGCTCCTGATGAGTGGGAATCCCCACAAAACGCGTCGAGCCTAACATAGATGTGTCCCCCTATAATATTTTATATTTGGACTTTACACAGTATATCGTCAATGACCTCTATCCCAATGTATATTTCACCAATTTTGCATGATTCTGCATCTAAGATGTTTCTCATTGCTTCTTTGACTGTATGTCACATGTATGTAACCTTATGCATCATGCATGTTCTGTTCATGTCAATTTATGAGATGTACATATGCTATACATTAAATCTTTTATCCTATGTCAGGTGACTGTAATCATCTATCATGCCCACCGACTCCACACACCTCACACAAAGTCCCGCCTTCCCCCCCCCCCTTCCCGTTTTATCCTACTAAAACTATTGGGGAATCGGCTTCTTTAAAACTAATACAAATATTATGTTATGGATATTTATATTTATTATTACATATTATACCCAATATGCTGATCCCATTGTACCTTTCCAACTACCCATTTTATTCCCCTTCCCCCTCATATATATCTTCTCAATAATGTAAAGTGATCTCTGAATTGATGAGGTGGAGATTGTGACGTCACCTCCCTGCCTGTCTTGTCCAGTCAAATGCAGTTATTGAGTAAATGCTGTGTGTTTTCTGAATGAAGCTAGCAGTGATCATTGTAGTAGCAGTGCCTTCTACATTGCTTTCCAGCTTCCATATGGATTTTCCAGGTATGACACATGCATACTTATGCTGGTGCAAGCTAGACCAATGTAATTATGCAAAATGCCTGGAATTTAGCTCTAAATCTTGATTACAAGACATTTTTGCTAAGCACTAAATATTGTGTTCTGACAACTGCATGAGGTGGTGACATGTAGTGATCATATACAGTGAATAAAATTCCTATTTATTTAATGTGTTAATAGTCATCGTTTTTTTTTCTTTACATTTACATACATGCTGGCCTAACTGCTCAGGTAAAATGAAAGTCATTGGAGTCCGGTTAAACTATAAGGCTGCTAGGGTTTCTTGAGCAGTTGCATAAACAGTTTATTACGTAGATTAAGACAAGGAGGTTGTTTCAACCTCTGTGACTGTCATCTAGGCTGCACAGTTTGGTTTCCTAGAAACTATAAAGATACGTGAAATATAAAAAGAATTCACACGCTAAACACTATTATTGCAGTGTGTCTGGCCTCGTGCAAAAGAGTTCCTGGGGCAGTGTAATAAAAAGTCTGTGATCATATCCTCAACCCGGAGTCACAGTTGCTACATTCAGCTGCACATAGAAATCAATGGCTTACTACTTTAACCACTTAAGGACCGCCCCACGTAAATTTACTGCAGCAGGGCGGCCTTTAATCGCAAAATCATGTACCTGTATGTGTTTTTGTTAAAAAGGGCTCTAGGGGGGCGCACGCATGCGATGGTTGTTGGCCACCCGTGATCATTCAGGAGAATGGCAGAACAGCAGCCTGCCTATGTAAACAAGGCAGACCGCCATTCTGTCAGACAAGAAGAGAGAGATCTTGTGTTCCTACTAACAAGGAACACAGATCTCTCTCTTCCTGCAGTCAGTCCATTCCCCCTACAGTTATAAATCACTCCCTAGGAGCACACTTAACCCCTTGATTACCCCTGATGTTAATCCCTTTGCTGTCTGGGTAATTTATACAGTAACAGTGCATTTTTTTTAGCACTGATCACTGTATTGGTGTCACTGGTCCCCAAAAAGTGTCACTTAGTGTCACATTTGTCCGCCGCAATGTCGCAGTCTCACTAAAAATCTCTGATCCCCACCATTACTAATAGAAAAAATAAAAAAAATAAAAAGTCCATAAATCTTTCCCATAGTTTGTAAAGCTATAGCTTTTGCGCAAACCAATCAATGTACTCTTTTTGGGATTTTATTTTAACAAAAATATGTAGCAGAATACATATTGGCCTAAACTGATAAAGAAATTAGATTTTTTACATTTTATTGGATGTGTTTTATACAGAAAGTAAAAAATATTGTTTTTTTTTTTTTTCAAAATTGGCAGTCTTTTTTTGTTTATAGCGCAAAATAAAAATAAAAAACACAGAGGTGATCAAATACCACAAAAAGAAAGCTCTATTTGTGGGGAAAAATGACATCATTTTTTTTTTGGGTACAACGTCGCACGACCGCACAATTGTCAGTTAAAACAATGCAGTGCCGTATCGCAAAAAATGGCTTGGTCATTAAGGGGGTAAAACCTTCCTGGGCTGAAGTGGTTAAAGCGGTAGTTAACCCAAAACCCAAAATGTAATGTAGCGCCCTCCTAGCTAGGTGCTAGAGTGATTGTGTATAGTTCTTGATTTCTCTTATTAACAGCGAGACAGCCAGGCTAATTTAAGTGCTGTCTGCTTAACAGAGAGCTATGATTGTTAGTAGAGGCTGCTCAATGTGCTCTGGTGCTGCTCATGTTGTCTTGATGATTTACACTGATCCAGTAGCAAAGGAGTACACTGGAGAGGGTGGAAATCTGGGAAATGAGAGCATGGGATGTCTATGCAGCCCTGACCAATTAGAAGGGGATGAGCCCCAAGGCATGCTGGGTGATTGTATTTATATCTGAGGAGCACATGGGCTCCTGGTTCAGTCCAACCCACCTCTACAGGGAAAGGGCTGCTGCTCTCTGGTGCCAGTCAGAGCTCCAGAAATGGTGTTCTTCCCATGATCCATGTCGTACCTCTGAGACCAGTACAGCCAGCAAGCTCTGCTCTGCCTTTCTCCCCTCCCCTTTATCCAGTGGCAGAGTAGACTTGCGTGACAATCATCTCTGAGTAGTGGGCACTCCAGGGTTGGTGCTGCAGTCTGGTAGTGCAGTGTGTGACAGCTGGAGGAGCCTGGACTGAAGACAAGGCAGGGTTTGTGCCTGCCTGAGACTGAGAGAGACAGAATCGTTGTATGCAGAGGCTGGTGGTGAGTGAAGAACACAGTGACATTCTATAACTGACTGTATAGTAAACTGTAGACATCTCTGTCCTCAGACTCCTCAAATGTGTGATGTAATCCCATCCTCCTCCTCCCTCCTCCACCACCCCCGACCCACCATCCCCGATACCAAATGTCCCCAGCCTTTGACAGGAGCCGGCGCTATGCAGGAAGCATCGGCTCTGCTTCCTCTAGTGCCATCTCCGTTCTTCACACTGATGCTTGGGGATTGTGGGTCGGGAACCTGCAGTCTGGCAGTATCTGCTGGCAGTACCCGCCAGCAGTACCCACCAGCAGTACCTGCCTTGGAGGACAGTCATTGTGGTCCGCAACCGGTTACCAAGTTGCTAAAGTGGCCCTCACTCTTCAAAAGTTTGGTCACCCCTGCCTTTCAGTCACACACTTAGAAACCCACAATTCATCCCTTACAGTTACACAGACACTGAAACACACAATGAATCCCTTACACACACAAAAGACCTCTGGTCTGGTCTGGTCCCCTCCAACAATAACTCCCCCTGGTCCCCTCCCTTCATTAAGTCCATCCCATACGATTTCCTCATTAAAGTGGAACTTTAATAACAACCCATAACAAATGGTTAAAAAATAATTAGTTCTTTAGCAAGGAATATACATTCCACATTAATATTTATGCTACCAAAATTAGTGTATGCTGTAAATTGCATCCAGCATTATTTCTGTTTCTTGTTGCTGTAGGCCGCCATTTTGCTGAGGCCCAGAGCCCCTGTGCAGCAGTAAATCATAAAGCGGAACTAAACCCATCGATTTTATGGTTTAAAAAAAAGTTATATTCCTGGAATGTTGGGATTGCTAACTAACACATTTGCTTCTCAACCAAACTAACCATTTAATGAGTCACTCTTGCCCCTATTTTGTTGTTGTATAATTTCACCTGATTAAAGTAAAGTTAAACATTTGTTTATGCTTAATTATATTGTGAAGGATGGCCGCGAGATGAAGTTGACACTCCAGGTAGCTTTTTATTAAGGGCTATCCAAGATTAGCACAGATGCTGAGCATTTTTTGCTTGTTTTATTATAATGAATTAGATGTCCCCATATCCATTGGTTCTCAAATTGCTTAGTGTGTCACCAGAGATGATTTCCGGTCTCAGTCTGTTTATGGTACAATTAGAATGTTAAGATTAGAAAGGTAAGTCATGTAGCTCTACCCCACTGACGAAGTCCACACCCTGGACGCAATGTGTAAGAAGTAAGCGGCTAAATAGGTGACGTTATCCCGTGGTTATTCCAAACTACACGGCAGTAAGCCAGTGGATTTGTTTTTAGTTGCTATTAGCTGGCATGGCTAGCAGTGCTTTTTATGTGAGTGTGATTGTATATGTTTTTAATGGCAATAAAAAAGCTTTCAGACAGCGAGCACTAGATGTTATGTTATCTGTTTTATATTGCCGTGATTCCATGGAAGCACCTGTGAAGGAGGGGACTGGGTTTAGATAACTGGAGGACACCAGCATCAACAACTATTAGTGAGCAATCAGTTGAAGAGAAATGTGGCACAGATACTGAAGAAGTGAACCCTCCAAAATCACCAAAACTACTGGAGATTACAGCATAACCACTGGATTTCTCTGATCCAGTGGATTGGCCAGATGTCTTCCCTACCTCAAGTCGAGATACCATCGTAAGGAAAGGCCCAGCAAAGCCAAATGAACACTTTGCATTTCCCAGAGATGCATCTAATAGACTATTTACAGTAGTCCATTACAAAGGCGGCCTTGGAAATGGAGAAATGCAGTATAGACATTGGCTAATTTACTCTACCAAGCTAAACAAAGGGTTTCTCTTTTGTTGCAAACTGTTTGCAAATAAAGAAATAAGTCTGACTGCTGGAGGTGGCGGTGAATGGAAAAATATATTGCATATTTTGATAGCACATGAACTGGAATGGAACTGGAATGAGTTATTGATAAGGCTTAGATCAGGAAAAACGATTGGTTACCAGAGGTTATTAGCAACAGAAACTCAGCACTGGCAAAGTGTTCTCCGGCCCCTCTTAGCCATCGTACAATATTTTGGTAAGCAGTGCTTGGGTTTCAGAGGAAGCAACGACACACTTTAAAGGGCACACAGTGGTAATTATTTGCAACTTGTGGAAATTCTGGCCACATTTGATACAGTGATGCAGAACCACATTCAAAAAATAACAAATTCTGAAATTCATTGCCATTTTCCTGGGAAAGGAAATACTAAATTAATTGATTGTCCTTATTTTCAAAGAAATAATCAGACGGATTCTACTACTAATAAAAAATGGCAAATACAATTCCATGATTCTTGACTGCACCCCAGATGTTGCTCTTGTGGAACAGATGACCATTTTTGTTAGGTTTGAATTAATCATACAAGGGGATTCAATAAACAGCAAGCCCTGAAGTGAAAATTGAAGAAAGGTTTCTTGGATTCACCCCAGTCCATAGTTCAACTGGAGAAGGGTTGACTGCAAAGGATCTGGCAAAGCTTGAAAAACTGAACATACCAATAATCGATATGAGAGGCCAAGCGTATGACAACAGGTCCAACATGAAAGTAAGGCCCGAAGTAAAAAAGAAAAAAAAAAATAAGCGAAGGGCCTCATGAGGGGGTTTACTGGGCCACGGGCAGGTTAGGGGTTAATGACATCAGGCCATGTAGGTCAGGGCACGGATTGGGCAGTTCACTTAGAGGTGGGGTCTACAGTATGGTAAGTGGGGGGGACTTACGGTCTTTCCAGCACATTCCTCAAGGCAGCAAGAAGAAAGGATCCCCTGGGTTTTCTCCCTGTGCTTGCTGCTGCGATCGACTTTTGATGGGGGACTTGGAGGCTTTCATCTCTCGGCTGCGGGAGGCAGCGGCGTCTCGTGGGACCCTGTGGCTTGAACGTCACCTGGAGGCGGCCATGGCGGAGGACGTTGCAGAGGTGGGGGAGCGGCATTCCCGCGCTCGGCGGTCACGGCCGCCGGAGCGCTATAGCCCGGATTTCTCCCCTGGAGCTCAGCGCCACGATGGGAGCCCCGGTGGGGACCCTCCAGGGCCGCCGTCCCAGCGTTCGCCTGCTGGGGGCGGCGGGGGCCTCTGGGAGGAATCCTCGGCGTCGGCGGAGCTCCAGTGGGCGGGGTTATTCTTGTGCAGGGCCTCCGGCCCCGCCCGCTCGTCCAGATGGAGGAAGTACAGCGGCTGCCCGTAGCGGTGAAGACCGGCCGCCTGGGTCAGCTCGGCGGGGGAGAGGAACTAGCAGTCGCCCTGGCCAGTCGGGAGGAGCGGCCGGCACTGCTTCACTGCGCATGTCCGGTGCGGCGGTGGCCCCGGAAGAGGATGCGGAGGCCGGTCACGGCAGGAAGCGTCAGCGGAAGTCGGTGGGGGACATCAGTTCTGGTCATCGGCGAGGGGGGGAGACGGAGCGGAGTGCCCCCCCTGCGCTTGCTGGTTCCAGGTCGGTCGGTGTGGATGAAGATCCGGAGGTCCGGTCGGAGGGCGAGCTGTCCAGTTCCGAGGAGGGAAGTGCTCCTGGTCCGTCGTCTGCTGTGGCTGCGGAACCCGCGGCCGCGGGGTCTCAGTCAGGTGAGCCTTTGTCTTTGCACCCTTTGTCTGTCCGGTCTGCTTTGTCTGCGTTGGTGGGGGCGTTGGGGGTGGAGCAGAACTGGGGGGGGCCCGCGGTGGTGGGGGGGGGCTCCGGGGGGGATGGGCTCTCCGCAGGGCGCGGAGGGGAGGGTCCCAGGGCCTGCTGCGCCGGTTGCGGCGGGGGGCCTGGGGGACTTGCTGGCGGGCCTGCGGTCCTTGGTCCAGCGTATTGATGGGAGTGTGGTGAGTTCGGCGCCGGTGGCGGCGTGGGGTTCGGTGGGGGCTCCGGTCGCGGCGGCGTCTGGCACTGGGCCTGCGGGGGCTGGGTCGGCCCGGCTGCTTCGGGACACACGGTGGTGACGCCGGTGGAATCGCCTTCTGCGGTGTCGGCGGTGGACAAGGTTGCGGAGCCCAAGGCGTCAGGTAAGGATGATGCGATTAGTTTGGCGGATTCCACGAAGTGTGAGGTGTACGTCTGTTTTGAGGGCCCCTTGGGGGCGCACCTCAAGGCGGAGGTCCAGGAGAAGATCTGGAAGGATGAGTACGTCGAGATATTTACGTTACTTCCGTTGGAGAAGTTTAACCTGGATAGGGTGAAGCCGGAGGAATCGAAGAAGGAAGATGAGGAACGGCGGCGTTTTCGTTTAATTCCGCGCACGTTTAGCAATTGGCTTCAGGCGTTTGCTATTTTTGCGAGTGTGGTGGGCGAAAAGCATGTGATGCCGGTGATGGTGGAAAGGATGCGGCCTTTCCTAAGTAGGTATCCGGACCGGGCGGTGGCCCGCTTGCTGGAGGAAGGGTTTTCGGTCGGTTTCCGCATTCCTTGTTCTCTTGATTGTGTTCCCCCTTTGGCGGATAATTTGCGTTCGACTCGGCTGAACCCCGGGGTGGTGTCCGACAAGTTGGCGAAGGAGGAGGCTTTGGGCCGCATGGTGGGTCCTTTTGATGCGCCGCCCTTGGCTGATTTGGTGGTTTCCCCGTTGGGTTTGGTGTCGAAGAAGGAGCCGAACAAGTTTTGAATGATCCACCATCTGTCATTTCCAAAGGGGGGTTCGGTCAATGATGGGATTGATCCGAGTGCCTGTGCAGTGTCGTACACGTCTTTTGACGCTGCCATTTGTTGGGTTCGCCGTTATGGGCAGGGTGCGTTGCTGGCCAAAACGGATGTGGAGGCCGCGTTTCGTTTGTTGCCGGTGCATCCGAGCAGCTTTCGGTTGTTGGGTTGTAGGTGGTTGGATGCCTTTTATGTCGATCGCTGCTTGCCCATGGGCTGCTCCATCTCCTGTGCGTTTTTGAGACCTTCAGTTCGTTCGTGGAGTGGGTGGTACGGGAGGTGTCGGGGGTCAATTCGGTTATCCATTACCTGGATGATTTTCTGTTTATTGGCCCCCCGTCTTCTCCCTTGTGTGGTGTCTTGCTGGCTTCCATGCAACATGTGGTGGGGCGTTTCGGTATTCCTTTGGCGGCTGATAAAACGGAAGGTCCGAAGACCACGATCAGTTTTTTGGGCATTGTCATTGACTCGGTGGCGATGGAATGCCGCTTGCCGGACGACAAGTTGCGGGACATGAAAGCGGAGATCTGCCTATTGGTGGGAAAACGCAAGGTGCAACTTCGTCGGTTGCAGTCGCTTCTCGGCAAGTTGGCGTTTGCATGTCGGATCATGCCTATGGGTCGGGTCTTCAGCCGCCGATTGTCGGCCGCTACGGCGGGGATCCGCTCTCCGCATCATTTTGTCACGCTGTCGGCGGACCTGGTTGACGACTTACGGGTCTGGCACGTTTTTCTGTCAGCCTACAACGGTCGTTCGCTTTGGCTGCGGGGTCCGGTCAGCAATTGGGACATTGACTTGTTCACGGATGCTGCGGGCTCCACGAGGTATGGTGCTTACTTGGGGGGCCGTTGGAGCGCCGAGCGCTGGCCGTCGACTTGGCGGACGGAAGGTTTCTTGCTGAAGTTGGTTCTGTTGGAACTGTTCCCCGTGGTAGTCGTGGTGGAATTGTGGGGGGAGGTCTTCAGTGACAAAAAGGTGCGTTTGCACTGCGATAACATGGGGGTGGTGCAGGTCATTAACAGCTTGTTGGGTGCTTCCCCGCCGGTGATTCGGCTGTTGCGCCATCTTGTTTTGCGTTGCTTGCAGTTAAATGTTTACTTGTACGCCGTGCATGTCCCAGGTGTCACACAGGCACAGGGAGAACATGCAAACTCCAGGCAGGTACCATCATGGTTGGGATTTGAACCAGTGACCCTCTTGCTGCTAGGTGTATGTGCTAACCACTACACCACTGTGCCGCCCAACATATTAACTGCTTGTGGACCGGAAGGTTTTACCCCCTTAATGACAAGGCCGTTTGTTTGCGTTACGGCACTACTTTACTTTTAACTGACAATTGCGCTGATGTGTCCCTTTTTCCCCACAAATAGAGATTTATTTTGGTGGTATTTGATCATCTGTGCGATTTTTATTTTTATTTTTTGCGCTATAAACAAAAAAAGATCCACAATTCTGAGAAAAAAAAATATATATTTTTTACTTTCTGCGATAAAACATTCCCAATAAAAGAAAAAAAAATTAAAATCAAATTGTTTCATCATTTTCAATATTGATTGGTTTGTGCAAAAGTTATCACGTCTACAAACTAGGGGAAAGATTTATGCCATTCTGTCTCCAAGGGGAGCGATCTCGGGTGCCCGGTGAACATCGAATCTGCCAGACCCACTGATTGACTCCCCCTGTGGCCAATCGGCACGTGCACGCCTCTGTTGATGAGCGTGTACTCCCCCACTAACTGTTCCGCGACTGTCATGGGTCAGAGCCGACCTGCGGCAGTATAAGTACAGCATATGGTCGGCAAGTGGTTAAGTAGCATTAATGAAGTAGGCAAACTTCTTTAAAGTCAAACAATTTACTTGCCAGATGTTGTGGAGCATTTAGGAGCCAGCAAGACCTACTTGGAAACTTATTGGTCTGATAACGGATTTGAGGAGTTACTTGCAGAAGCACGAGCAATTGCACTGAAAATGGAAATTGATCCTGTGTTCCCTTCTACAGTGCTGATGTAAAGACCAAGGATGAAGACATTGATGGAATGCAGCTGTGTGAAGAGCTAATCATCTTGGTTCCCGTTGTATCAGCAACCAATTGACGTTCTGGGCTACGCAGTCAGAAATGGTTTTGCTCTAAATGTAGCCTTTAGCACTTTGCATACTGTTGACACTCCTCATCACAGTGGCTTCGGGTTAAAGAAGCTTCTTAAAATTGAGAATTATTAAAAATTACCTGTGTTCTTCAATGTCCCAAGAACGGCTGGTGGGCCTTGCCACTCTGTCTATTGAGAATGCCTTTGCTCAAGAGATTGACTTTGAAATATTGCTGAAGGAGTTTGCTAATGCTAAAACAAGAAAGGTCAATTTTTTGTAGACCCAATAGCCTTAGTAAAAATGAACAGCTCAGAGTTCAAAGATTGGCACTTTTATTATTGATTGTTTTTAGGTTTGCACTGTTATATGTTCTTTTGCACTATAATTTAATTTATAATTTGCTATTTTGTACTTTAGTTTATTTTTTTTCTTGTACCAAATTTATTGAGAGACTTTAGAAATATTGAATGTTAGTCTTTAGTATCTCTCCTGTCTTATGGTGTTTTTTGTTGTTCTTTATAATGTTACTTTTCTATAACGTTATTGTGTTATTTATATTTTATTTTTGTGAGTCTTGTTACCAGTTAATACATGTGCAATGCTGCTATGTTATGTTTTTGCAAATGAGAAAATGTTTACAAATAAAATCTACTATTTTACAGTATATTACACAGAATTATTTAATCCAAAAGCTGCTTTGTGGGTAAAACTGTAAAATTTCCAAAATTAGCTGGTCTAGCAAAATGTTGCATGTAAAATGGTAGCAATCATTAAAAAGGTGGGGTATACATGGGCAGGGAAAAGGGGGTGGGGTCAGGGGCAGAGCCAAAATAAGGATTCGCCTGGGGTGTCAAAAATCCTTGCACCATCCTGATTAGAATACAATCATTTGTGTGCTAGTGGTTCATCCTCTCATGTCATACTGTGGCTTGCCACCTAATGCTCCATGAGCAGTCTTACCAAGTAACAAAAATGCTTGAGATTGGAAAAGGGAAGATGACCATGGGAGATATGGCTGACATGTGCATAAAGGAGCTCTTCAGAACTTCCGGTACCTGAATAAAAAATAAATAATAATGTGGTAATAAATGCCAATACCTGCCAATACCTGAAGGCTCCTGCAAAATCATTCTTCTGTTGGTTTCTGATAAAGAGGATGCCAAAATGGTTACAAGTAAGAAAAAGTTGAGGTATGAGGTTTTAGAAAATAATGGCTGGCTACAGATTGAAACCAAAAGCTCATGTTTAATACTCATTGCCTAGCTGTTACATGAATCTGATTAATACTTTGTAAGGCCCCTTTCACACATGTCCGATCCTGTCCGTTCCGTTTTCTGCTCTGCGGGGGATTGATCGGCCGATCCCCCGCTGAGCAGGAGGATGACAGCTCCGTCTCCGCTCTGTGTGCGGAGACGGAGGTGTCAGATCCCTGCTCTCCTCTATGGGGGAATCGGATGAGAACGGACCGCCTGTCTGTTCTCATCTGATCCGCCAGACGGATGGAAAATAGGGTTTGGATTTGACAGACAGGATCGGATTGGATGTCAGCGGACATGTCTCCGCTGACATCCGCTGCCCCATTGGGATGCATGGGGCATCTATTCAGATCCACCTGAAAAACTGACAGACGGATCTAAACAGTCTGCATGTGTGAAAGGGGCCTAAATCATTAACCCAGAACAATTATAAAGATCAGAAGTTTTGATGTTCCTCTACCTTTGTTAACTGCATGCTTGACCATGACAAGTAATAAGGCCAGAGACAGCCAGGGACGTAGTAGAAGAAGGAGATCAAGGAGAAGAAGAAGATCAAGTATGGGTAGACTGGATTTCATCACAGATTTCCTTTATTGTACAATTGCTGCCTTTAAAAGCAACTCTGGTGAATTTGCCAATCAGAGCTCTCAATAGAGTTGTTTTACTTGATTTCAAGGAGGGTTCATTTTATTTTTCAACTTGTTTTAATATTATTTTCTCATATGAAACAATAGGTTGCATTTCTTCTGCTGTATTTATTTATTTTTTTATGCTTACATGACTACCAGCTTGCAAGGTACTTTAAGATACGTGCCGGGTTGAAATGGGCCAAGACAGAATATTCTCTCATTGGACACCTGACAAACTTTAAAGCGGAACCAAAGGGGGGGGGGGGGGTTGGAAGAATGCATGAGCACCAACAACAATATGCACAGCATACTTGTACATTTAGGCAAACTCTGTGCCTGCAAATAACTAATGACTAGTTTGGGTTCAGCTAAACCAGAAGGTAGCTGTCATTCCTGGGCAAATCAGCGCTGTGGCTGGAATTTCCCCACCCAGAGGCTGTACATACATAAAGGGGGGGGGGGAGTGCTATGACATCATTGACCTAATATGGCCATGAGTTCATATTAGGTCAATGATATTATGAGCAACCCCACCTCTTTGGGTACATAAAGCTGCATGGCATGAAATCCCTTGCCCGCAGTTCATTGACCAGACCCCAACAGCTGTCTTTTGGGTTCAGCCAGAGCCTGTGCAAAGACACTTCTTCATTCTTCTGCCAATATATTGCCACAGATGCCATCTTCACAGATGTTTCTCCAACTGCTTCGTTTTATTTGTTCCTTGATAGGACATTGATAGCCACTAGGCTCCACTCTTTATTATCTGATAGGTGCTGGGAGTTTAATCCACACTGTGCATGTGCTGCAAGCAGTGTAAGGGAATCAAACGTTTGCTGGTAAAGGGGAAATTATTATTTTTTGTAATAGAGACATTTAGGGGCATATTTAAAAAGCAGTGAATGTGGCATTCATTAAACAAATTCTACTATGAAATCAGAGCCCTCTGCTTGCTGTCATTAAATAATAATATGACAGAGACACTGCACACAGGTGCAATATGAAAAGCAGGCTCTAGAGTTTCTCATATATATCAAAACATACCTTGGCAGCAGCCAATCGAAGAGCTGTATTTTATAAAAAGCTTTTTTCACCAGGATAGAATTGGACTGCAGCCACGTGTGTCTTGCAAACTTGTTTGATCAAAGGATAAATCCTTATTGGCAGGACAGAGAGGAAGCTAAAGGCTAACCTTAGGTAGACATGGTAGACATGGTACAGCCAACTTTGTAGTCAGGATCCACCTAGATGCCTGGACCAGCAGCTGGCTCAGCCTCTCATTGAGCTGCTGGGAGACACTCCTGCCCCCTCCACGGCCTGTTGCGCCAGTGAGTGCTGGAGGGGCAGAGCAGAGAGCGATGACTGACAGCCTCTGGCTCTCTGCTCACTGAAGACTGAGAACTGAGTAATCAACAGTCTTTGATTACATCTCATCCACCGAGATGAATATAATATTTTTTTTTTAAGACCCCATATTTCTCTTTTAACACCATACATTTTCGAATATATTATGTTACAAATGTGTTGTTGTTTGTTTGCCTTTAAATGATTTTGTACCTATCTCACTCTGTAGCTAGTGAATGCTCTGTGTAGTTAGTGGAACCCTTTTTCTTCATGCTTAGCCTCCTTTCATCACATGTAGTATATTCTACTGGAGCTAGACCTATCTGATGTTTACCTGTTATGATCTTCACATGTTTTTGGGATAAAGATTTCTACAATCTGCAGGATGTCATTTGGATCTATTCACTGTGGGGGAGATTTTCTAAAACTGGCACACACAGAATCCGGCGCAGCTGTGCTTAGTAACCAATCAGCTTTTAACTTCAGCTTGTTCAATTAAACTTTGAGAATTAAACCTAGAAGCTGATTGGTTACTATGTACAGCTGCACCAGATTCTATGTGCACCAGTTATAGTAAATCTCTCCCTGTATGCCAAGCTAGACTGTAAGTTAAGCTATCTCATCACAATTGGATCAGTTATAGAGATCACACTTTTGGTGCTTAGATTGCTAAAGCAGAACAGAACTAATTGCTGTTATTGCCTGAACTGTACTCTTATCACCCCAAAAAGTAATATGTAAACTCCCCCCCCCCCCAAAAAAAGCGACTTGCTGATTCTAAATCCCTAAACATAATCACATAATACATAAAATATGATTAAATATGATTAAAATATGATTAAAAGCTCAAAATATAACTATTAACCTAAACCCTAAGCTTAAAGGGGTCCCTTCAGTAACTTTACATGTCTGCATGAATACATATCAGACATACTGCAACAGTATAACTTTTCAGAAAATTTGTATTTTTAATCAATAAAAAACAGCTCCTGTCTAATTACTTTGACCAGGCGGAAATTACGTCATTAGTCTGCTACATGCAGGAGAAAGCAGATCCTGAATCTCTTCTTCCCTGGTGATTAGATGTAACATAGAAGGGCTCCATGTGCACTGGGCTTAAATAAAAAGCCAGTTCCCTTGGAAAAAAAAAAACGCTCATATAGAGCATTTTTGTACAGGAGTTTAGGAGGGCTTAGGAGCCTTTATTGTTTTTTCTGCCAGAAAGTTCCAATCAAAAACGCAAACCAGAAGGGTTTATTTTCCTGCCTTTGTAGCAAGTCACAAGGTGGGAGGCTGCAGAAGTGAGCTACTATGTCAGACATTTATGACCACATGATCCACAAAGTAGATGCTGACCCAGGATGAGGCTTGAACAAAGATAGCATTAAATGTACTCTAGGAATAATTGCACATTTCCTAGCATGCTAGCACTTAACATATGAAATATATTTGAACTTAACATTTCTTTTAACCTCCCTGGCGGTATGATTCTGTCAGGAATTACATACCAAAAGTGGTACAATTCTTTTCATGGAAATTTGGCGTTATGTATTATAGGCCTACAATTCTTAGTAATTACTGACTTAAACCTGACCAAAACAAGACTCTAGTAGACATCCCAGATGTGATAAATTTGAAACAAAAACGCATGAATTATAATCAATAATATAATTTTATTATTTAATATATATATATATATATATATATATATATATATATGTAATATATAACGCATGAATTATAATTGAATCAATAATATAATTTATATATATATATATATATATATATATGTGTGTGTGTGTGTGCATATATATATATATATATATACATATATACACATATATACATATATATATATATATATATATATATATATATATGCATATATATATATATATATATATATATATATATATGTATATTATAAAATGTGTTATGTGTTTGTGTTTTGTGCAACGTTTTTTTTTTTTTTTTTTGAATTTCCCTCCCTAGTTCCGCTCCCATGCAGCATTGCTGCTGCAGGGAACGGAACTAGGAAGTCATCACACCGACAAAGGACGGAGGAGCGGCGGGACTCTCGGCTGGCGGGCAACAGCAATGAGAGATCATCGCTGGATCGCCAGGAGAAGGTAAGAGAACACCGCTGCGCTCTCTGCACATCTACCCCGAGCGTGACTCGGGGTTACCGCTCCTGATAGAAAAAATCAACCCCGAGTCACGCTCGGGATTACCGCCAAGGAGGTTAAGGCCTCATGCACACTAGCCATTTTGGCTACCTCTCCTATATGCCTTTCCTCCTGGCAGCAGTGTTTTGGCAGAAAAAAACGTTTGACGCTAGTTAACCACTTCTGGACCAGGCCATTTTTTGCGATTCGGCACTGCATTATTTTAACGGACAATTGCATGGTTCTGTAACACTGTACCCAAATAAAATTGATGTCCTTTTTTTCCCCACAAATAGAGCTTTTCTTTTGGTGGTATTTGATTACCTGTGTGATTTTTATTTTTTGCGCTATAAACAGAAAAAGCGACAATTCTGAAAAAAAAAAAAAACTATATTTTTTTACTTTCTGCTATATAACATCCCCCCCCCCCCCCCAAAAAAAAAAAAGTTTAATCCAATTTTTTCCATTATTTTGGCCAATTTGTATTCTGCTACATATTTTTGGTAAAAAAAAAATAAGCGTATTTTGATTGGTTTGCATGAAAGTTATCGCGTTTACAAACTAGGGGAAAGATTTATGTCATTTTTGTTATTTTTTTTTTTTACTAATAATGGCGGTGATCATCGATTTTTAGCAGGACTGTGACATTGCGGCATACAGATCGGACCCCTAACTGACATTTTTGACACTTTTAGGGGGACCAGTGACATTACTACAGTAATCAGTGCTAAAAATATGCACTATTACTGTAATAATGACATTGACAGGGAAGGGGTTAACCCAGGGGTGATCAAAGGGTTAAGTGTGAGCCTAAGGGGTGTTCTCTAACTGTGGGAGGGAAGGGCTTGTGAAATCAATACAGAGACCCGTGTTCCTAAATAGGAGGAACACAGCTTTGCCTTGATTTCAGAGAGAACAATGGTCTTCTGGGTTAACAACAGCAGACCACCATTTTCTCTTCATGGTGAGTGATTGCGGATGCCTGGGGGCAATCGCGGCCTCCGGCCCCTTAGATCTGCTTCCCCGCAGCTGAGTGGGTGCGCGCATGTGCCTCCTTCTTACAAATTACCACTGCATCCGGCACAGTTTATTTTTCTGACTCTAAACGCCCTTGCCTCCATACTCCTCCAAGAGGCTATGTGTGCATGGATACATAGGCTAACATGCAGAGGTCTTTAGAGGCAGAAAAAAAAAACTCCAGATCCCTCTAGGAGCAGAGTCAAAACATCCCGTATGCATGAGACCTTAATATATACTATAATAGCTATAAATATTAAACTGGTATACTCCATATACACAGCAAAAATACCATATTAGCATAGTGAAAAGATACTATCATGGTAATGCAAGCCGTGAAGATACTATCCATAAAAATGATTGCCATAAAAGCGCTGGAACCTATTAAGAATTCCGAAAAATATCGGCACTACAAAATCTATGCCAAAAAATATACTAAAACCTCTTTATAAAAATATATTTTTAAATATTTTTTAGTAATTTAAATCTTCATACAATTGTCAACGCTACACAAAAGTTATCAAACAGTGACAGTAAACAATCAGGCATACTCTGTATAGTGTACATTCAGAGATTACATTTTTACACTTACAGTTTAAACAATAGACCATCGTATGGAAGATGTAGATGTGTCAAATGTTCTAGGGCAGGGATCCTCAAGCTACGGCCCTCCAGCTGTTGCGGAACTACACATCCCATTAGGCATTGTAAAACTCTGACATTCACAGACATGACTAGGCATGATGGGAATTGTAGTTCCTGAACAACTGGAGGGCCGTAGTTTGAAGACCCCTGTTCTAGGGAATACATTTTTGAAAAAGGTAGGCAAGAACAAGGCCTATTTAAAAACAAGAAATTAAGAAACTATCAAAAGAAAGAACTACATCAACACACTTAGTGGTCAATTCACTAAAAGATAAATACAGTATGAATTTTTGAAAAATAATTCCTACAATATTCATCTCAAAAGTAGTTAATTGACAAAAAAAAAACAGTTATTTACCGAAAAAATTGTTATTTACCAAATGTGTTAAATATTTATGTTTTGCTATATTTATCACTTTAATTTTGCGTAATTTTTGGCGTTGTTTTTTTGCAATTCGTTTTTTTACATGCTAAGAGCCCATTCAGACAGGGGCGACACGACTTGCTGGGGCGACCTGTGAACCTCGGCGCGACATGCACGGACTTCATATAATTGAAGTCAATGCAAGTCGCCTCCAGGTCGCCCCAAAGTAGTACAGGACCCTTTTTCTAAGTCGGAGCAACTTGTGTCGCTCCTATTAGAACGGGTCCTGTGCTAATCAATGGCAGGCGACTGACCGTGACTTGTCAGGCAACCAAGTCGCCTGACAAGTCGCGCTAGTGTGAATGGACCCTAACACTGCACCAGGGAAAGATAGTTCTGTAAATAAAGGCAAACAGAAATTTTATGAAACTGAAAACATTCTAGTGTGCATCTCCCTCTGGTGAAATGTTACAAATTATTTTAATTCCTGAGCTCAGGGCAGAACATTTCCACACTGATACATTATATACTATTACCTTCCTAGCAACCGGTAGTGTAGAGTTCCCCTCATTGTTATTTTGTACTTTACTAAATACTAACTGCATACTGACAGAAGGTAAATAAGGAATGTGTGTGTTCTTTGGTGGTATTTAGCTCAAACTCGATATTTCACTTTGATGAAATGACTTTCAAGTCAACTCTTATCTCAAGAGATATTTCCGGAAAATGAGTCACATGACCTTCATATCACATGCAGAATCCTTTATTGAATTGACCCCTATATGTCTTATTTGCAAAAGGGATCATATACAAATCTGTATATCTAGGCATTTAGATCATACTAACTAATTAGCGCGAAAGGCTACTGAGTCCTGGTTATGATGGGAAAAAAAGGTTTTATATAGGTATTGATCGTTCCGTAACTCTATTGATTACTTCTGTTTAGGAGCTGGGGTTGCTTTCCAACTATTTGTAATAGTTAATTGAGCCACTATTATTATATGTCTAACCACGGTGCAAAATTGCATGGGTATTTTGTTTATGGTTAGGCTCAATAGAGCTAAATAGGGAGAAGGAGAGGTAAAAATCCCTGTAACCTTAGATGTGAGAGTAAAAACTGAATTTCAGAAGCTACGTATATCTTTGAAGTCCCCCGGAATATAATATAGGTTTCCTACAGCCCCACATTGCCTTCAGAAAAGTGGAGAGTTATCAGGATAGAATCTAGTCAGTTTGTAGGGAATCAGGAAGCTTCTATGGAACAGTTTGAGTGCTAGATCCAAGTGGTTGGTGCAGAGTAGTGTTGTAGTTATTATGTATAGCATGTTCCACTCTAACAGAGAGAAATGTTTATGAAAATCCCTCTCCCAATTTAACATGCTCAAAGATTTAGTAAATTCTGTATCATACTGCAGATAAGTGTAAAACCAAGAGATCCACTTTTTCCTTCATGAAAAGGGTAGTAAGGTATTCTCACAGGCAAGTGTCTACAGTTCTGGTAGGGTGCTTAAGATGAAAATGAACAATTGATAGAAAAGTAAACCCATTTTCCAACACTTTCTCCTGAGTGAGATCTTTAATAATGCATAGGCCCTATTGGGTCCAGATATGGACTCTAAGGGAAGGTATAAGCAACTCATAAAATGGTAAAGGAATGTCTACATTAGACAAGGGTTATTTCCCAGTCATGGAGTGGAGTATAGAGTATCACAAATGAGGGAAACCTAAATAGAGGGAAATACAGGGAGCTCCAATGACCTGGTCATAGTTCTAGCTAGCAAGAGAGAGGGTAAATCTCCATTGGACATTACTGCTATTTTCATAGAAACTAATTGTTTTTCACAGGGATCCTCAAACCAGGCCTGTAACTGATCCAAGAGGGCCTCTGCTTAAGAAAAGTAGTAAACAGGATTTGGGCCATTTTGCCCTTCAAAGTGAAACATCTAAAAAAGGTATTTACAGTCCAAAAAAAGGACAAGAGTACTGTAAGTGCCAATTCACACTGCAGCGGCACGACTTCAGGGGCGACCTGTGAAGTCGCGTGCACCGCGACTTCGGCGCGACTTGCACAGACTTCATAAAATGAATGTCTATGCAAGTCGCTCCAGGTCGCCCCAAAGTAGTACAGGACCCTTTTTCTTATGTCGCTGCTATTAGAACGGTTCCTGTACCGAACAATGGGTGCGCGACGGACCGCGACTTGTCAGGCTGACAAGTCGCGGTCCAAGTCAGATCAGTGTGAATGGGCTCTAATTGTTCTAAAGTAGTATAGTATTATAGAAAATAATACTGAGACCGTTCCTACCCATGGGAGTTCATATTTCTCAGTATTAGATAATTCCTGTTTGATATGTATGATAAGGAATTTTTCCTCATTTATAAGAGAATCTGAATTATAACAGGTAATGACTCATAGTTTACGCCTATAGCAAGAATAGAAGATTTTGACACAGTCAGTTTGTAATATGAAACTCAGTTGAATTTTTCAAGGACTGATTGTACCGCATTCAAGGAAGGAGGTGGATTAGTTAGTGTTGGAATAACATCATTGGCGAATAGTCCAAATGTGTGAGAATAATTAGCTACAGTTATTCCAGAAATCTGGGGATACAATCTGATCATTTCAGCCAGGGCTCGCTTATGAAAATTTCAATCACAATGAAAAAAAATTAAATTGATTACTAAGATCTGTGTCACGCCGAGCGCTCCGGGTCCTGCGGCTTCCCCGGAGTACTCGTGGCGTTCTGCGGGCAGCGGCGCTCCAGTCATCATCCCCGACCGTGAGCGCCGTCCCCCCGCATGTGGCAGGGATGCGGTCCGCGCGGCGGGACGTTCCTGTCCGCAGACTCAACTCACTATCCTGCCGGGTCCCGTCCTGTCTTCCTTCCGGCGCGCGCGGCCCCGCTCCCTAGGGCGCGCACGCGCCGCTGCACTAAGATTTAAAGGGCCAGTGCACCACTAATTGGTGCCTGGTCCAATCAGTACAAAACATATAAAAACCCACTTCCCCTTCCTGTCCTTGCAGAATCTTGTTGCCTTAGTGCCCTGAGAAAGCGTTTTGTGTATTTCCCTGCCTGTGTATCTGACCTTCTACCGTTGCCCCTGACTTCGAACCTTTGCCGCCTGCCCTGACCTTCTGCTACGTCTGACCTTGCCTTTGCCTTGTCCTACTGTACCACGCCTGTATCAGCTGTCCGTGAGGTTGAGCCGCTACCGGAGGACACAACCTGGTTGCTACCGCCGCAGCAAGTCCATCCCGCCTTGCGGCGGGCTCTGGTGAAAACCAGTAGCAACTTAGAACCGGTCCCCTGGTACGGTCCACGCCATTCCCTCACTGACACAGAGGATCCACCCCTAGTGTCTTCATCTGCCGCCAGTCCGGACTGTGACAGTAGATCCGGCCATGGATCCCGCTGATGTGCCGCTGCCTAGTCTCACTGACCTCACTACCGTGGTTGCCCAGCAGTCCTAGCAGATTGCTCAGCAAGGTCAACAGTTGGCACAGTTGACCGCCAGGCTGCAGCAGCTTCTTCCAGCAGCCGCCTCCACCGCCTGCATCTGCTTCACCACCGCAGCCTGTGGCCGCCGCCACCGCTAGAGTCCGCTTGTCTCTCCCGGACAAGTTTGATGGGGACTCTAAGATGTGCCGGGGATTCTTGTCCCAATGTTCCCTGCACCTGGAGATGTTGTCAGACCAGTTTCCCACAGAACGGTCTAAGGTGGCCTTTGTGGTCAGTTTACTATCTGGGAAGGCCTTGGCCTGGGCCACGCCGCTCTGGGACCGCAACGATCCTGCCACTGCCTCCGTCTAGTCCTTAGTTTCTGAAGTCCGCAGTGTCTTCGAGGAACCTGCCCGTGCCTCGTCCGCAGAAACAGCCTTGCTAAACCTCATCCAAGGAGACTCTACAGTAGGGGAATATGCTATACAGTTTCGCACTCTGGCATCCGAATTGACCTGGAACAACGAGGCCCTCTGCGCGACCTTTAAAAAAGGTTTATCCAGCCATATCAAGGATTGTCTGGCCGCACGAGAGATACCTGCCTCCCTGATTGAACTCATCCAGTTGGTTACTCGCATTGATATGCGCTACATTGAAAGACGTCAGGAACTCCGCCAGGAGAAAGATCTTGTTCGCATCAGGCGATACCCACGCCTGGCTCCTCTCTTCCAGCATCCTTTGCAGCCTGTTACTGTGCCTTCCGCCGAGGAGGCCATGCAAGTGGATCGGTCTCGCCTGACCCAGCAAGAGAGGTCTCCCCGGAGGAACGAGAACTTATGCTTATACTGTGCGAGCTCTGAACACTTCTTAAAGGACTGTCCTCTTCGTCCTCAGTGTCAGGGAAACGCTCGCACCTAGTGAACGTGGGAGAGGCGTCACTGGGTGTAAATTCTTCCTCTCCACGCCTGATTGTTCCAGTACGGATTTCTCCAGCCGCTAAAGTCTCCTTCCCTGCGGAGGCCTTCTTGGACTCTGGTTCTGCAGGAAACTTCATTAAAGCCTCCTTCATCAACCGGTTTAGTATCCCTGTTATCCGTCTCGTCAAGCCCTTCTTTATTTCTACAGTTAACGGAGAGAATCTGAACTGCATCGTGCGTTATCGCACAGAACCCGTGCTCATGACCATAGGGGTTCTCCACCCAGAGACGATTGAATTTTTTGTTCTGCCTAACTGCACTTCTGACGTCCTTCTTGGTTTGCCCTGGCTCCAGCGCCACTCTCCTACCCTCGACTGGACCTCTGGGGACATTAAATCATGGGGCCCTACCTGCCACACTCGTTGCCTCAAGTCGGTACCTACTAGACAAGTCTCCATCTCCTCTCCATTGCTCGGCCTTCCTAAGGCCTATCAAGACTTAACTGACGTCTTTTGCAAAAAACAGGCAGAGGTCTTACCACCACATAGACCCTACGACTTGCTTCCTGGTACCACACCACCCCGTGGCAGGATTTACCCTCTCTTCGCTCCTGAAACCAAGGCCATGTCGGAGTACGTTCAGGAGAATCTCAAGAAAGGATTCATCAGGAAGTCTTCTTCTCCTGCCGGAGCAGGATTCTTCTTTGTTGCCAAGAAGGATGGGTCACTACGTCCTTGTATAGATTACCGCGGTCTTAACAAAATCACGGTAAAGAATCAATACCCTCTGCCTCTCATCTCGGAGCTCTTTGACCATCTGCGCGGAGCAAAGGTCTTCACTAAGCTTGACCTCAGGGGCGCTTATAACCTCATCAGAATCTGTGAAGGAGATGAGTGGAAAACCGCTTTCAACACCAGAGATGGCCACTTCGAATATCTTGTCATGCCTTTTGGTCTGTGCAATGCCCCGGCAGTCTTTCAAGACTTTGTCAATGAGATCTTCCGGGACTTGTTGTATACCTGCGTAGTGGTCTACCTTGACGACATACTAATCTTCTCCTCCACTCTGGAGGAACACCGTCTCCATGTTTGTCAAGTGCTCCAGCGTCTCCGTGTTAGCCATCTTTACGCCAAGATTGAAAAGTGTCTCTTTGAACCTAGCTGTCTTCCGTTTCTGGGATACCTAGTTTCTGGACAAGGTCTTCAAATGGACCCCGACAAGCTCTCCGCAGTCTTGGATTGGCCACGCCCCTCGGGACTTCGCTCTATCCAGCGCTTCCTTGGATTCGCCAATTACTACTGCCAGTTCATCCCCCACTTCTCCACTATCGTGGCGCCTATTGTGGCACTAACCAAGAAAGAAGCGAATCCGAGATCCTCCCCAAGCTGAAGAAGCCTTTACTCGCCTTAAGACCGCCTTTGCCTCCGCTCCAGTCTTGACTAGGCCCGATCCTCTGAAACCGTTCTTCCTGGAGGTAGATGCCTCCTCTGTTGGAGCCGGAGCGGTCCTTCTTCAATAGTCCGCTAAAGGAAAAAACGTCACCTGCGGCTTCTTCTCTAAAACTTTTTCTCCTCCAGAAAGGAACTATGCTATTGGAGACCGTGAACTACTAGCCATTAAGTTGGCACTAGAGGAATGGAGACATCTCCTGGAAGGATCCCTTCATCCTATCATCATCTACACTGACCACAAAAATCTGTCATACCTTCAGTCTGCCCAGCGCCTTAATCCTCGCCAGGCCAGGTGGTCATTGTTCTTTGCCCGATTTAATTTCCAGATCCATTTTCGTCCTGCCGACAAGAACATTAGGGCAGATGCCCTATCACGCTCCACTGATGCCTCCGAAGCTGAAACCGTTCCTCAACACATCATACCTCCTGAGTGTCTGATTTCAGCTGCCCCTGCTTCACTGGTACCAGTTCCTCCAGGAAGAACGTATGTTCCTCCACGTCTTTGCCTTCGGACTCTTAAATGGGGCCACTCCTCCCACCTGGCTGGTCACGCTGGAATTAAAAAGACTATTCAGTTAATTGCCAGACACTGTTGGTGGCCTTCCTTTGAGGAAGATGCGACTGAGTTCGTTTGGGCCTGTACTGTCTGCGCACGTGACAAAACTCCTCGCCAGAGGCCAGCAGGTCTTCTCCTCCCTCTGTCAGTGCCCGAACAGCCTTGGTCCCACATAGCGATGGACTTCATCACTGACCTTTCCGTATCCCATGGCAACACAGTCATATCGGTGGTCGTTGACAGATTTTCCAAGATGGCACATTTTGTCCCGCTTCCTGGTCTCCCCTCTGCGCCACAGTTGGCTAAGCAATTCTTTTTGCACATATTCCGTCTCCATGGTCTTCCAACACATATCGTCTCTGATAGAGGCGTTCAGTTCATCTCAAAATTTTGGAGAGCACTCTGCACCCAATTAAAGATCAAATTGAACTTTTCTTCCGCCTACCACCCTCAGTCCAATGGGCAAGTGGAGAGGGTTAACCAGATCCTTGGTGATTATCTGCGACACTTCGTCTCCTCCCGTCAGGACGATTGGGTCGACCTGTTGCCCTGGGCCGAATTCTCATACAACTTCAGAGACTCTGAGTCATCCACCAAATCTCCATTTTTGTGGTGTACGGCCGTCACCCGCTGCCCCCCTCCCCATTCCCACTTCTTCTGGACTTCCTGCCGTTGATAAGTTGACCCTGGACTTCTCCTCCATCTGGAAAGAAACTCAAAAGTCGCTCATCCTGGCCTCTTCTCGCATGAAGAGACATGCAGATAAAAAAAGAAGAACTCCTCCTGTCTTTGCCCCTGGTGACAGAGTGTGGCTCTCTGCCAAATGCATCCGGTTTCGGGTCCCTAGCTACAAGCTGGGCCCGCGTTACCTCTGGCCTTTTAGAATCAAAAGCCAAATTAACGCTGTTTCTTACAAACTCCATCTTCCTCCCTCCCTCCGTATTCCTAACTCCTTTCATGTATCCCTTCTCAAACCCCTCATTCTTAACCGATTTTCCTCCAAGGTCATCGTTCCTGCTCCTGTCTCTGGGTCCTCTGACGTCTTCTCGGTGAAAGACATCCTCGCCTCCAAGGTCGTCAGAGGTAAAAAAAAATTCTTGTTGACTGGGAGAATTGTGGTCCCGAAGAGAGGTCATGGGAGCCCGAGTCCAATATCCTCGACAAGGAGCTCATCCACAGGTTCCTGGGCTCCAAAAAGAGGGGGAGACCAAAGGGGGGGTACTGTCACGCCGAGCGCTCCGGGTCCTGCGGCTTCCCCGGAGCACTCGTGGCGTTCTGCGGGCAGCGGCGCTCCGGTCATCATCCCCGACCGTGAGCGCCGCCCCCCCGCATGTGGCAGGGATGCGGTCCGCGTGGCGGGACGTTCCCGTCCGCAGACTCAACTCACTAACCTGCCAGGTCCCGTCCTGTCTTCCTCCCGGCGCGCACGGCCCTGCTCCCTAGGGCGCACGCGCGCCGCTGAACTAAGATTTAAAGGGCCAGTGCACCACTAATTGGTGCCTGGTCCAATCAGTACAAAACATATAAAAACCCACTTCCCCTTCCTGTCCTTGCAGAATCTTGTTGCCTTAGTGCCCTGAGAAAGCGTTTTGTAAATTTCCCTGCCTGTGTATCTGACCTTCTGCCGTTGCCCCTGACTTCGAACCTTTGCCGCCTGCCCTGACCTTCTGCTACGTCTGACCTTGCCTTTGCCTTGTCCTACTGTACCACACCTGTATCAGCTGTCCGTGAGGTTGAGCCGCTACCGGAGGACACGACCTGGTTGCTACCGCCGCAGCAAGTCCATCCCGCCTTGCGGCGGGCTCTGGTGAAAACCAGTAGCAACTTAGGACCGGTCCCCTGGTACGGTCCACGCCATTCCCTCACTGACACAGAGGATCCACCCCTAGTGTCTTCATCTGCCGCTAGTCCGGACCGTGACAATCTGGGTGTTGCCAGGACGTGATTGTGGTGCCAACTAGCCAACAAGGGGTATGTTCCTATACCTTTGGGTGTCCCTTCCATAGGGACATTGGTTGTTGCGCATTTTCATTATGACGGGTTTACATGAGAATGAATTTCAAGTACATAAGATTTCATAATGAGTTTTTGTTGTAACAGGTTTAAAGCATTCCTATGTAGAATCATAGTTGCCTATAATCCCATCTGTCACTTAACATTATTGAGATAATTACAAGTAACCAAATTAATCTGCTGGTTAGTTTTTGTGACGTGGAACTCTTTTCTGTGATTTTATTTCTGTCATGTTCATAGTGAGACTTCCGTCACCAACATATTGACTCAATCCACTTTTACAGTAAATTATTTTTCTAAACATTTTTCATCTAATCCTAAAAACAATTCTATACACATAATCAAAGTAGCAATTCAAATAACCACTTCTGGACCGCCTGCCGCGTATATACTATGACAGGGTGGCCTAGCTGCGCAAAATTACGTACATGTATGTGATTTTTGTGCATGAGACTTTGGGGCCCACACGCTCCACTGTGGTTGGACATCTGGGACCGCTGGGACCCACCGATCTTTCGGCGGAATGACAGAGCGGTGGTCTGCCTATGTAAACAAGGCAGGCCGCTGTTCTGTTAGGGAGGAAGAGAGAGATCTTGTGTTTCAGCTAAGCTGAATCACAGATCTATCTTTTCCTTTAGTGCATACATTCCCCCACAATTAGAAAGCGCTCCCTAGGGGAACACTTAACCCCTTGATTGCCCCTGGTGGGTGTTAACCCCTTTCCTGCCAGAGTCATTTATATAGTAACAGTGCATTTATTTTAGCACTGATCACTGTATTGATGTCACTTGGTGTCAGATTTGTCTGCCGCAATGTCTCATTGTTGATTGCTGATCACCGCCATTACTAAGAAAAACAATAAAAAAAATAAAAAGTCCATAAATGTATCCTATAGTTTGAAGACACTCTAACTTTTGCGAAACCCATCAACATAAACTTATTAGGATTTTTTATTACCAAAAATATGTAGAGGAATACATATTGGCCTAAATTGATGAAAAAATTTGTTTTTGTTTTTAAATTTAGGGGGGGGGGGGTATATTTTTATAGCGGAAAGTAAAAAAATATATATATACATTTTTTTTTTTTCAAAATTGTGGTTCTTTTTTTTTGTTTATAGCGCAAAAAATAAAAAGCCGCAGATGTGATCAAATACCACCAAAAGAAAGCTCTATTTGTGGGAAAAAAAGACATCAATTTTATTTGGGTACAGCGTTGCATGACCGCGCAATTGTCAGTTAAAAAAACACAGTACTGTATCGCAAAAAATTGCCTTGTCATTAAGGGGGTAAAACCTTCCAGAGCTGGAGTGGTTAAAAGATGCCTACAAGCATTAAAAAATGTTTGGTCTTGATCTAGCTACAGTATTTCCAGTTGGATTGGGGAATGTCTATAGGTCTGTAGTTTATTATTATTTTTATTTGCCCCAGTCTGATGGACAATCCCATTTAAAAAAAGTAGAATGATAATCCAAAATAATGCTTTTGTTTTCCCCGTTACAGACTAGCATCTGCTTTACTTCCCCGCCCTTCATTAAAGGTGCAAACACACAACTTATTCTGATGAAAACTTGCGTTTCTGTACAATCGTTACTCTTAAGGTGAACCTGGGGTTTTCCAAAGCTTGGAAAAGCAACAGCAGGTTCACCCTGCATGGGGAAAGCACAAGTTCACTTTAAGAAGGATATTTCAGTGGCTGGAAGTCTGTATGCAACTTAAAAGGTAAGTTCAACTTTCTGATATAATATATTAAAATGAAATAGAATAAAATTTTATGTTAAATGCCACATCTTTAGGCTAAGTACTGCTTCTCCACAGCCTGGCCAAAAAAAAAAAAAAACCTATTGTGAGCGATAAGCCTGGTCTTGCCTTGCCTACAATCTGGGAGGCTCTGTATGTTGAATGTACCCCCAGCACAAACAGGAACAAGCGTTCCCTCTCTTTTTCAAGATTTGTGTATGCACAGTGCGCTTTCCCTTCTGATGCTACAGTAGCGCTGAGCTCAGCAACAAAAGGAGAAGACTGCATTGTGCATACGTCGGTCTGAAAAGTGGGTAACTTAAAGTGATTGTAAAGGCAGAAGGTTTTTTTATCATAATGAATTCAATGCAGTAAGATAAAAAAAAACTTCTGTGTGCAGCAGCCCCCTACAGCCACCTTAATACTTACCTGAGCCCATCTTTATCCAGAAATGTTTCTCAGCTGCCCTGGACTCCCCTCCTCATTGGCTGAGACAGCAGAGCGGCACGGTTGGCTCCCACTGCTGCCAATCAAAGTCAATGAGCCAGAAAGAGGGGGGCAGGGCCGGGTCGCGTGACTCGGCTCAGGTGCCCCCACAGCAAGCTTCTCTCTACATTTAAAAATCATATTTTTTTGCTCGAAAATTACTCAGAACCCCCAGACATTAAATATATATATATATATATATATATATATATATATACATATATATATATTTTAGCAGACACCCCAGGGAATAAAATTGTGGTCATTGCAACTTTTTATGTCACACAGTATTTACACAGCAATTTTTCAAAGGCTTTTTTTTTTTTTAAACTTTCATGAATTAGTCAATAGATACCTAATATGTCACACTTTAAAATTGCGCACACTTGTGGATTGGTATCAAACTTCAGTACTTAAAAATCCCCATAGGCGACCGTTTAACATTTTTTACAGGTTACATCTTTAGAGTTACAGAGGAGGTCTAGGGCTAGAATTTTTGGTCTCGCTCTAACGTTCGCGGCGATACCTCACGTGTGTAGTTTGAACGCCGTTTACATATGCTAAAACTAGTCCTTATGCTGGTCAAATTAGTAAACTATGAGAACTAATAAAGGTGCTATGTATAATTTTTTTATAATCAGAGAATAGTTCAGGTTCTATTCTTTTATTATAAAGATTATATATGGCACGTTCATTAGTTCTCAAAGTTTACTAATTTAATCCAGCATAAGGACTTGTTTTAATAAAATCAGGAATGTAGGTAGCTATATAGAGCACAGTGTAATTTTCAGCTTTTATTTCTGCATTCTGTAACAGCCCTGTACTTGACCAGTGAAATCTCAGCATTTACAGGGCTGTTACAGAATTCTGAAATAAAAAATGTAAATCTGCTGTACAATAGATTCCTTTTATCAGACGCTTACTTGTCTGGGGGGAATCTGATTGACTGCCTGCGTCCTGATGAGCCGGTTTTTAAGGGTAAGCCAGTTGGCTGATGATGAAGGTGACATTTTTCATCTCACATTGCTCAGCTACGCTGTGGGAGTTTATTCACTGTATGGAGATGTGGGGGTTTATTCACTAAATAATGTGGGGGTTTATTCACTAAGTAATGTGGGGGTTTATTCACTAAATAATGTGGGGGTTTATTCACTAAATAATGTGGGGGTTTATTCACTAAATAATGTGGGTGTTTATTCACTAAATAATGTGGGGGTTTATTCACTAAATGGTGATGTGGGTGTTTATTCACTAAATGGTGATGTGGGTGTTTATTCACTAAATGGTGATGTGGGTGTTTATTCACTAAATGGTGATGTGGGTGTTTATTCACTAAATGGTGATGTGGGTGTTTATTCACTAAATAATGTGGGGCTTTATTCACTAAGTAATGTGGGGGTTTATTCACTAAATAATGTGGGGGTTTATTCACTAAGTAATGTGGGGGTTGTATCTGGCTCTGATACTAGCCAGTGCCTCACCAGCCACTGACCTCACCGCACGTCCCTGATTTGCAGATCACATTGGTGGAAGATTGGCTGCTTCTCTGGAGTTTAGGAATATTTGTTGTATATTTATAAGTTGTTTTCAATAAGCTACCTTTCCCTACAGAAAGAGAGTATCTTATGCCTGTAACATCACTGCTAAGCAGGTCTGACAGTCAGACACACTATGAAGGCGAAATAACTAGGTACAGTCATATTATGTTTAATACATTCCCAGTAGATGGATCAACTTTAATAAATGATAGTTTTATATGTCTCAAATGTCAATTACAAATAATCTGAATGATCATAAATATGTACAACAACCCAAGCTGCACATTTTATTTGTGTATGTCTGTATGAGATACCTAAATGTCATTTCATAGTGCTCACTGGAGTCTAGTAAAATCATGTTCGTCATTGTTGGGCGTTGCGGGCTGCTCTCGGGGTGTGGATCAATAATTGCAGGGCATGTATAACTTCAGCCAAATCATCATTTAGCGAGTGAGAAATGATGAAGCCTTATAAGTCAATGAATCATAGTTTGTGAATCTTAGATGGAGTCACCATGTTTGGATTTAAAGGTTCACATTACCATGCTATAAAGCTAACTTAGGAATGCAATCGGTTTTCTTTCCTTTTCAACTCACAGTACTGCACTGTTAAAGGAGAGGTAACATGACCAATAATGTATTCTGTAAACAAAATGCAGTTAAAGCAGACCTTCACACCCAATTTTGGTTATTTATTTTAATTTTCGTGTCCAGCCCCTCCCCCTACCATCATAACACCTTGGCAATAATGGCATGTCCCTGCGTCTGCAGACTTTTGAAATCCCAAAAAAGCCTTGCTATGTGAGAACTGCCTCTCCATTAGATATTGAGCTTTTTTGAAGGTTGTTTTATAGATTCTTTAGTTTTAAATGATAACATACAGTGGTTACATGTTGCAATAGTAGTATAAAAGCAGACACCAAACAGATACATGAGTCTGGTTCTTTTACAGACATGGGTTTACTAACAAATGTAAATCTACTAACAAATGTACTAACAAATGTAAATTTTTGTTATCAGCCCAAGGTATCGTTCACATAGCTCATCTGTGCAGTGTCTATAAGTTACCGTATACAAATACATGGTCCGATCCAATTGAAAGTGGCCATCATATGAATGTATTTTATTTTAATGGGGCAGGGAAGGTAAAAATATGTCAAACTAAGGAGAATAAAAAGAAGGACAGAAAAAGGTCCAAGATCAGGGCTCTAACAACAAGTAAAAAGGGAGAAATTGAGGTGAGCAAGGGGCATGGTAGGTATTAGGGAATCTTTTTTCCTATTCCCTGACTCCCGGCAAGGAGTCCAATACATCAGTGGTGGAGTCGTCTGTTAACAGCTCTTCAGATTAAACTAATTTCAGTAGAACCAGGTTTTCCTAAATTGGCCAAGAGTATCTCTGTCAGAGGCAAAGAGGCTCTCTGTGTGTTATATTTTATTGACCCTTGACACCCACATGGCTATGGGAGTAGTTGTTTTTCAATACCTGGAGATGCAATTCTTGGCTTCATTTACAAGATGGGGGAGAATCAATCTCTTGTACATTCATTTAGGGATAGAGTTATGGTGTTGTAGGAAAAAGGCTTCATCAGGTAGGATATGGTAATCTGTAAATCTCTGCAAGTGAGAACGAACAGTACTCCAAAAAGATTGGATAACAGGGAGGGACAAGAAAATATTTAACATATTGCCAGAGTCTGAATTACACCTCCAGCAAGTGTTTGAGATGAACAGGAACATAGCATTAAGATTTTAAAGTTTGATTCTAGGTACTTTGCGCATATAGAGTTTTTGTGGACAGAATATAACACCTTGTCCCTCTGTTCAGATGTCAGTAGGAGATTAGGTCTGTTTTCCACTTTGTTGGATAGTTAGAAGAGAAATAGTCTGAATGTCCAAGTGGTTCTGGGTTGGTACATTCCCTCTTGAAGTGAGTGGCGAGTGTGTGCAGTCTAGAAGATAAGGACACCGGTGAGAGGGTGATCTCTATGAATAAGCCCCATAGGAGGGGTGAAATATGTCAAGGGAGCATAGCCAGGAGGGGTTCAGGATGATGCTGTATATTTACTTCTCCATAAAGTTAGTGGCTAAGTTCCAGTGTTCAGCGTTTCCACCTTCTGTCTTACAAACTGGTGAGAGAGGTTGAAAAAAATGGGACAGTTTTGTTTATTCCCAGGTCCCTAGATAGGACAGATGGGGAGCTACTCTCATTTGTTCAAAGAAGGACCAGTGTCATAATGTCTGGAAGTAATGCACTCGGTGTAGGTTCATGTAAAGTACGTTTTTGAATAGGGGGGTCATCAATTCCCAATGGGAAGGCAGGATTAATAGTGAAAAGAGGGGAGGGAGATGGGAAGATCAAGTGAGTCTTTAGAATCACTGTAAATGCAATGCATAGCTCCCAACTGCTCCTCATTTGGAGAGACTGTCCCTCTATTGAGACCAAATCCCTCTGTCCTTCATGAAGCCTCAATTGTCCCTCTTTTTGGTCAGATGTGTACATCTCTATACTACCTTATGCTGAACTAAATACTTTATCCAACATCTATATTACTGCATTTTTTATTTTAAAAGGCCAATATAAAGGAAACATAGAAGTAAAAAAATCGCTTTTCAGACCCCCGCTTATGCTCTAGTACTATGTGGCCATGAATTATATGTTCCGGGGGCCTTGTTTTGCCCTACTGGTTTCCATATAATTGGATCTCTATTGGCTTAAGAGACATTGTTCCGGTTGTGCATTGACTTTTTAATTGCTTTTTTTTATGTACCTTATGACTGTCATTGTTTCACCATGTTTCGCAGACTACTTTCTATTGTACTGTACCATGTGCTTTGCTGAGGAGTGAAATAAAAACTATAGATTAAAAAAAAAAAAATCACTTTTGTGGTTTAGCCAATCTGTCTTGTACTTAGTCCTGAATGCTAAGAGGGCTCTCCTTGTGGCTAAGTGTTTGGTGTCCCTGAAGGTGGAAACAGGGAACACTAAGCCCAAAGAAGCAGGGATTACCGGCTATGCCACAAATGAGAGATAAAGGTATGAAGATCTTTCTGCAGGTGACTATCGGATGAGGTGAGCAGTAGTACACAGGAGTAGGGATGATCGAAATTTGAAAAGTTAGGTTCGACCAGAACACCCGAATTTCCCGAAAGTTCGGGTCCGGATTCCAGAACCCCATTGAAATCAATGGGACCCGAACTTCGGTAATCAAAAAACACAATTTTGAAGCCCTAAAACCCAATAAATGCCCCTAAAAAGTGCCTAGGGTTCTGGGTCATGCCCCAGGGACTATTAATCACACAAAAAAAAGTTCTTAAAAATTGTCATTTTTGATAGAGAGACAATTATTGAAAAAATTATTGAAAAAAAATGAGATTTCTTTGGATTTAGTGTTTGGAGGGTCTAAAAAGTGTACCTGTGAAGTTTCAGCTCTGCAGCAGGTCCAGAACCAGAAAAAAAAAGATTGTTTGTCTTAGAATTGCAGTAGAGCAGGCATATGGCTCCGCTATTTTCACACCTGGCCGTTTTTGTTGCAGGCGTTTATTGGGCTTTTTTGTGGACGTCTTTGGAGGCAGGCATGACATCTGAACTTCTGTGTAGGGGTATATATACACACACACATATATGTATATATACACATACACACATATAGGTGTGAAAGTAACCCTATGCCTGCGCTAATGAAATTATTTGCAGGCATAGGGCTCCGCTCCTATCACACCTATATGTGTGTATGTGTATAAATACATATGTGTGTGTGTGTGTATATATACCCCTATACAGAAGTTCAGATGTTATGCCAGCCTCCAAAGACGCCTAAAAAATGCCCAAAAAACCGCCTGCAACAACACACCTGGGCGTGCTCTGCTTGCAACTCGGAAGGATGCACGACAGGGCTTAGTGCTGGAGCTTGTTTTGCCACCACGTCTCCATACAGCTGGTGGTGTTGATGCCAGATTTGTCAACTCCACCCACTCCTCTTCCTCCTACCCCTTCTCCATGCCGTCCTCCTGGCTTCTTTTTAAAAAGAAAAAATGACACACATCCCCCAACGGTCCCCTAAAATAAATAACAGATCCCCAAGGGGTGTGTGCTGCTTTTTTTTTAAGAAGCTGGCAATGAAGTTTTATTTACTGGCAATTAAATTCCAGTAAACATCGAAGGAGAAAGTAGCAGACAAGTAGGTTTGTGGCATAATCTTTCTGGGCTACAAGCTGGAGTTCCAAGAATTTCCTCCTCTAAGATTTACGTGTTCAAATATTTCTGCAAATCTGTAAAAAGATCTTTGCTTTTTCAGGTGCTACATCACCTACTTTCACAAGGGTGATCAGGCCAGTTCAGGGGGCCAAAAGGTTTTAGGGGTTCTACTCAAATCTCTTTACAGTCCCCAAGCCAGAAAGCAATGTTTGGCCAATTTTGGACGTGAAATATCTGAACCGGTTTCTCCAGGAATAGAGTTTTCAGGCAGAATTGGTGTGAAGGCTCACTTCAAATGGGGAACTTTCTGGCATGAATCAACATAAAAGATGAAAGATCTAAATGTCCTGATTTTTGATCCAGGTGAGTGGTCCCTCCAACCAAAGGTGTTCAAGGCACTTTGCCAAATATGAGGCATGCCAGATGTGGATGTTTTAGCATCCAAATTCAATGCAAAGTTGTGTCTAGGACAAGGGATGCAAAGGATGCCCTGGTGGTGGCTTGGGATCAGTTCTTACCAATATACGTTGTTATTCCTATTCAGCGTCTTCTGCACAAGATACAGGTGGAGGGAATGCCAATAATTCTAATCACACCAACTTGGTTCAGGAGGGCTTGGTATTTCAAAATCTTAAACCTGGCAGTGGATGTTCCATGGACTCTTCCAGCTCTCCCAGATCTACTGCAATGAGGTCCAATTAGCCATACTTCCTTATGGATGATGTCTTTAGTGACTTAGCTTTTGAACCCAGAATCTTGAAGTGTCTGGGGCAGTCATTCCCACATTGTTAAGGGCCAGGAAGGAGTCTTCTAAAATATTTACCATAGGACCTGAAAACCCTATACAGCTTGGTGTGAGGCAAGACAATTCCATCCCTGCAGGTATGTTATAAATGGGAAATGTGTAAACCCTGAACAGGACTTTTCCAAGCTCCCTTTGAGACACTCTGCTACAATATAAACCCACAGTAGAGAAGATGATGCCCATAGGTGAACACAGGAGCCAGCAGCACATTTGAGCAGAGCCACAGGTCCAACAGAACCATTGCAGCAAACAGATAAGAATTTCCCAAGCAGGAAACTACAGGTTAAATCATGACATTAAAGTGTTTTTTTACCCTAAGTTTTCATATTACTGATATGTACCATGTACTTGTATGAGAAGGTGTCCTGTTCTCTTTGTATTGCTTCCTTTGTGTGAAATCCCTGGTGCTCCTGCCAGCCCATTTCTTTGCTGCTTTTCTATTAAAAAGGAACCACACTAAGCAGGAGAGCACATCATGGTCAGTTCTCTAGCTATGCTGGGAATGCAATGTACTCTCCTCCAATGATCATACTTGTCCTGACACACCTCCCTTGCACAGCCATTGACTGGGAAGCTCAGTGTACTGCTGCTTCTCCTCCCCCAGATCTTATGCAGTTGAGAACAGAGGGAATGTGATAACAAAGGGAAAAATGTATTTATAATGTTTTTTTACATCTATTTAAAAAATTTTTGCCTTTCATTTCTATTTTAAACTGAAAGGGTTGTTTCACAAGGTGATCGTTTACAAACACTTAAAGCTGTCCCAAGTACCATTAAGGGGAAGATTTCAACTTTGGTGATATATTTCCAGAGGCCAATTACTTCCCATTCTCTGGTACATGCTTTTATTCAATGAGTCAAGCATATGGTTCCTTCAATTAGGTCTCCATTGCCTCTGTGGGATCTCCACTTGGTATTGTCAAGTTTTGCAGAGACCACCATTTGAGCCAATCCAGGAACTTCCGTTAGTGCTCATAACTCAGAAACGTATCTTCCTGATAGCTATTACCTTGGCAGGAAGAGAATCCGAATTGGCAGCCCTTTCCTGTAAGGAGCTCTTTCTGATACTTCATAGTGACAAGCCAGTACTTCGTCCCCATTCATCCATTGTCCATTGTCTTGCTTTCCTTTTTTCTAAGGCCTGAATTGCCAGGGGACAAGATCATTCACACATTGGATGTGGTGTGTGCTATAAAGGTGTATTTGAAATTCATTGTTGCAGTTAGGCAGCCTGACTTGCTATTTGTCCTTCCAAAAGGACCATAAAAGGGTCAGCCAGATACTAAGTCAATCATTTAAAGGTGGATTTTGGCTTGAAGGGAAGGAATCCACCATTTAATGTGAAGGCTCACTCTAGCAGGAGTGTAGAGGCCTCTTGGGCTATCCATCATCAGGCCTCAGTGGAACAGGTGTGCAAGGCTGCAACCTTGTATTTAATTTACACTTCTACGAGTATGTATAAGGTATAAGGCTTTTTTTGGACCTGGCAGTGCTTTGGGACATCCTGGCTAGACATGTTTATTAATGTTGCTCTGTGTTCCGTGATGTACGAAAAGAAAACTGGATTTTTGTAAAATCCATTTATTGGAGTACATCATGGGATACAGAGGTTCCTCCCCTCTCTATTCCGGAATATTGCTTGCTACAAAACTAATGCTTGGGAGATGGGGTTATATAGTGGAGGACCTTTTGTCTTTGTTTGCCAGTGTCCATATACCTGTAGGTGACGCATAACCCAGGTAGTCATATTTATTAAGCATGCTTTATGTCCTGTGATGTACTCCAAGAAATAGCTTTTATGGGTAAGTACAAAAATACAGTTTTTGCTCTCCAAGTAAGCAATTATTCACTTAATTTATCCTTACTTGAACACAAAAGTAAAACTCTAAGATGATAGTCCATGCTAATTTACATGTGTGCAGTCTTTGGGCTCCCATGTATTGATATTTGAATTCAGTGAGATCCTACCACTACTTGTTGGCAGCCAACCTTGAAGTTTACTAATCTATCACCAAGTGTTTTACTACCATGCGGTTATATTGTTAAGTGCTATGCTGTCAAGTGCAAGAGTTATGATGTCAATGTGTCAAGTGTTATGCTATCAAGTGCAAACAGTGCTTAGTAGAGACCTTTTTTAGTTATGAACCCCCATTTTGTTCTTAAATATTACAGATATTTTTTGTGGTGAAGGGAAATATGCTCTATAGGCAATTTATAAAAGATTATGCCCAATTTTGCCATTTAAAAATCAATATTGTCATTTAAAAACTGCTGCTTATTGGTAGGTTTTGATTGGGGTGCCTACAGTTTTGTTTCATCTTCTCTTTTCACTTTATCCAAGGTCCATGCTATTGCAGTGCTTTGATACACAGGGGTGGCATTCATTTTGAATAGCATCCCAATGCACTAAGAACTTAGGTGTGCTGAAGCACACCACAGTGCAAGCAACACACTAATGTACATTGCCATGCATTGCTATCCCAAAAAAGGTTAGGTGGGGTTTTTTTCATTAGGTGTATTAGCAACCCATTAAAATATATGGGATGCCTTAAAGCATTACTAAACCCTCCGATTATTTATCGCTGAAGACAGTGCCATCAGAGACTCTATTTAGATCTACAATTGCCATGGTACTGCAGAGGTGACTAGCAATGAAACCAGCCATTTGAAGATTTGAAGGTTTGGGTGAGAGATGGCGAAGATTTGAGGGTTTGGGTGAGAGATGGCAAAGGCAAACTGGTAACTGACAGTTGCATGGCTTGAGTTTCACTGTTTCCGGAAATAGGTCAAGCCCAACACCTGCAAAACCTTAAATTATCCTTTGCAGTGGAGTTGCATCCTCACTGCTATGGTTAAGAGGAAAAACAATTTTACTTACCCGACCCTCCCCTTCACTGGTGGATGGCACTCCTCTACATGTCTCTCAGAGTCAACGATGGACCCTGCTTTGGTCTTGATAATATCAGGTTCTAGACCGCTGGAGCATGGGGGAAAAGAGGCTGTGGAAACCAGTCTAGCTGTGGAAGGAGCAGAGGACTACGTAAGCAAATCTGCTTTTTTGGTTTCCCTAGACCTGAATGAGCAGCAACTAACCATTGCAGGGTGGGCATAATACAACTACAATTGATAATTGTATAGTAGACTGAAGTTGAGCTTTAAATCAGTGAGTTTAGTACCTCTTTAACACAATGCACATTAATACAGTGCCTTGCAAAAGTATTTGGCCCCCTTGAACTTTTCGACCTTTTGCCACATTTCAGACTTCAAACATAAAGATATAAAACTGTATTTTTTTGTGTAGAATCAACAACAAGTGGGACACAATCATGAAGTGGAATGAAATTTATTGGATATTTCAAACTTTTTTAACAAAAAAAAAAAACTGAAAAATTGGGCAAAATTATTCAGCCCCCTTAAGTTAATACTTTGTAGCGCCACCTTTTGCTGCGTTTACAGCTGTAAGTCGCTTGGGGTATGTCTCTATCAGTTTTGCACATCGAGAGACTGAAATTTTTGCCCATTCCTCCTTGCAAAACAGCTTGAGCTCAGTGAGGTTGGATGGAGAGCGTTTGTGAACAGCAGTTTTCAGTTCTTTCCACAGATTCACGATTGGATTCAGGTCTGGACTTTGACTTGGCCATTCTAACACCTGGATATGTTTATTTGTGAACCATTCCATTGTAGACTTTGCTTTATGTTTTGGATAATTGTCTTGTTGGAAGACAAATCTCCGTCCCAGTCTCAGGTCTTTTGCAGACTCCATCAGGTTTTCTTCCAGAATGGTCCTGTATTTGGCTCCATCCATCTTCCCATCAATTTTAACCATCTTCCCTGTCCCTGCTGAAGAAAAGCAGGCCCAAACCATGATGCTGCCACCACCATGTTTGACAGTGGGGATGGTGTGTTCAGGGTGATGAGCTGTGTTGCTTTTACGCCAAACATAACGTTTTGCATTGTTGCCAAAAAGTTTGATTTTGGTTTCATCTGACCAGAGCACCTTCTTCCACATGTTTGGTGTGTCTCCCAGGTGGCTTGTGGCAAACTTTAAACTACACTTTTTATGGATATCTTTAAGAAATGGCTTTCTTCTTGCCACTCCAGATTTGTGCAGTATACGACTGATTGTTGTCCTATGGACAGAGTCTCCCACCTCAGCTGTAGATCTCTACAGTTCATCCAGAGTGATCATGGGCCTCTTGGCTGCATCTCTGATCAGTCTTCTCCTTGTATGAGCTGAAAGTTTAGAGGGACGGCCAGGTCTTCGTAGATTTGCAGTGGTCTGATACTCCTTCCATTTCAATATTATCGCTTGCACAGTGCTCCTTGGGATGTTTAAAGCTTGGGAAATCTTTTTGTATCCAAATCCGTCTTTAAACTTCTCCACAACAGTATCTCGGACCTGCCTGGTGTGTTTCTTGTTCTTCATGATGCTCTCTGCGCTTTAAACGGACGTCTGAGACTATCACAGTGCAGGTGCATTTATACGAAGACTTGAATACACACAGGTGGATTCTATTTATCATCATTAGTCATTTAGGTCAACATTGGATCATTCAAAGATCCTCACTAAACTTCTGGAGAGAGTTTGCTGCGCTGAAATAAAGGGGCTGAATAATTTTGCACGCCCAATTTTTCAGTTTTTTATTTGTTAACAAAGTTTGAAATATCCAATACATTTTGTTCCACTTCATGATTGTGTCCCACTTGTTGTTGATTCTTCACAAAAAATTACAGTTTTATATCTTTATGTTTGAAGCCTGAAATGTGGCAAAAGGTCAAAAGTTCAAGGGGGCCAAATACTTTCGCAAGGCACTGTATGCAACGTAACATGCATTATTGTGTATGTTTATCCACACTGTGCATAATGGTAAACCAAGTCCATGAGAGCAATACAAAACGAAGGCACTAATGATAGTTTCTCTTTAAATAGCAGACAACATCTACAGATTTTTTTCTCTGCCCTCCAGCTCCATTTATTTCCCCCTGAGTACCATATACCGCACCTCTCACTAACACTGCAATTAAGTTATCAAGCAGCTTGCTTTAACCTGTATTTGCTAGTTTAGCCTCACCTTACAAGTATATGCTTCCACATAGACATCTAAATACCTTAACATTATACATGTTGTACCTATATTTGCAGTTCACCCTTGAGTTAAAAGTTTGCATGCTGCATAATCTCATGTACATGCCAGTCTTGTTATCTTTGTGGCAGTTAGAGATGGGCTCAGGCATGTTCGGATCATAGTCCCAACCCATCTGAGCAATCCCGCCAGGAAGCCGTCAATGCACACTGCCAATCATGGGCAGTGTGTGTATGTGCAGATGTAGGCCGGGAAATGCCTCACTACCTATGATTGGCGGTGTGCAGTGATGGCTTCCTGGCGGGATTGCTCAGGTGGGTTGGGACTAGAATCCTAGCACAGCTGTGCCCATCTCTAGTGCCAGTGTAGAAGCAAAATCAAACTCCACCCTGAGCTGATATTTCAACTCATAGTTCCAGACAAACATGCTGTCCCAAGGGAATGCCTCGTCTGTGTGAATGATGTTGTCAGATAAAATGTCCATGATTCAATATGAAGAAAAAACTGGAAAGGCAAGCTGCAGGTGACATCTTCATTATGGCCATTGAGAGTGGTGGAAATATAAACTAGAATGGGAAAAAAAATCACAACAGGAAGTTGGAGACATAAGAAGCCAACAGGTGATTCAACCCTCTGATGTGCCAAACTGAAATAACTATAATGCTTTGTAAATGTGTGTGTGATATAAAAATTATAACATGGAATGATAACATTTGTTATTCTACCAAATAATCAAAAAGGAATGTTTTGTGCAACTCAGTTGATTGCCATTTGCACAAGTTCCTTTAAAGTGACTATGTTACCACAATGCAAAAATTAAAACATAGACCATCTGTAAAATAATTTTTATATTGTCACTGTCTTGAACAGCTAAGAATTCTATTGTTTCTGATAACTGTGGTCGGATAATGTGCCCCCCCCCCCCCCCCTGGTGCTCTAGTTTCTGCCTTGTATTGCAGACACATGTTGGTTTTTGTGTGAAAGAAGAGTGTCATTCTTCATAAATACATAAAAAAATATTGTTACAATGTATATTGTCACAGCCTTATGGGTCATGCACACCGGCATTTACAGTTGTATTTTGGTACCCGAGGGCCTCTGTTATTGCATAAAGCCATCTGTACAAATGAATTGCAGGATACAACTGTACATGGCTATATGCAGGTATATGCCAGTCCTAGCGTAAATATGTATAAGCAAACAGACATAAGCCCCTGGATGTAGACTGTCTACATCCAAGGGCATATAATGTTCCTTACACTTATGCATGGTAATGCTAGTACTCACGTACAGACCTAATTTGTGATTTATTAGTACAGGCAAGGGAATGTATACAACACCTGTAGCTCCCAGGCACCAAAACACAGTCATTGTTTACACTGTATGACCATAAACACCCATGTGCATGAGTCCTTAATCTGCTCATATGTCAACTTTGGCAAACCAATAGAAGGAAAAAAAACATTTTTTAAGTAAAATGTGTTATTGTTCACCCTCATTATAGAGTAACAGAACTCTGGAAGCTGTATGTCAGGTAAAGAGCAAGGAACAGTATTGCCTGTGGTATTGTCCTCATTACAAGCTTACCATGTCTTGTTCTACACCATGCTTCTGTGTAGAGGCAACCATCTCTGTAGAGGAAGAGCTTTGCTTTCTCATGTCAGAGACTCCAGCAAGGGGAGCTGTGAGTGGCACAGTAGTATCATTACCAAATCTTACTCCAACATTCATGAGACTAGCAGTGATAGGTAGCAGGGCCTCACACTGCAGAATTTACAGCTATGTGGCAGAATTCCAGAGGAGTGCCTAGGCACACTCACATACCAGAAGTGCAAAGCTCAGAAGAAATTTCAGACAAAAATTAATCCTTTCAGGAAAATCAGAGACTATAGTTTTAATTTTACATTCGGCGAAACTAATTGTTTTAAAACTATAACTGGTTAAATTGTATATCATATGTACTGAGCTGTTCCGTGCCCTTTACACACTTCCTGTGTTATCATCTTCTTTTCAGGTCCCCAGCCATCACTCCTGGCCCCTCTCCCTTGCTAAGTACTTCCATAGCAAGCCGCTTGCTCTTGAGGCACTCATGCGTCATGTTCACTCCTGAGCCACCTCTGTGTGTACATAAGACACACAGAGCACATCTCGACCCTGCCCCTGATCCCTCCTCCCTGGCTGTGATCGGGGGCAGGATTGGCTGAAATTTGCAGGAGAGGGCTTTGTCATTAGCTAACATCAACGTACCGTATACGTTGATGTTAGCTAATGACAAAGCCCTCTCCTGCAAATTTCAGCCAATCTGTGAAGAAGAGGTATTCAGCCAATGAGGTGGCGTGCAAGCCGTGCTGTGCGCAACATCACTTCTTCCAAGCTCCTCAGTCAGTCTCCCCACAGAGCTAATATTGGCAAGAAGGTGAGAAAGCTTCCCTGCATAGGCTGTATTTTCCAATATGTTAAGAAATGTATCAGTAGTTGGACTTGGACTGCAAATCACATGCTTTTTTAAAAAAAATATAATGGTATCATCATGGTAATATATTTGTTATAATGGCACGCGGTGAAATAATAAAAAAGTGCCATTATAAAAAAAGAAAAACACTGTGAAAGATTGACAGATCACCCTACCCCGCTTAAAAGAATTTTGTCAGTTTCAGGTTTGGTTGTTTTAATATTTTCTACTGTGCTTTTTAAAACGTTGAAGTTTTTTTTTTTTTTTTTAGGGGGGGGGGAGTGCAAGTAGCTGGTCTTGCCTACCTTCAACATTCAGCCTTTACAACGACCTAAAGGAGACCTCCCAGTTCTTTCAGAACTGAACAAATATGAAGAGAATGAAAGGATTGAGTAATTCACCAATAGACTGAGCAGGGCTAACACCAAGTCTTGCTATTTTATTTCATGAAAAGGCATGTGCTGTTGTTCAGTAAAAATAAATTAGAAGACTAGAGCATTTCTGGCAGATCAACAAGTATTTTTTGTACTTGTATTGAGAAGTATGCATATATTACAGAGTTACATTGCATTTTATTTATTTAGTTTGACACATGCTCTGACACATGCTTTAATCAAAAAGAAAAGTGTATTTTTAGTTTGTATTTCATTTTTGTCTTTAAAAAATTCTATATAAAATAAAACAATTTTTGGAAGCCAATAGGCCTTCCTTGTCCAATACATAAATAAATGTAGAGCTACCCCCACAGAAGCTGCTTGGTAATTTGGGTTCTCTCTATTCTGCACCTCAACTCTAAGAACAACCTCAGCCCCTCTGACACACCTCGATGAATGAAAGTTACTGCAAGCACTCGAGTATAGATACCCTTACCTTGGCTGTGAGTTACTACTAGCAGCAGGAAATAGACACAAGACCGTCTAGTGGTATATTAACTCAATGTATTGGTACGAGTTAGAATAAATCATGTTTTGAACTGAAATAAACAAACAAAAGGTAGGTTCAGACATAGACCACTTGACACTGTCACAATGCCAAGGTAACATACATTAGAGTTCTGTACCACTAGACTGAATTTAACTCATTGATCAGCAAAGTCAGCAATAAAAAGTGCATATACAGTAAGTTATAACTGAAATGTGAATATTAACACTAGTTTTGAGTACAAACTAGAAGAATGGCTAGGCTATGGTGCAATGCCCCCTGAGAGGTGCCTTTTAGCATAAGCAATTAGTAAAGGTCCCTGTGTAGCAGCTGTAAAGGGACAATCTTTAGTCCTATCTCTTCAACTGGATAGCCTTGGGACATAGATTTACCATTGGTGCACATAAGAATCAAGCCTGCAGGCAGCAATAAGGATATTATATGACTGTATAGTCAGTTCCTAAAGGGCTCAGTCTCTCAAGCAGTAGATAGTAAATACCCACAGCAGCAGCTCATCATCTGGCCACACACAGTGATTGGTGCACCCAGGTGACTTTGTCTATGTGCACCCTTGAACTCGGCACTTCAGATCCTGCTGATATGCGGCAGTGTTGGTGCACACTGGACAGCGATATGCACTCTCCAGTCCCCCTCGCGGCAAGAAGCTGTGTCCTGTACGGCCTGAGAAAATGCAGCCCTTTCCCCTATTCCCAGTAATTTATCCCTGGGAAATGTAGTTTAAAAGCTCTTGATTACACAATAAGCCTCTCCTGAAAACTATTGTTCCCACAGCGCATTGCTGCCTGACTCAGTCTACTGAAGTCTTCCTGCTCAGCAGCTCACTCCTTTTGCTGAAACCAGTTCAGCACCACAGGGCAGCAGCTATAGCCAGTGTTTCTCTCACTGTCATTCTTAGCCAAGCACCTGGCTACACATACGTATTAATTATGCATCAAGTAGTGACAAAGTTATTGCTAAATCAATAGACTCAGCTGAAGTGTAAAAAAATATACAAAATCATAGTGAATGTACAGAAGCAAGAGCTCTATCAGTTAGGGATCAATGTCAAAATTGGTTAAATTGTGGCCTACAAATGCTGAATCATAGTTTATCCTCAACTGCGGCCATTGAATGGGGGCTGGACGATGCACCTAGCATTAACCCTTATTAACTCCTCCCTCCTTGTTTCCTTAGCAATTCTTGCTCTGCCTTTTTATTTAAGTTTTTTTAAAACCATTAGCTTTTCTTTTCTTTTTTTTTTTTTTTTTTTTTAGTTTTGCAGAAAAAAATAAAAATAAAAGAAAAAAGTATGAGCAGAAGAAATGCCTTTACACCATTTTTAAATACCTTTGCAAATCCCTAGTGCCAGAAAAATGATTTTAGTGTCATTGTTATCAACACTATAGAACAAAATGTATATTTTAATCTACAGTAACATGCTTTTTTTTTTAAACAAACAATTAAAGTAAAAAGGCCGCCTGTCTGTCTATAGATTGCATAAAAAATATATTTTTTGCAAGACAATATCGTTAAAAGAAAGCCTTGTTTGTCCAAAAAAATAATATACAGTATTTACTGCTTTGTTCTCTTAAGTAATGTCAAAGCAATCCCTGAAAAAACAGGGCCCATAGCATAAATATAAAAATTGCTTTGACCCATCCGGGGTATACAGGTGCAGGAGCTAAGTGGTTAAAGAAAACATTTTCATGATGCATTGTTCTATATCTCTATATGCGGACTAGTAAAATAAACACAGGCTGTATTGAAAGGAGGCCTCTACATGGCAGCTAATTGATGTAGGGAGACCCTAGAGTTAAAGTAACATTCCAGCTTGGTATGTGACAATACTCCCATAAATTACACGCAAGGTCAAAAGTGTAATGGGAACAGAAATGGGCATTCCACTGAACACAAGCTAAACTGGTTCACCAGGTTCTGAGGTGCAGATTTAATGCTGTGTCCACTTTTGATAGACATGGGAAATTTCTGTCCAGACAGATAATTAAACTCATTACATGGGAGAAGAAACAGGATGAGTAGGGCATTTACAAGTGCACCTAATAATAAATGAAAATTACTATAATACATATAAGGCTATAAAAGCATATCTTCCTCTCTGTTTCTCTCTTTTTCTGCTCTTTTCCTCCCACTGAGCTTATTGTATAAAGCTATATGTAAACCCTCACCTAGGCTAGTAATACAACCCATTCAGTCAAAGCAAAACTTTATAAATACAGTATTGTGCAAAAGTTTTAGGCAGGTGTGAATAAATGCTGTAAAGTAAGAATTATTTCAAAAATGTATATTTTAATTGTTTATTTCTATCAATTTACAAATTGCAAAGTGAGCGAACAGAAGGACGATCTTAATCAAATCAATATTTGGTGTGACTACCCTTTGACTTCAAACCAGAATCAATTCTTACACTTGCACACTTTGTACACTTGCACAAAGTCAGGAATTTTGTAGGATTAGAGACCGGTGTATGATTAACCAATTTTACAGTGTAAGCGCTAATGATCATCCATTTAATATGTAAGTTTAAACAAAGTCATTAAAGTGAAACTAAAGTCTAATTTTTTTCCATTAAAAATAACAAACTTATTATAATTACCTTCCCTATGCAATGGTTTTGCACAGAGCAGCCCAGATTTTCCTCTTCTCTGCTCCTTTGCTGGGTCTCCTGGCCCATCCCTCCTGTTGAGTGCCCCCACAGCAAGCAGCTTGCTATGGGGGCACCTGAGCTGAGCCACAGCCCTGCGTGTCCATTCAGACACAGAGTCGTGGCCCGGTCCCACCCCCTTTCTCTCCTCATTGGCTCACTGACTTTGATTGACAGCAGCAGGAGCCAATGGCGCCACACTGCTGTCTAAGCCAATGAGGAGGGGAGTTCCGGATTGCCGAGTCTCTCGTGCAACATCACTGGATCTAAATGGATCTCAGGTAAGTATTAAGGGGGCTGAGGGGAGCTGCTGCACACAGAAGGTTTTTATCTTAATGCATAGAATGCATTAGGATAAAAAATCTTCTACCTTTACAACCACTTTAACTGAAACAGAAACAGCTGTGTAGGAGGCTTAAAACTGGGTGAGGAACAGCCAAACTCTGCTGCTAATGTGAGGTGGTGAAATACAGTTTTATGTCACAGGTCATACACCATGGCAAGACTGAGCACAGTAACAAAACGCAAGGTAATTATACTACATCAGCAAGGTCTCAGCCCTAGGCAAAGATTTCAAAGCAGACTGGGGTTTCAAGATATGTTGTTGAAACTCTTTTGAAGAAGCATGATGAAATGGGCAATGTTGAGGACCATAGATGGATGGAGTGGTCGGCCAAGGAAATGGAATGCAGTAAATGAAAGACATGCTTACTTCCTTTCGACATCAGAAGATGTCCAACAGTGCCATCAGTACAGAACTGGCAGAAACCAGTGGGACGCAAGTACACCCATCTACTCTCTGGAAAAGTCTGGCCAGAAGTGGTCTCCATGGAAAAATTGCAGCCAAAAAGCCATATCTCTGATGTAGAAACAAGGCTAAGTGACTCAACTATGCAGAAAAAAAGAATTGCAAAAAAATTACAGCAGGTGTTCAGGAATGAGTCGAAAATTTAAATATTTGTCTGTAGCAGGAGGCAGTTTGTTCACCAAAGGGCTGGAGATCTAAAGCTTGTGCATAGTACAGTATATATACATAGGTGCCTATGTATGGGATCATCTGACCTCTGTTCTCAGCTGCATAAGGACTTAGAGAGCTGGGGGTGGAGACTGCAGGAGGGGGAGGGGGGGTCCAGCAGTAGTCAGAGAAACAGTAGTACACTGATCTTCCCAGTAAAGTGCTGGGCAAGGGGGCATGTCAACAGAAGTCTGATCACTGGAGTACAGGCAGGCTGTGCAACCAAATAAAATACAAAGATGAAAACTGACCATGCTAGGATGGCTGTGCTTTCATGGCTAGCTTTGGGACAGGCAGGATCACCAGGTATTTCACACGAAATAAGCAATACAAAGAGAGCAGGATACTTTCTAATATACGTACATGGTAACAGACACATTTCATGAAAATGAAATGTTGGGTAACTACACTTTAAATAGATTTAACATACTGCTAATTTAGCTGTTTTTTTTTTTTCAAATATTGAAAACTGTATTAGTGTGTAAATATGCTGCCTCAGAGAGAGAATGCTTTAGTATTAGAGTCCTTTTCACACTGTAAAATGTCTGCTGAGAGCAGGTAAATGCATGTGCACTGATGTGCATCGGTATGCTGAATTGTGTTTTAACATGCCGCTTCTCCTTACTTCCTTCACTTTTCCATGCAAACAAGTACATATCAACACAACATACAAGTGTAAACTACTCCCATTAATATACAGTATCTCACAAAAGTGAGTACACCCCTCACATTTTTGTAAATATTTTATTATATCTTTTCATGTGACAACACTGAAAAAATGACTCTTTGCTACAATGTAAAGTAGAGAGTGTACAGCTTGTATAACAGTGTAAATTTGCTGTCCCCTCAAAATAACTCAACACACAGCCATTGATGTCTAAACTGCTGGCAACAAAAGTGAGTACACCCCAAATTGAAAATGTAAAATTTGGGCCAAAAGTGTCAATATTTTGTGTGGCCACCATTATTTTCCAGCACTGCCTTAACCCTCTTGGGCATGGAGTTCACCAGAGCTTCACAGGTTGCCACTGGAGTGCTCTTCCACTCCTCCATAATGACATCACGGAGCTGGTGAATATTAGAGACCTTGCGCTCCTCCACCTTCCATTTGAGGATGCCTCACAGATGCTCAATAGGGTTTAGGTCTGGAGACATGCTTGGCCATTCCATCACCTTTACCCTCAGCTTCTTTAGCAAGGCAGTGGTAGTCTTGGAGGTGTGTTTAGGGTCCTTTTCATGTTGGAATACTGCCCTGCGGCCCAGTTTCCGAAGGGAGGGGATCATGCTCTTCTTCAGTATGTCACAGTACATGTTGCCATTCATGGTTCCCTCAAAGAACTGTAGCTCCCCAGTGCCAGAAGCAACCCCAGACCATGACACTCCCACCACCATGCTTGACTGTAGGCAAGACACACTTGTTTTTGTACTCCTCACCTGGTTGCTGCCACACGCTTGACACCATCTGAACCAAATAAGGTTTATCTTGGTCTCATTAGACCACAGGACATGGTTCCAGTAATCCATGTCCTTAGTCTGCTTGTCTTCAGCAAACTGTTTGCGGGCTTTCTTGTGCATCATCTTTAGAAGAGGCTTCCTTCTGGGACGACAGCCATGCAGACCAATTTGATGCAGTGTGCGGCATATGGTCTGACCACTGACAGGCTGACCTCCCACCCCTTCAACTTCTGCAGCAATGCCGGCAGCACTCATACGTATATTTCCCAAAGACAACCTCTGGATATGAGCTCTTGCTCTATGAGCACGTGCACTCAACTCCTTTGATCGACCATGGCGAGGCCTGTTCTGAGTGGAACCTGTCCTGTTAAACCACTGTATTGTCTTGGCCACCAGCCAAGCAGCTCAGTTTCAGGGTCTCGGCAATCTTCTTATAGCCTAGGCCATCTTTATGTTGAGCAACAATTGTATTTTTCAGATCCTCAGTGAGTTCTTTGCCATGAGGTGCCATGTTGAACTTCCAGTGACCAGTATGAGAGAGTGAGAGCGATAACACCAAATTTAACACACCTGCTCCCCGTTCACACCTGAGACCTTGTAACACTAACGAGTCACATGACACCAGGGAAGGAAAATAGCTAATTGGGCCCAATTTGGACATTTTCACTTAGGGGTGTACTCACTTTTGTTGCCAGCAGTTTAGACATTAATGGCTGTTGTTGAGTTATTTTAAGTGGACAGCAAATTGACACTGTTATACAAGCTGTACACTCACTACTTTACATGGTAGCAAAGTGTCATTTCTTCAGTGTTGTCACATGAAAAGATATAATAAAATATTTAGAAAAATGTGAGGGGTGTACTTACTTTTGTGTGATAATGTACCTTCTTTTTCACAAGTCTTAGCATTGGCATGCCTTGAAAAAAAATGCAACAACACATCTGTAGTGAATGGACCCTTAATGTTTGAAAACTTTTCCCCCTGTTTTTTACCCCTTGAAATTTTTAAGTTGGCTATTTATTTGCCGGCTGTTTCAGACGGGTGTCCAGGGGCAATAAAAACTGGTGGTTGAGCTTCAGTATTTCTGCCCCACTACATCACCTTCTCTGGACATCAGTGATGTAGAAAAGCTTAGGTCAGTAGACATTAAGGTAGATTTTTGTAAGGGGGCCCCATCAGTATAAAACTCCAGTTTTGAAACTCTTACCAGACACTGAAGGTCATGCAGAGTTCCCTGGTAGTCCATAATACTGGGATTCTTTAAAATGCAAAATTTATTGTCGACTCTGAAACTCAGGGGCCCACTTCCTTCCATTTCTCATGTCTCACTATTGGCCTATAGCTATGATAAATTAACTGACCAATCTTATCTTTTTTTATAAGACGTCCTTTGTTTCAGGGGTTGTTATAAAGTGGTGCAAGGTATCCAAAAATGTATGTTGGTACATCTGCTTTGCTATCTCTTTAGTAGGTTTAAAGTAAACCCAGTTAAAATTAAAATATACATTGTAAACTTGTTTGTAGGTTAAGGGCTACTTATATTTCAGCATCATGTGCAAATGGCTTTTAAAAAAAGAATCACAGTGGTCAGCAAAATGGATTATAACCAATAGGAAAACACTCAGCTTTCTGTACTTGGCCAATAGAGTGCATGCACAAAACTTGAATATAGGGCAGCTTACCAGTCATTAAATGTGTTGGCTGCATTCATTTTACAGGCTTTTTTTCTCTTGGTGATTCTGCCTTTAACACACTTCAGTGTTGATTTACTAAAACTAGAGAGTGCAAAATCTGGTGCATCTCTGCATCGAAACCAATCAGCTTCCATTTTTTTGGCAAAGCTTAATTGAACAAGCTGAAGCTAGAAGCTGGTTGGCTACCATGCAGAGCTGCACCAGATTTTGCACTCTCCAGTTTTAGTAAATCAACCCCTTCCTGTCCAAGAGTAACATTGCTCACTCCTATACCACATGCTGTACGTTATGGGTGCTCAAGCTGTGACCCTCCAGCTGTTGTGGAACTACTGTACAAGTCCCATCATGCCTCTGCCTTTCGGAGTGTTGCTTGTAATTGTCAGTGTCTTGCATGCCTCATGGGACTTTTAGTTTCCCAACAGCTTGAGGACCACAGGTTGAGCACCCATGCTGTACACGGAGCAGTGGTGTTGTCTACCTAGGACAGGAAGTGTTAAGGATACAGAACACCTCCCCTGCGTCATCTTCATAGCAAAGTCAAGAAAAGGTTGCGTAGTGCACAGCTAGGAACCACTGTACCTGATAAGAGTGCAGCACAATGAGAAGTTATCAGCTTCCTGGCAGGATTGACAGGTATTTTTTTTTTGCGCTTATTGAACAGATATAATAAAACACTTTTAATGGTATATTAACCAAACCAAAGCGAGGAAATAGGAGAAATCAGTTGTTAAGGTTTACATACATTTTAAGCCTTCTCACTTTCTTCCTCCCTTTCTCGTTAATTTTTTTATTCAGATCATATGAACTATTGAACTTTGGAATTCATCAGGTACAGTGTATCACAAATTTCCAATAACGATTCCACTATATTGAAAGGAATCTTTTACCAAACAAGGGTGCTTGGACTATCAGAGTTTCACTAAGCAAAATAACAAATGTTTGCTAAAGATTTCAGTGGTCACTTTATTACTACAATGTGGTGAAAAATACTCTCTGGGTGCAATCATTTCAAAAAATGATCTGCTGTGTGCATGCATCATGGGTGCTGAGAGGTGTGTGCTATAAGCAGCTGATAAACAAGATATAATAGTCACCCCTCAAATGATGTTCTTAGGGATAGGCAGATGGGTTGTGGCTGATAGCTTTTGGGCTGGACATTGATCAGGCAGTTTAGTATCACTTTAGGTCTTCGCCAAGATAAGCAGCTCAAGAGCAGGGCAGCCATCAGAAATTTTGGGGCCCCTTAACCAGCTTTAGGCCTGAGCCCCTCCGGGCCTGACAACCAATATTCCTCAGGGCCTGCCCTCCGGCCATCTCACTGAATCCGCCCACTGGCCATCCCACTGAATCCTTCAGTGCACACACTTTTATTTTAACACACTTACAACTTAATATATGAAAGTGAATCCAATCCAGCAAAGATACAGCCCCAAATATTCAGCAAAGAGACATCCAAATCTAGCAAAGAGATGGCCTCAAATATTCAGCAAAGAAAAAGCCCAATCTAGCAAAGAGATATCCCTTCGGCTGCATAGGCTTACTCTGTGGCCGCCCTGCTTTAGCAATTACTAGTTACTACAACAGCAACAACTCGTTGGTTGGGACCTTGGCAGCCGGGCCCTCAGAATCCCTGGGCCCCCTACATGTGTATGGGCTGTCTCCCCCTGATTGCAGCCCTGCTCAAGAGGCATCTGTAAGTACAATTCTCCTGTTCCCTATTGCCCTCTGCACTGGCGTAAATTTGCAAGGATAGCAGAGAGCCTTATAAGATTGGATTATTGGAGCTTGAATTCACCAAAATCTCATATTTCAACTGTTTGCTATTTAGTAATGGTACTCTTACATTTTGACTAGAGCTATTCATACATACTGTAAAATAATGCGTTTCGTCAGAGCTGACGTTATCAAAGGATTTGTTTTTGAGACTTGTTATTTATGTCTTTTTTCACTTAGCGCAGCTTGTTTATTTACATTTGTTATTTGGTGATATCACACTGGAAGCTGCAGCTTCTTTATTTTTTCATTAGCGCGGTTATGTATTTTCTGTTTAGGGATTGCAACCACTGTTGGAGCACTGGGCAGGGGCATGTTGGAACACTGGTTGCTCTGTGGATGCACTATGTTAAACAGAGGTCCGGCTGTCCAGTGTGCTGCTAGCATTGGACATTTTAATCCTTGCTATAGCAAATAGCTGTGTTAAAAAAATTAAAAAGAAGCCCATATTCATTCCATTTTATACAGTCTGATTTTATAACAGTAAAGTCCAATAATACTTTAAACCTCCATGACTGGATTGGACAAATATGAATGTTAAAGAAATCAGAGTAGACACTTATTCTGTCCATATTTCTTTGGAACAAAATTGAATCAAATCCTTTGCAAACAATCAATCCTGTCATCTGTTCCAGGATCAATAATCTTGAGAGTATATGCAAGAGAGTGTAACCTATGGGAAATTTTTTTTGTAACTTTTTATAAATGTTCCCATTATAAATTTATGTTTGCAGCTGTATAGTATACAGTGGTCCATTCCTCCTAAATGTCTAAATACAAATATTTTTTTCAGTAAAAGACAAGAATTATAAAGAATTGTGAGATTTCTGCTGAATATATTACTGAAATCTGATAATATCATGTACTCATACAATCAGATTAGGAGGACCTACAAATCTCACAGCTTTAACAAAGCATGCCATGTAATACAATAAGATTCATTGGTGGAATGGTAAGTGTGGCTTATCCAAATCCTAAAACTGCTTCTGACACTTCCACAAAATCATTACAGGGCTTACCTGACTATGACTCTAAGCTCATTACTTTTTTGAAGATGACAGAAATTGTTGCAAACAAACAAGGTCTGGGAAACCTGTAGGAACTACCCTTGGTTTGGCATTTTTAAATTGTAATTATAATTTTATACAGAGATATTTTGTATAGTGGAGCATTGCATAATAACTATCCAAAACCAAACTCATAATATTTCCTCCCCCATGTTTCCCTTCCCCTGACTTCCCCTGTCAAGATCAATGGCACAACTATCAGTCCATCCCCGTATGCCAGGGTGCTAGGGGTAACCCTGGACTCTGAACTGTCCTTTCAGGCCCACATCCCAGCCCTGTCCAAATCATACTGCCTCAACCTCCGCAACATCTCCAGAATATGCCCATTTTTAACCATCACAAAGCTTCTAATTCACTCCCTGGGTATCTCTCGCCTCAGCTACTGCAACTCCCTCCTCATTGACTGCAGAAATCCCAGAATACTCTGTACTGCAAGTAGCAAGCTATTTTCATGGAGTGTCATTTATTTCAATGGTCATTCTATATAGTAAGTATTATATGGGAGTCATTCGTTTTTGCTAGACTGCTTCTGATAAATAAGAGAAAGAAGAAAAGCACCAAGGTGTCTATGTGCATATATCTAACAGTTTTAATGGTCCAAATACGATCTAGAATCTCAACGTTTGTATGACTGTAGATACCATGGACCAAAAAGCTGTACATAAACCTTTATGGCCAGGCATACAGTATGTGCTACATCATGTGATCTCTAAAACAGCAATAAATGTGTGCCAAATGTTCTGTAATACTGTAAAGTCTTATGATTTTTATACTTTTTCAATACTACACAGCTAGGTAGGGGACACATGTAGATCCCAAAAAAGCAAGACATCTTCCTGGTTTACCATTTCAGCTTACTTTGTCACCTCTGTTCTTTCAGCATTCTCGTTGGGCAATGAATGAGCAGGACAAAATGGCAAATCCTTCAGCAGGTAAAACAGTAAATAAATATTTATTTTAACATTTTCTTTATTAGAGTATCTAGGGTTTTACTTCAAAAGCTGTGGTCTTTTTGGCACTGGATCATATTTATTCATCTATCTAAAAATAAATTATCCATGGCCACTACACATTCAAAGTTCACACAGTTTTTGTTTGTATAAAATTAACTGGCATGTTCTGCCTGGTTTGTTTTCACCAGAGTACAACTATTACGCAAATTTTGCAATTTCTACTACAGTGTATTGCTTCTCATTGGATCTCTAACAGAGACAAAAACATTTCAACCATTCATAGAAATCATTTTAAATATCGATGAAATGCTGACAGAGGGACATTTGTTTATACCACGTGCTCCTTTCCTGCTGGCTTCATACGTTTTTAATAAAACATACAATTTTTACAATCTCTTTACGACACAACTGGTCACCAAACAATCTACAGGTCCCTCTCAAAAAATTAGCATATTGTGATAAAGTTCATTATTTTCTGTAATGTACTGATAAACATTAGACTTTCATATATTTTATATTCATTACACACAACTGAAGTAGTGCAAGACTTTTATTGTTTTAATATTGATGATTTTGGCATACAGCTCATGAAAACCCAAAATTCCTATCTCAAAAAATTAGCATATTTCATCCGACCAATAAAAGAAAAGTGTTTTTAATACAAAAAAAAGTCAACCTTCAAAAAATTATGTTCAGTTATGCACTCAATACTTGGTCGGGAATCCTTTTGCAGAAATGACTGCTTCAATGCGGCGTGGCATGGAGGCAATCAGCCTGTGGCACTGCTGAGGTGTTATGGAGGCCCAGGATGCTTCGATAGCGGCCTTGAGCTCATCCAGAGTATTGGGTCTTGCGTCTCTCAACTTTCTCTTCACAACATCCCACAGATTCTCTATGGGGTTCAGGTCAGGAGAGTTGGCAGGCCAATTGAGCACAGTAATACCATGGTCAGTAAACCATTTACGAGTGGTTTTGGCACTGTGAGCAGGTGCCAGGTCATGCTGAAAAATGAAATCTTCATCTCCATAAAGCTTTTCAGCAGATGGAAGCATGAAGTGCTCCAAAATCTCCTGATAGCTAGCTGCATTGACCCTGCCCTTGATAAAACACAGTGGACCAACACCAGCAGCTGACATGGCACCCCAGACCATCACTGACTGTGGGTACTTGACACTGGACTTCAGGCATTTTGGCATTTCCCTCTCCCCAGTCTTCCTCAGGGTCCAGTTACCTCTTCTCGTTGTGCAGCATTTTCTGCCACACTTTTTCCTACCCACAGACTTCCCACTGAGGTGCCTTGATACAGCACTCTGGGAACAGCCTATTCGTCCAGAAATTTCTTTCTGTGTCTTACCCTCTTGCTTGAGGGTGTCAATGATGGCCTTCTGGACAGCAGTCAGGTCGGCAGTCTTACCCATGATTGCGGTTTTGAGTAATGAACCAGGCTGGGAGTTTTTAAAAGCCTCAGGAATCTTTTGCAGGTGTTTAGAGTTAATTAGTTGATTCAGATGATTAGGTTAATAGCTCGTTTAGAGAACCTTTTCATGATTTGCTAATTTTTTGAGATAGGAATTTTGGGTTTTCATGAGCTGTATGCCAAAATCATCAATATTAAAACAATAAAAGGCTTGCACTACTTCAGTTGTGTGTAATGAATCTAAAATATATGAAAGTCTAATGTTTATCAGTACATTACAGAAAATAATGAACTTTATCACAATATGCTAATTTTTTGAGAGGGACCTGTACTATCAAATGTCTTTCCTACAGACACACACACACATAAACATGAGGAGCATTTTTCATTTGACATCAAGTAATCCCCCAATATGTTTTTGAATTGTAGTAGGAGATCAGAGCACCTGTTGGATTGTGAGAAGAATCCAGAGTGGTGTTGGATTGTGGAAGAAAATGAAAGCATCTGTTGGATTGTAGGAGGAAACCAGAGCACCTCTTTGATTGTAGAAGGAAACCGGAGCACTTGTTGAATTGTGGAAGGAAACCAGAGTGCCTGTTGGATTGTTGAAGAAAAACCAAAGCATTTGTTGGATTGTATGAGGAGAGTCATAGTGTCTGTTGGATTATAGGAGGAAACCAGAGCACTAGTTAGATTATGCAAAAAAAAAAACAACTATCAGTTGGATTGTAGGAGGAAAACAGTGCACTTGTTGGATTGTGGAAGGAAACCAAGGATTCTGTTGGACTGTAGGAGGAAACCAGTGCACCTGTTGTATTGTGGGATGAAACCACACTGCCTTTTTGATTGTAGGAGGAAATCAGGGCACCTGTTGTATCGTGGAAGAAAACCACTGCATCTGTTGGAATGTAAAAGGAAACTAAAGCACCTGTTGGATTGTGGGACGAAACCAGAGATCCTTGTGGACTGTGGGAGAAAACCAAAGCACCAGTTGGATTGTGGGAGTTATAAACCCCAGTGCTGCTATTCAAAATTCCTACAATTTAGCAAATGTGCTTCCCTTTTATGTTTCTGTATGTCCCAGACTTGTTTTAATGTACCACGTGATATATAGTAATAATGCTAAATGTCTTTCTTATGTTTAAGCCTGTTATAATTATGGCATTGTTGGCAAACATTTTCAATGGTATAATACCTGAAAGCAGCAATAACATTTAATGCAAACTTAAAGCCCATCTCTGGGCAAAACTGAACATGAGAGGGGGTGTTAAGCCGGTCATGGATGGAACAATTCTCTTTCTCGCAACTACTGGTTGATAGGGGAATCCCTCCTGCAGATCTTGATTTCTCCCGCCACTGGGTGGGGGGAGCCGTCCCAGCCGGGAGAACACACAGTATTGTCAGTGGCAATAATTGCATGAAAGGCTGGCAACAATTGCATTAAATATCCAAAAGGCTTGTTGTACACAAGTTGATCGATAGAACCAACTTGAGTGCAATCAGCCTGCCCATACATAGTTCAGATCTTGGCCACTTCAGCAGGGATTCAAACCCTTTATGGCTGGCTTTAGTTGGGAAGCTGTGTAGGCAAAACATATAACATTTGTGTGCATGTAAAGCTAACACAGGTCCAGTAATGTATCATTAGGGTTGGAGAGCCTGCAGTTGGTGTTCACCCTGATATTTTGTGATGTCTCAAGTCAAGAAGAATTGATGTCAGATGCACAGGAGGAGTCTTCGTGATCATTACTAGTTACAGCTCTCTCTTTTTTCTTTGCAACAAGTAAAATTTATATACAGTATCTCACAAAAGAGAGTACACCCCTCATATTTTTTGTAAATATTTTATTATATCTTTTTATGTGACAACACTGAAGAAATTACACTTTGCTACAATGTAAAGTAATAAGTGTACAGCTTGTATAACAGTGTAAATTTGCTGTCCATTCAAAATAACTCAACAAACAGTTATTAATGTGTAAACCACTGGCAACAAAAGTGAGTACACCCCTAAGGTAAAATGTCCAAATTGGGCTCAAAATGTCAATATTTTGTGTGGCCACCATTATTTTCCAGCATGGAGTTCACCAAAACTTCACAGGTTGCCACTGGAGCCCTCTTCCACTCCTCCATGATGACATGGAACTGGTGGCTGTTAGAGACCCTGCGCTCCTCCACCTTCCATTTAAAGATGCCCCGCAGATGCTCAATAAGGTTTAGGTCTGGAGACATTCTTGGTCAGTCAATCCCCTTTACCCTCAGCTTCTTTAGCAAGGCAGTGGTCGTCTTGGAGATGTGTTTGTGGTTGTTATCATGTTGGAATACTGCCCTGAGGCCCAGTCTCTGAAGGAAGGGATCATGCTTTGCTTCAGTATGTCACAGTACATGCTGGCATTCATGGTTCCCTCAACAAACTGTGGCTCCCCAGTGCCGGTAGCACTCATGCAGCCACAGACCATGACCCTCTTATCACCATATTTGACTGTAGGCAGGACACACTTGCCTTTGTACTCCTCACCTGGTTTCTGCCACACACGTTGGACACCATCTGAACCAAATAAGTTTATCTTGGTCTCACCAGACCACAGGACATGGTTCCTTTAATCCATGTCCTTAGTCTGCTTGTCTTAAGCAAACTGTTTGCAGACTTTCTTGTGCATCATCTTTCGAAGAGGCTTCCTTCTAGGACGACAGACATGCAGACCAATTTGATGCAGTGTGCAGCTTATGGTCTGAGCACTGACAGACTGACCCCCCCACCCCTTCAATCTCTGCAGCAATGCTGGCAGCACTCATATGTCTAATTCCCAAAGACAACCACTGGTTATGACGCTGAGCACATACACTATCTCCTTTGGTAGACCATAGCAAGGCCTGTTCTGAGTGGAACCTGTTCTGTTAAACCACTGTATGGTCTTGGCCACCGTGCTGCAGCTCAGTTTCAGGGTCTTAGCAATCTTCCTATAGCCTAGGCCATCTTTATGTAGAGCAACAATTCTTTTTTTTTCAGATCCTCAGAGAGTTCTTTGCCATGAGGTGTCATGTTGAACTTTCAGTGACCAGTGTGAGAGAGTGAGAGCGATAACACCACATTTAACACACCTGCTCCCCATTCACACCTGAGACCTTGTAACACTAACAAGTCACATGACGCCGGGGAGGAAAATGGCTAATTGGGCCCAATTTGGACATTTTAACTTAGGGGTGTACTCACTTTTGTTGCCAGTGGTTTCGACATTAATGGCTGTGTGTTGAGTTATTTTGAGGGGTCAGCAAATTTACACTGTTATACAAGCTGTACACTCACTACTTTACATTATAGCAAAGTGTCATTTCTTCGTGTTGTCACATGAAAAGTTATAATAAAATATTTATAAAAATGTGAGGGGTGTACTCACTTTTGTAAGATACTGTAGCTGCTGTAAAGTCTGCTGCGTGTCTAAGCCAGGTCCTCCTGCCCATCTGAGTGAGATTTATTGCCTTGCAGAGCTTTTGGTGAAGCCCAGCCAGTGCTATGAAAATAGCTCTGTATGCCTAATTTAAAAAAAAAATCCCTGAACCCTGACAGAACAGACAGGTCTATAGCTCTACAAGAAAGCACAGTTTACACTAGTTTGCATTAGTGCTTTAGAGTAATTATGTACAGCATCACTATGTCAAAATGTAAAATAACATTGTTAACCACTTAAGCCCCGGAAGATTTTACCCCCTTCCTGACCAGGGCCTATTTTGCGATTCGGCACTGCGTGAATTTAACGGACAATTGCGCGGTCGTGCGATGCTGTACCTAAACAAATTTGCCGTCCTTTTTTTCCCACAAACAGAGCTTTCTTTTGGTGGTATTTGATCACCTGTGCGATTTTTTGATCATGCGCTATAAACGGAAAAAGAGCGTCAATTTTGCAAAAGTAACAATATTTTTCACATTTTTTATATGAAATTCCCAAAAGAAAAATGTAAAAATCAAAATTTTTTAACATTTTAGGCCAATTTTTTTTTTACCATATGTTTGGTAAAGAAAATCGCAAAAAGCGTATTTTGATTGGTTTGCGCAAAAGTTATTGCGTTTACTAACATAGGGAAAGGTTTTTGTCATTTTTGTTGTTTTTTTTCTTAACGCGTAATGGCGGCGATCTGCGATTTTTTTTGGGGACTGCGACATTGGGGCGGACAGATCGGACCCTTGACTGACATTTTTGACACTTTTGGGGTTACCAGTGACATTACTACAGTAATCAGTGCTATACATATGCACTGTTACTGTAAAAATGACACTGGCAGTGAAGGAGATAACTGTATTGGAGAGGGAGGGGTTAAGTGTGTCCTAGGGGCGTGTTTCTAACTGTGATTGGCTGTGGCTTGATGTGTAAGAACAGTGATCAACGGTCCTACATAGTAGAACCATTTAATCACCATTCTTACACAGGGGAGAATGACAGGCGGCTTTGTTTACATTAGCCGCCTGCCTTTCTCCCGCTGTCACGGACGATCGCGAGTGCCTGGTGGACATCGGGTCCGCTGGGCACACGCGCGGGGGGGTGCGTGACCGAGCGGGAGCGCACATCAGGCGGCGCACGCTCGCTCCCAAAACCCTTACAGGCTAGCGACGTAGCCCTACGTCGCTTTGCCTGTGAGGGGATGACTGCCGACATAAATAGTCGTGCGGAAGTCAGCAAGTGGTTAATGTTGTTATTATTATTGCTATTGTAACAGGAAAGGTGTGCTTGGTGGCATGCCTCCCTTGTGTCCCATGGCTAAGAAGTGGAGGAGTTCCTTTGCCCTTTCACTGTCTGGCCTTACTGCATTCACCTATCCCTCCAAGATATGTTAGTATTGGACCAGCCAGGCTCTCAACATTGTTGGACGGAGCAGGACACCCGGCATGGCACCCAGCCTGGTCTAACCTGTGGCTGTGCAGTCAATACTTCACCAGTCCCAGATCTCGGACTACATTGCAGCCCATTATGCATCAGTCTGCTTTCATTTGCACTTAGATGATCAGGAAGAATGGAATGTCCACACCATAGATGCCTCTAGTCCTTACTAAAAAAGAGCAAAATGCTTACAGGCAGTTCATTTCTTTTGGCCTACCGTTTGGTTACAAACTGATAGTGGCAAAAAAGTTCAATCAGGAGAGAAAGAAAGCTGTGAGACATAAATGCTCTGGAGGGCCACCCCCATGCCTTGTAATCACACAACAAGATAAAAGTAGTGTCAAAAGCAAAGTCCACAAAACTTGATGTGTAGTAGCCCAACTGGCTGAATCCCCCCTCCCCCCAAGAGAGGGAAGCTTGCTGTCTAAGTCCACTGCTTACATAATGGGTACCAAGTCAGTAACCTCTAGGAATACAAATCCCTCTTAGTAAGCTACTGGGAACCCAGGGAGCCTCCAGACTCTGCTATATAAAGAATTCCCTTTTACAGACAGGGGCAGGGCACAAACGACCTTAAACCCTAAGGAGCCCAGTGTTTATCTCACTATCTCCTACATTGGCACCTTGCAGGGTACAGGGGAACTACAACAGGGCACTTCCACGCCCCTCCACTACACTGCTGCTAATACTCTTTATCTCTTTTCTGACTGCTAAATCAAGATATGCAATGTTTGCTTGCTGTGGTGGTGAGGCTTAGGCTGACCGTATATTATATAATTTGCTTGCACAATTTTACTTTAGATTTATCAAAACCCTACAAATATGAGGTCAGACCTAAACACTTTCAATTTGCATGCAATCAGGCAGGCCCTTGCACTACATAGTTGAAGGTAAATCTTTTGGGAATTGAATAGGAAAATTGTATAATGTATGGCCAGTTTTAGAATTTAAATGTTGATATTGGTCACTGTTGTCTATAGTTACTGCTCTGCTTGTGCCTGAATGAATGATCCATTTAAAACATGTAATAAACCTGTATAAATATTGGTAAGCCTTTGCTGAAATAGACATTGGAAAACCCATCACAGTTTCATAATTCCCCCTGCCTATAAAATGTATTTGTTATGTAGGGAAGCGCATAGTATAACAACTGCTTCATGACAAAACACAATTTCACATAAAATGGAAAGTTTTCCATTTTAAAGATTCATAATTCTCCACAGGAATTATTACATTTAGGAAGAGGCATGGGGAGAGAGGACACAGATTTTGTATCATATCCTAATACCTGGATTTCTGCTTTATTCTTACAATAACTTGGGTGGGGGGTTGAAATTAAAATTTTCCTTCAAGTTACTGGTTAAAAATAGGTGTTAAATTAAAGCTGAACTCTGGGCACAAAAACATTTTTTTTTAAATAGATTCCTCAATAGACCCAGATGATACAATTCCACTTTGTGTGCACAAAATGCCTCATCCATATATTACCCTGTAAAATTAGCAGTGATGTTATCACTGTGCTGTAAATAGCCTGTGCAGAGAGCTGAGCTGTGGACCCATTACAGACTGCCTGCAGAAAACTAAAGGAGGGGGTGGAGACAAGACCTGTCACCCAGCACAAGAAAAGAGAGCAGGAGTGACTGGTCTTTATTACAGGAAACTGCTGCACAAAGGAAAGTTTCAAATTATTAATCAATCAATCATTAGAATAAAGAAAAAGGATTGGTAAAAAAAAAAATTGCCATTGGGTTTAACAGATTATTTTTCATGCATTAATTCCATATAGCTCACATGACTGGGGTTGGCAAAACTTCTCTCCTAGATATTGAGTGCTAAAATGTGTGCCTCCTGCCCATCTCAGAAGGTTTGGAAGTATGTTATTATATATAAGAGGTATAGGGTGTGAATGTGTGTTTTTGTTGGGGTGGGCAGGATAGGGTTTAAAAACAAATGTAAAACTTCAAAAAACTGTGGCCTGCTGACTTACCGTTTTCATTATTGCTCTGAAGCCAGAATTAATCAAACATCCAGCAATTGATGTTGATCCTGTTAACAGTTCCTATGGGTTGTAATGGTGTAATGGTGGCACAGCAATAAAATTGCAGAAATTGTGCAGCTTTTGGTGCCACCAGAGTTAACAATAGCTTATGGTGGGCTAAAGGACCTTTGATGATGTTGAAATCCTGTGACTTATGTTGGAGGAGGTAATTTATTATTTATTTATTTCAGGTACTTATATAGTGATGTCAATTTACGCAGGGCTTTACGTATACATTGTCCCTGCCCTCAAGGAGCTTACAATCTAACGTCACTAACTCACATACATACATAGTAGGGCCAATTTTATACAGGATGTAATTAACCTACCAGCATGTCTTTGGAGTGTGGGAGGAAACCCGAGAACCTGGAGGAAACCCACGCAGGCACAGGGAGAACATGCAAACTCCAGGTAGGTAGTGTCATGGTTGGGATTTGAACCAGCGACCCTCTTGCTGCTAGGTGAAAGTGCTAACCACTACACCACTGTGCCACCCATAATGTAAGTGAAACTGAGTGATAAAATTAGAATTTGCTTAACTCAATTGGTAAGAATAGTACCTTCCTGTTTTAAGTCCATTGAGTATAACCCACTCTTGTCTTCTGCTTCCAAAGGCAGAGCTTCCATGGCTCTTTGGTATTTCAGCTACCCCAATTGTTGTTCTCTTGTTCCTATTTTTATCATCTCTGTTTTCCCTTTAACATCTTGATATCCTTCTTTCCCCTCTCTGATCACAACCTTTTTGCTTACCCTATATCCTCCTATTACACCTATTTAACTATAACAGATTATACAAGTAGTCACTTTTATGAACAGAATATAAATATGTAATATTAAGCAACCCATGCTGTCACTATCTACAGCCATGATATAGAAAACAGTTAAGCTGCCTTCAAAAAGGTTCCCAAATTGCTATTGATTTTAGGAGGAGAACTAACATGTAAGCGGGGGCTGAACATCCTGCACGTGGGGTTACCTTTTGTGTAAAGCATGCTCATAGGTGGAGACTACGGTTATTTGAAGAGTCAAACATTAGGGCTTAGAAATGAGCCTTCACTGTGTGCTGTAATACAGTGCAGAGTTCTTCCAAAAAGCAACTTATCCCATATCACTGCACACTACAACCGGTATGTTGCATTAAGAGGGATGTGCTGAGCCTGCACCCACTCCACCAGTCTAGTGTATCTCTCAGTAACAGAATGGCCCCGTGCTCCCACCTAACTCTTTCCTTCCCATACTTTGCTACTACAGTATGTCATTGATCTGGGTAATGCAGGTTCGGATAAGGTTGGATAACGACCATTGGGGTGGGAGCCAGAACATGGACTCCCTCACCACCAGACCTTGTCACCTCACCAGGTACTGGTCTTACAACTGATTGCTTCTGATTGTTTCTTTGCTTAGTTACACATAGCAAGTACACCCCTGTCTTTGCTGAATTAACCCTTTTGTAGCAGTGCCACTTTATATCCCACATGTACTTTACAGACCCCGGCTCTTGGAATATGCCATAACCAACATGCACCCATTTGAATAACTTCAAACCAGGCTCATAACGGTTAATATGACTTTACTTTAAAAATGCAGCATGATAGTACAAAACAAACAACTTTCTGTCCCTGATCCTAGCTAAGACAGTGTAGTGACCCAGATATACCTCCATGAGGCGAGAGTCTATAATGGCATTGTTCAAGGTCTGTGATCACCGCTTTCTTCAGCACCACTCTTGCGCTCGCAGGTTAGTCTGTGATACACCCGCACCCCTCGCTCCTGTTCTCCAGAGCCCTCGGATCTCAGCTGTCCCCCTTTTTATAGCACAAAGGGCCAGCCAGACACTAAAGCCCGGGAACAGAGCTGTAAATGTTTAACCCTTTCCCCAGACTAGGCCGGCTGCTTGACAACTAACTGCACATATGTTTTTAGTCTGCCTACAAACATGCTAACTTGAAGCAGCATTTCCTATTTACAAGGATGCTCCGTCCCTTCCGAACAATCCTTTTACGCAGCTTTTATTTTACTTGCTAACTGGTTATCCTGAGCTATTTTCAAAATGTTTAGATTACTAAAAAAGGTTGTAAAGTGATAATTGCCTGAGGTAGTAGATTACGGTTGGCTTCAGTTGCCTTGGGAAATGATTGCACATTTATAGATGCTCTGCAACTTTTGTAATCAATGCCTATTTGATCAATCACATTCATACTATGAACTATGTTGAATTTTTTTTTTTTTTTTTTGAAAAAGATTTTTATTGAAGTCCAACCTAGGCACACAGTGCAACAGAAACATTACATAACCAGCATAGCACAACAGCCTCCAAGGGGTGAACATCCAGAAACAAAAAATGTTCCATAACACATATGGTATATAGTAAAAAAGGCAAAACCCCTCAGACAGCCGCCGATCAGCTCGCACTAACCATGCGCCCAGTAGGACCCCAAGTTTTGCATTTTTAAAGGAAAACAACATCCCCGAACCCCCCACCCCTCAGCCCAGAACCAAGAACCAGGCCTCCCCACCCACACTCCCTTAGGAGGAGCAGGCGAGGTGGCCATCTGAACAAACCCCCCACAGGTGACAACCCAGAGAAACCCCCCATACCAAACCACCAGGTCCGTGGCAGAGCACATCAATCACTCAACAGTCACACATCAGGGGAATGATCTAAGCCTCAATCCGCCCCCCATATCGCTCCAGACCCATCCTAACCATTAACCTACGTGTCCACTAAAGTAGCCTCCGAATCCACCCATCGGTACCACACCTTCCTAAACTTCTTAGGTGACCCCCTAGCCTCATAAGTCATCCTGTACAGTACAATGTCGGCATTCACCACCCGTATCCACATCCCAAGAGTCAGCTCCGCAGTATAGATCCAACTCCTGGCGATCAATTTCCTAACGCAGAAAAAAAGAATGCGGAGAAACAGCTTGGTGGCCATATCTAGACCCTCCACCTCCACGACCCCCAGTAAACACACCAGGGGAGAACAAATATTCGGGAGACCAAAGCTATCCGCAATAAATTTCGTAACCTGAGACCACAGTGGTCGCACCTTAGGGCAGTCCCAGACCATATGCAGAAAGGAGCCTCGATCTCCCGAACACTTGTGGCACAAATCAGTATCCCTCTTACGCATAGAGAACAGACGTACCGGAGTATAGTAGGTCTGGTGTAGATATCTCAGCTGTATCATCTTATCGGTCGAAGAAATAACCGTGCCCAAATAATTCTCCAATACCTCCTCCCACTGCTCATCGGTCAAGTCAGGAATAAAGGTCACCCACCTAGCCCTGGCCCTATCCACTGCCCCAGAACCCCCAGGACACAGCGCCCCGTAGTATCTGGAAATCCGTTTCATCGGCTCCGGATCCATTAACAGAGCTTCGAGCGAGGGGTTAGTCAAAACCACAACCCCCCCCCCAAACTGCACCCGCACCGCGTGCTGAAGTTGTAAGTACCTGAAGCGCCACGTCCCGGGGATCCCAAAGGTCTCCCTCAGCTGTGCGAAGGACACCAACCTACCCTGATAGAACAGCTGATGTAGGTACTTCAGACCATATCTAGCCCAACTACCCCCATCTTGCATACGGACAAACTCCTTCAGCGCCGGATTAAACCACAAAGGGTTATTCGGCGAAGTCACCAAAGAATCGTCCCCGATCCGCGCGGCACAAAGCCGAAAGATTTTCCCCGGCAAACGCATCACCGACCCCAGGTCCCGCCCAGGAGCCCCTCCCCGATATAGGACATTAATCAGCGATTCAAAGGAGGAGGCCAGGGCCGCCTCCACCTCAACCGCTGCGTTAGGCACCTGCGGAAAATATCTCCAATGCAGGAAAACCAACTGCGAAGCAAAATAATAAGAACGCAGATCCGGCACCGCCAGTCCCCCTCTCGCCACCGGGCATTTGAGCACCGACAAGGCCACTCTAGAAGGTTTATTACCCCAAAGCAGAGTAGTAAGAATAGCATCTATCCTCCGGAACACCCCTCTAGGAACATAGACCGGGGCATTAGAGAGTACATACAAAAATTTGGGCAAAAATATCATTTTAAAAATGTTAACTCTGCCCAGCAGCGAGAGGGGGAGCGACCGCCACCGCTCCACTCTATCCCTAAAAGCCTTCACTATCGGAACAAGATTATTCTCCAGAAACCTGGAGATCGGGAGCTGAAACACAATCCCCAAGTACGTAAACGAATCGGTCAAAGGGATGGGGCACCCAGCCGGAGCCACAACCCCCTCGTCCAAGGGAAACAAGGAAGATTTGGTCCAATTGATACAAAAGCCCGAGAACTCCCCGAACTCCCGAATCACTCGGATGGCATAATTCAAAGAAGGCCCCGGATCCTGCAAATACAAGAGCATGTCGTCCGCATATAGAGAAACGCGCTCTTCCATGTGACCCACCCGCAAGCCACGAAAGACCATACTCTCCCTCAACCTCATAGCCAAAGGTTCCATAGCCAGGGCGAACAGCAGGGGTGACAAAGGGCACCCCTGCCTGGTCCCCCTATGCATCCGGAAGGGTTCAGAGATCTGCCCATTCACCCTAACCCTCACCGTAGGCTCTGTGTACAGTAACCGCACCCACGACCGAAAGATAGGGCCAAAACCGTACGCCTCCAATACCCTAAAAAGATATTGCCATTCGACGGAGTCGAAGGCCTTTTGTGTATCCAGAGAAGCCACAACCCTCTCCCCAACCACGTCGTGTTTTGCCTGAAGGTTAACAAAAAGCCTCCGCACATTCATTTGCGCACACCGCCCCGGCATAAACCCCGTCTGATCCGCCTTAATCAATTTCAGGATAACCGTCTGTAACCTTAAAGCCAGGACCTTTGCCAAAATTTTGGTGTCTACATTAATCAGCGAGATCGGTCTGTACGCCCCACATTCCCGGAGATCCTTCCCGGGTTTCGGAATAAGGACCACCAGCGCTTCCCTCATAGAAGGGGGAAGAACCCCACCCTCCCTCGCAGAGTTATACAGAGACAGCAAACGGGGAGACAAGACATCCCGGAAGGTGTGATACCATTCCGACGGCAGACCGTCCAAGCCGGGGGATTTCCTGGGGGAGAAGGACGCAACTGCCTTCTCAATCTCCCCCACCGAAAACCCCCTATCCAAAAAGCCCCTGTCCTCCTCCGACAACTGCGGGAACTCAACACCCTGCAGATAATCATCCAGCTCCGACTGATCCCTAATCGAGCAGGACTTGTACAAGTCCTCATAATATTTGGCAAACTCCCGGAGGATACCAGCAGGATCCGTCACCTCCCGTCCCTTTTCCCCCAGAACACACCCCACATGCACCGGAACCCGATCCGAGCGGGCCAGGAAAGCCAACAATCGCCCATTCTTGTCCCCAAACTCAAATACCCTCCTCCTCTGGGCCAACATCGTCCTAGTCGTCTGGTCAGTCAAGAACAGTTGTAAGTCCCTAGTCGCCTGTCTCCACCTAAGCAACCCAGCTGGGTCTGGAGCATCCACATAATTCTCTTCCGCCCCGGAAACTTCCAACTCCTTCTCCACCCTCGTAGAGGCCAGCTGACGTTTAAAACTTTTTAATTCAGTCATGTAAACCCCCCGCAAAGTAGCCTTAAACGCCTCCCATTGAAGCGGGACCTCCCCATACCCCCCATTCTCCCCCCAATAGGCGGCTATGGCTTTGGAACAGGCTATTTTTATGTATTCCTCCTGCAACCAACTGGCCTCCATCCTCCACTGACGAACCCCTTCCCGAAATCCCACCCGAAGAGTGAGGGCCAGGGGGGAATGATCCGAGTGAACTCTAGGTAAATATTCCACCGAGTCCACCAGGCCCAACCCCGCCTCTTCAGCAAGTACCGTGTCCACCCGAGACAACGATTTATGCGTCTCCGAGTAGCACGAGTACTCTCTAGCCAACGGGTGCGCATATCTCCACACATCCCGAAAGCCATAAGTGGTCAACCACCCCGCAAGGGGGGCCGGAGAACCAGCCACAGCTCTCAGTCTGTCTAGTTCAGGATTCGAGACAGCATTGAAATCCCCCATAAAAAACACCAGACCCTCCGCCACCTCCATAGCTGCTTGAAAGATCTCGTCAAGGAGAGCCAGGGAGAATGGAGGAGGCAGATACACATTCACAATAGTTAGCACCCTCAGGCAAACCTTAAAGACCAGAATGACATATCTCCCAAACACATCCGTTTTAACAGTGTGCACCGTTATGGGCAATGCTTTTGTAACTAAAATGGAGACCCCCCTAGCATAGGAAGAATAAGTAGAGTGATACCCCTGAGCAATATGTGCCCTTTTTAGGGAGAGGATCCTGGAGCCCTGCAAATGAGTCTCCTGCAACAGAATCAAATGAGGCTTATGCGTTTTCAGATAATCAAAAATCAACGAACGTTTGAACTTAGAGTTCAAGCCCCGGACATTCCAGGACACCAATTTCAGACGCTCAGCCATCACCTGAATGTACCGCAAGCAGAAGGCTCCCGCCCCTGACCCCATCCAGGGCCCTACCTCCAAGCAAAAGCTCCAGGAACCCCACCCCCGAGCCCCAGAGAACCCCCCAAAACAGCATCACAGCAATCATATGCCCCCCCACAAGTCCTGGCCACAGTAAAGCCTCCCCGGTCACCTGAAATGAAAAAAACAAAACAAAAACCCGTCCCAACACCCCTCCCACCCCCCCCCCCTGCACCCAGCCCCAACCCGCCAAGTGCCTCATCCCGTAACACCCAACAGTACAAACAGGCAGAGTCCCTCTCCTAAAAGAGGACCATACACCCCAACTCCAGTCCCAAAGACCTAGTAACCCAACATAGGCAGTCTCTCAGTCTCCGAAAAAAACAAAAAACACAGCCGGTCCCCTCCCCCCCTGCAAAAATAACTACAGGGAGACCAGGGGCGGCAAAGGGAATGGCCAGGAAAAGAAAAAAAAAAATTTCCCCGACCAAAAAAAACCAACAACACAAACCCCCCCAAAAAAAGGGGAAGGGGAGCAGCAAAAATCGAACCGACCAAAAAGAGTCCGTCTGTCCGCCTGCAAAAAAACAGTTCCACATGTAGGTGCACAAACTCCAGTTGACAAGCTTCAGTCCCAATCAGCCTCCAGACCAAAAAAAACAAAAAACTCCTTCAGGATCCCCTCGCATCCAGCCACTCAGACGCCTCCATAGGGTTGTTGAAGAAATGGGCCTTGCCCCCATCCAGCACCCGCAGCTTAGCCGGGTATAGCATGCTGTACCCCAAGTTGAGCTCCCTAAGGCGCCTCTTCACCGGCTGATAGCTAGCACGCTGCTTCTGCGTAGTCGCCGAAAAGTCAGGATAAATGGAAATGCGGTAGCCATTATACTCCAACGGAGGGCCAGTGCGTGCCACCCTCAGAATGTTCTCTCTGTCCCGGAAGTGTAGCAGCTTCGCAATCAAAGAGCGAGGGATAGCCCCCCTCGGGGGAGCCCTGGCAGGTATCCTATGGGCCCTCTCAATGGCAAACATTCTGGTAAAAGTAGCGGAATCCATGTTCGCTTTCAACCATCCCTCCAGAAAGTCCTCCGGCTTCCCAGCTTCCGCACCCTCAGGAAAACCCACAAATCTGAGATTATTGCAGCGCATGCGATCCTCCATGTCAGCCAGTTTCAATGTATGATCAGATATATTCTGTTTAGAGACCTGCACCGTTGTCTCCATAGGTCTCAGTACAGCTTCCACATCAGTAAGCCTCCTCTCTGCAGCATGAGTCCTGTCCCTCACCTTTGCCACATCTTGTTTGAGAAATGAGAATTCAACCTTGAGGCCATCAATATGTTCAGTAAGGGAGGACCTGCAGAACTGTATGGCCTCCATGATCTGGGACAAGGATGGTTCCCCGGGGGCCGAGGGGGGGGGAACCCGGCAGCCCTGCACTCACCGACTCCACATGTCTGTCCAGCGATCGCCCCCTCTGCTTCCCTCCCTTCCTAGGAGGCATAGGAGCGGGTATAGGAGCCACCGGATCATCCCAGACATCCCTGCCAGGGTGCGCATCATCCCGCGCCATCGGCGCCTCCCCCGCCTGATGGCCGGCGCCATCTTGAGCTCCCCATGCGAACCGAGCCAGCCTGTCCCCCGGGGTCGCTGGAGGCACCTTCCCGTACTTCACCATCATAGGAGTCACCCCTTCGATTCCAGGGAGCCCTCCCGAGCAGCCAGCAGCAACTGAAGCCAAGTTTGTGCACAGGATAACAGCAGGATCACAGGCACATAGACGGAGCTCTCCCCCTGTACGTCCTCACATGCCGGCCGTTGGCTCCGCCTAACTATGTTGAATTTAAATCTCCCTCCTCCAGGTTTCTTGCTAAGAATGGCTTTTCAACATTTCAAGCATGCTGGTATGTCAAACTATCCTCTATATCTTTGGATAGTTGTAGGCCTTTAGCTATGAAAGTCTCTACTACCCTCACTGTTTAAAGTAATTGTAAACCCTTATGACAAATATGTTATACTTACCTGCTCTGTGCAATGGTTTTTTACATAGCAGCCCCGATCTACCTCTTCTGGGGTTCACTGCTGGTGCTCTTCCCACCATCTAAGTGTCCCCATAGCAAATGACTTGCTATGGGGGCACTTGTGCCGGCTCGCTCCCAAGCCGCATTCTGTTTCCAATGACACACAGTGCAGCTTGATTCCACTAAACCCCCCCCCCTCGGGCTCTCTACTCACAGACTGTGATTAACCGCATGAAGAGCCAATGCCTCCTGCCGCTGGCTCCCTGTCCAGTGAGGAGAGAGAAATCTGCAGCTCTTGAGCAAAGCTCTGGATTGAGGTCGGGTTCAGGTATGTATAAGGAGCTGCTGGGGAGGGGGCAGAAGTTTTTAACCCTAATGCATAGACCACTTCCCGCAAACTCATGTAGATCTACGTGATCTGCAAGAAGTGGGAGCATTGGGAGCATGAAATCTCTTGGTATGCTGATGCCTTAAGAATTCCTTTCACTGGAACCAAGGAGCCAAGCCCAACCCCTGAAAAACAACCCCACACCATAATCTCCCCTCCACCAAATGAGTTGGATAAGTACACAAAGCAAGGTCCATATAGACATGGCTGAGCGAATTTGGGTTGGAGGAACTTGACTGGCCTGCACAGAGTCCTGACCTCAACCCCATAGAACACCTTTGGGATGAGTTAGAGCAGAGACTGTGAACCAGGTCTTCTCTCCAATATCAGTGCCTGATCTCACAAATGTGCTTCTGAAAGAATGGTCAAACATTCCCATAGACACACCCCAAAACCTTGAGGACAGCCTTCCTAGAGGAATTGAAGCTGTTAACGCTGCAAAGGGCGGGCTAACTCAATATTGAACCCTACGAACTAAGACTGGGATGCCATTAAAGTTCATGTGCTTGTAAAGGCAGGTGTCCCAATACTTTTGGTAATATAGTATATTTGTGCATTGATGTGAGCTACGGATTCATTATTCAGTCCTTTGTAAATATAACTGCAAAAATCACTGGACATAGAAATGAGTGAATCAGTGTGCACATCAGAGAATCACTGGTTCCGGCATGCCAGAGCATCTTAGTGTGCATATGTGATTCATCTTCTGATGATCTGCATGAATGTTGCTGAGTGTGCAAACATCAATGGACAATACACACTGTCAACAGCCATAATGGTAAATCATAATGTGTATGGTCCATTACAGCACTGGCATATGGGTGCATATTCATATAGATCAGCAAAGGAACATACAAATAGTGTTTCCTATCAGCTACTGTAGTCTTTACATTTTGGCTTTTTACTACACTACTGATGGCAGTATGGTCAATACCAGGCTTTTTTTTTTTTATCAGAGAACAAGTACAGGTACTCTCCCTCTTTTCTCAGCCCCCTTACCCACCTCCGATCACGTCCCTTAGTTCCACCCCTACCCAACTCCTAGTACTGCACTTTTTAAAGAATACAGAACAAAGTATCATTTTGTTGTGCTAAGTAATTTGTATAGAATTTGGTAATGATAACAAGAAAGGCAGTAAAATAGATCATCTGCAGCCAGTAACAATAGATCCCCCCAGCAACAATAGATCCCCTTAGCAACAAAAGGTACCACCGGCAACAATAGACCACCCACAACAAAATACCCATCCAGCAATAAAAAAAACTCCTGCCAGCAACAATACATATTCCAGCAGCCAACATCAAAACACCCTCCAGCTGCCTGCAACAAATAACTCCCCAGCAACAATAGATCCCCACCAGCAACAATGGACCTCCCTAGTAACAATAGATCCCACAGGGACAATAGATCCCCCAGAAGCCAGCATCAATAGACCCTCCATCACCCTTTGCCATTACATATGCAGTAACACCTTGGATTGTGAGCATAATTCATTCCGGAAACATGCTTTTAATCCAAAGCACTCATATATAAAAGCAAATTTCCCCATAAGAAATAATAGCAACTCAGATGATTCATTCCACAACCATTTATTCATAAGCCCTTTAGACTATAATCCATTTAAAATGATTTTAGCATTATAACCATAAAATGTCCATCTACAAATGGCAGCCTCCAAAAGGGGATTAGAAGCAAAATCCAGCAGGAGTTACAGAGTATATAAGAGAAGAGAGGCGCCTCTAAGTGTAGCAATATGGATACATTTAATGAAGGTTCAACGTTTAGCAACTCACATGGTTAATGAATAAAGGGGCACATCTAAGAATGAAGGCATCACCGGCAGTCTGCAATTGTGACCAAGAAAAGTACCCTACAGTAGAGCGATCTAAAAGCGAGGTTTGAAGCGCTCGTGGAGCGCAGTGTGGAAGGGATGACATTGATGGCGGTGCGGAGGACAGTCTTACCCCAGATGCCTGCATACTTAGATGTACCTCTTTTAACCATTGACAAAAAGCAAAAAGCCCTCCTAATGGGATGGGACTATATAGGCCAACACGCATCCAATTTTATAAAAATATAGTTTATTTCAATCAATAAAAAGTGATCGTTTTGAATGACTTGATACGTTAAGTATCTAAGTACATATTACAGTACATACATATTTGACAATAAAGAGTATAGAAAACATCAAGAGTTAAAATACTGAACACGGCTTGCACAGAATATTAATTGAGACTATGAAGATGATCCAAACCCAACACCTTTCAGGTGAAACCACCTTTCCTCAGTTGTAAGATTTCCTAAATCGTATTGATAAGAAAGTACATTGTTTAATCACATAACATAGCCAATGAACATTGTTTATCTATTTACATAAAGTAAGATATATATGCATACCGGTTTTCTGTGCAAGCAGCGTTTAGTATTTTAATTCTTTATGTTTTCTATACTCTTTATTGTCAAATATATATGTACTGTAATATGAGCTTAGATACTTAACATATCAAGTTATTCAAAAAGAACACTTTTTATTGATTGAAATTAACTATATTTTTATACAATTGGATGTGTGGCTGCCTATATAGTCCTATCCCATTAGAGGGGCTTTTTGTTTTTTCTCTATGTCACACCGGGACGATGGCAACCCACATCCTGGATTTTAAATAATTGGGGTTCAATTACTCTTTAAATCATCAACCATGCGCATTACTAAATGTTGTACCTTCATTAAATGTAACCATATTAGGGGCACCTCTCTTCTCGTTTATACTCAGTTGTGATATGACGCTACTTGTATATCAAGACATCGCTTGTTTATCAAGTCAAACATTATAAAAAAAAATTTGCTTGTCTTGCAAAACGTTCTTAAACCAAGTTATTCTCAATCCAAGGTTTTACTGTATTCATTTACTTCATTACACATTAACTACTTCCCGCCCACTCTATAGGCGATTGACAGAGGGAAAGTGGTTGCATTATCCTGACCGGACGTCATACTGGACGTCATATGACGGCGGCAGGATAATGCGCTCTGCGCGCCCCACCAGTGCCCATCATTGCCATCTATCAGTGCCCCCCACCAGTGCCCATTATTGCCCACCAGTGCCGCTTATCAGTGCCCATTAGTGCCCATCAGTGCCGCCCATCAGTGCCGACCAGTGCCGCCTATCAGTGCCCATCAGTGGCACATATCAGTGCCGCCTATCAGTGCCCATCAGTGCCGCCTATCAGTGTCCATCAATGCCGCATATCAGTGCCCAGCAGTGCCACCTATCAGTGCCCACTAATGCTGCATATCAGTGCTACCTATCAGTGCCACATATCAGTGTCCATCAGTGCTGCCTATCAGTGCCGCATATTAGTGCCACCCTATCAGTGCCCCCTCATCAGTGCCTGTCAGTGCAGCCTCATCAGTGCTCATCAGTGCAGGAAAAAACGTATCTATTTACAAACTTGTATAACCTAAACAAAAAAAACATTTTTTTTTCAAACTTTTCTGTCTTTTTTTTATTTGTTTAGCAAGAAAGAAAAAACCTTGCGGTGATCAAATACCACCAAAAGAAAGCTCCTCTATTTGTGGGAACAAAATGACATAAATTTGGTTTGGGTATAGTGTTGCATGACCGCGCAATTGTCATTCAAATCGCAACAGCGCTAAAAGCTGAAAATTGGCCTGGGCAGGAAGGGGGTGAAAGTGCCCAGTATTGAAGTGGTTAAATGCGACCAGAGAGTTGGAACCAACCTAGAAAGTGTCATATTTTCCTAATTTCAAAAAGAAGATTTGTTGATATGTGTTTGGTGAAAAAAACAAAAACAAATCATTAACCTGATACTGTTTGGACTCCCCCCTGACTAGACAGAGAAACTGTGTGTGCTGTCGTTACATAATTGTGCCGTCACAATGCACTGCCGGCAAAGGCTTGTTCTCGTATTGTGGAGAGTGACTCATTCCTTTTCTTGAATAATCTTGTCAATCACACTGATAAGGGCTGAACACAGTTTCCCATAGAAGAAAAAGTCTGGTTGCTATGACTTTAGGCAAACATTGTAGTGTTTATACAGTCATACTTGTAGATTGTCACCACTTGAGTCAAAGATTGCTGTATTGATGTCAATAGAAATGCAAGGAATAGAGTTGATTTATTAAAGGTAAATAGGCTGTTCACTTTGTAATGGAATTTCCACTTTGCAAGGAACTTTCCCCAGAGCTTACTAAATGTGGTGATATTTCACTTTGGAAAGAATCCTCAACCATGTGCTAAGAAATAAAAAAAGTAGCATTTTTTGCTTGCATATGATTGGATGATGGAAGTTAGCAGAGGGACAATTCACTTGCAAAGTGAACAGTCTATTTGCCTTCAGTAAATCATCCCCAATACAACTGATTTGCCCATGAGCCCGTTGACTTCTGGTCAGTCCACTTTCTGATTCCACTCCTTGCTATTTTATTGGAGTTAATTGTGACAACTGAGGTCTAAGTGGTGAAGACAGAGAGTAGAAATCTATAGGATTGCCATTTGTAATAACGAATTCCCCTCAGAAAACAACAGTAACCGAAAGTAGAGAACAAATGGACTGGAAAAACTGAATTAATTGTACTGCTGTTTCAGGCACAGTTTTAGGAGGACTGGGTCTGGAAAGGACAGCACAGAAGTAAGTGTCCCTAACACATGGCACTTACCTCCCACTGTCCTTAGAAAATGTATAAGAAATATAAGGCTTAAATACATATGTTGTTAGTCATTGATTCCCTGCTTCTGAATACTCTAGTTGCTTGTCTGTCCCCATCCTTACCAGTTGCTGAGCTTCCATGTTACTCAGAATTAGTAAGAATGAAAACAGGACTATTAATCTCAATAAAAGGACTGAGCACCAAGACAAACTTAAAGCCCAATCACCCAGCGCTCTACAATCGTACACATGGTGTGCGTTAACACACCAGCAGTGTAATTCAAAGAGAGCTGCCGCCTAAAAGTGAATAAAACAATAAATGAGGTGCGTCTTAATTACAAATATTAAAATTATAAATCAATATGCACAAGCAGCGCTGTGTCTAAAGTCCTTAGTCTGAATAAATAACTCTAAGATATTATGTCTCTCCTAAAACCATAAATCTCTCATAAAATTAATAAATAGGTAAAACGGGTAAAATAAAGTCCGTGATAAAACAAGTCCATCACCAACAGGGCTTCATGCGGGGTCGCAGTGGGAGATATGTTTCCAGTGTGGAACGCAGATGTTCAATATGTCCCTCCACCTCACCACGTGTGGAACACCCAAATATACACGCTTACCAGATATCTCTGTTATTGAAGCCTGTAAGGTTGTGTAATCACATCCGGACCATCCAAATGATCAGATCCTTGTGAGACCTGCTCCCAGCTGCGATATCCGGCATCATTTTGGGTCCGTATTGCATTTACGCTGAGGAAGGAGGCAGAGCCCAGCAGGGAAAGTGATGGCGTGCTAAGGATCAGGATCCCACTGCTCAGTCTAAACACAATCAAAGGACCTCCGGCTTTGTCTGGCCAGACGGGAGACGGAGCTGTACCGGGAGACGCATGTGTTCCCATGTGTTGCGTTTTTCAATAGCCTGCTCTATGCTCATGCATTTTTGTGGGCGCAAATGTACATGCAATTGGTGAATTCACGGGGGTGCCAGTAAGAATTAAAGTGGTTGTAAAGGCTGAAGGTGTTTTACTTTCATGCATTCTTTGCATAAAGATAAAAAAACCTTCTGTGTGCAGCTTCCCCCACAGCCCCCTAATACTCACATTAGCCCCCTCTTGATCTAGCAATGTGCAGGGGAGCCTCGGCTGTCCTGAATCTCTCACACCTCATTGGCTGAGACACAGAGGTGAGGGCCTTTAGCTCCCACTGCTATCAATCACAGCCAGTGAGCCAATGAAGAAAGAGCAGGGGGCGGGGACGAGCCACGGCTCTATGTGTCTTATGGACGCATAGAGCGTGGCTTGGGAGTGAGCACCCAGCTTGCCATTGGGGGCAGTGGTCAAGGGGGAGGAGCCAGAAGCACCAGCAGGGAACACAAGAAGAAGGGGATCAGGGCTGTTCTGTGCAAAACCATTGCACGGAGCTGTAAGTATGACATGCTTGTTATTAAAAAAAAAAAACTATATCACTTTAATGGCACCCCCACACATCTGCAAAAGGCAGCCCATTTTTGTGATTTCATATGAATTCCCACACTGTGCCAAAAGACTAAAATTTAGTTTTGAAGGTAGAGCTAAGTGGTCTGTAGGTTGTAAATCCCTGCCTGACCTGCCCTTAGCAACTGATAGCATCATCGGTTGGCAGGGCGCGAGGTGGGCGGCTTGCACAGCTTTCAGTTTTGCCGGCAAGTGTAGAGATAACAGCGTAGAGGAGGAGAGAGCCAGAGGAGGTGAGTGGTGAGCTCTTTTCCTCCTCTCTGTATACAGACATTAACAGAGTAACCCTTTCATGAAATTATTGTAATGGGCTTAATGTCATTTTACTGTGGCAACCCTGGGGACTATTTGCGGGCACCCCGGTTGAGAAACCTTGTGTTAGAAAACTAAGTATCATTCAGTTACAGTTTATTCTTAAAAGCAGTTTGATGGGTAGGATAGTTGTGGTTGTTACTTTAAATTTAGATACACTTTGACCCACAGAATTATTTAAAAAACTGCGTGTGTACAGCATGAAAAAAACATAAGCTCCCCATATTTACTTCTCTTTGAAAGTCTGTCTGTATTTTGTAGTGACTATTAGATGTAATGTACTTTCTATGTTTCATTGGTCTTTACATTAAAGCGATTGTAGAGGATTACTTTTTATTTTTTAAAACTAAGAAACATGTTATACTTACCTGCTCTGTGCATTTGTTTTGCACAGAGCAGCCCCGATGCTCTTCTGTGGTCTTTGGTCCCCAGCCGGTGCTCCTGTGGTCCCCGGTAAGCTGCTTGCAATGTGGGAACTCATGCGTGCTCACTCCTGAGCCAGCTCGATGTGTCCATAGACATATGTCTTACCTTCCATCCCGCTCTTGCTGCTGTCATTGAGCCAATGAGTAGGGAGAGAGCCTTGGGATCAAGAGAGGGCTCAGGGAAGTATAACCCCCCCCCTATACTTACCTGAGCCCAATCTTCATGTAGAACATTTTTTACCTATACAAGTGCCATTATTAACTATTAACATTCTACATCCACTTTTTAAATAGGCATGCACCGAATAAAGTAGGTAGTACCGCATGCATACAAATGCTGTTTTAAACCATTTCATTAAAATTTCATTAAAGCGGAGTTCCGGGCACAAAAATTATATTTTTTTTTGTGCCCCTCCGCTAGGTATGCCTCACCTGAAAAGGAATTGGACAGTTATTTTTTTTTTTTGTTTACTTACCTTGTAATTGAAGATCGAAGATACTCACCTCAGAGTACTTCCTCCCTCGGAGCCACGGCTCACCCCGTCACTTCCTGCCTTGCTATGATTCCTGGGAGCTGAACGTCACAGCTCCCAGGAATCAATGCGACGGCACCGGCCACGCTCGTCATTTCCGGGCGACGCCGCATTCCCCTGCTAAACAGCTTCTGGGCATGCCCAGAAGCTGTGGAGGAATGCGGCGTCACGCCGGAAGTGACGAGAGGGGCCGGTGCAGGCGCATTCTGGGACAAGAAGACGCGGAAGAAGACACAGAAGAGGACCGTGCCGGCTTCAGCTGCCCACAAGAGAGATGGAAACGCTGTGGAAGAAATTTTATAAGTAAGTATTTCTTCTAAAAGGTAAGTGCGAACCAGGACAGATCAGAGGCTAGCCATTGTGGAATGTACTAGCCCTGACTGTCCCGGGGGTATGTTTAGTAAAAAATGACTCCTGTGCCCGGAACTCCGCTTTAAATCAAACATATGAAATCACAGATGAGACTGATAGTGTTGACTGAATAAGTCTCAAATCTTTTTTTTTTAATACAGTTTAGACATGAGTGCTGCCTTTTCCAAGGTAGATTAGAATAGAAATGAGTTTGGAAACATCAGGACTTTTAATTGCTTTTGACATTCTGCCCATGAAACTTCTTAAAGCCAATGTTGCTGCCAGTGCTTGGTACTCCTGCCAGTACATGTTAACTCAATTTACTGCAGGGGACTAAAGATAATGAAGAATAAATGTAATTCATTGTGGGCGTTCCAGTATACTGTGTATCAAATTCAGCTCCCACACTGAATTGTCATTTACCATTTAGGCTTCATAACTCTAGGCGTGGCTGTTATGTCAGCATATAGGTGTACAGCCAGTTTCCCTCAGGAATACATGTATTCACTGGCATTCTAGACAAGCTTCAGCGTGCAACTTTTTCTTGCCATTTTTTATTATGTAGATTGCATAACCTTCCTATTTTAAAGCCCAACTCCGGGATGGAACAAAGGGCTCACTAACTCTCGGAAGTAGAAGAAGCGGATGTTTTACTTACTTTACTCCAGCAAGTTTTCACTCTGCTTTTGTCTCCTACAATAAGGAGGATGCTGTGGATGATCCCTTGGTGTCACCTGCATTGCAGAGTTGTCAACCCTCGATTTACTTTTTTTACTGACAAAACAGAAATTTACTCATGGAGCACATTTTTTACTGACACAACCTGAAATATGACAGAAATTCATAAACTAAGACAATCAATATTTAAAGGCTATATTTAGGGACACATTTTAAGGACAAAATAATAAATGCAAATTATTTTGCAGGTAAAAAAAAGTTATTTATTATTTTTCCCTACAGGATCCTGCAAAGCATTGCACTCACAATCCACTGAGACAATTCCTGATCCTGCAGACAACTATTGTTTCACCCTAACCTGGCTTGAAACCCACCCACATACATACATACATACATACATGAAGTACCTTAGAGAGAAGGCTGCAGCGGGCTAGGCGCACATGTAAGGGGGGCCACATTGGTTGATTGTTGGTGCCATGTGGACCCTGGACCTGCCACACTTTTTCTTGATTGAGACAGTTACCCATCTCCTGTTTTAGATCAACCAACTATTGTGTCACCCTAACCTTGCTTGTAGCCCACTCACATACATATTCCCAGCTTAAAGCCAGTTACCCAAAATAAATAAAAATCTTAGAATGGGCATACTGGAAAACCAGCATCCGACCAGTGCTGGCAGCTAATGGCTGTGAGCGCTGATCAGTGTGTTCTGGATGGTTGGTTGGTTGGTTGGTTGGGGGGGGGGGGGAACTCCCTTTCAGAATACAATAGCACAGCACGGGAGATTGCCAAAATAACACTGCTGGGTTTAATGGAAAAAAATTGCATTCTGTGTACCCAGCTTAGAGGCCCACACAGGCTGAACATCTGGCGGCATTGGCTGGTTCAAAAGAAACCAGCTGACATTCTGGGAGATAGTATTGACATAGCCCCAAATGATCCCCACTTGCTGAAAAACTGACACGGTCCAGAAACATTTAGAAAAGACATCCAAAGGTCATTGAGCTGAGCTCTGTTCTAAGCCATTGTTTCTAACTTTTAGACATTCTTTAATGACTGGCATGGTACCACTGGATTGATCTGAAGCCAATGTGGTGCCTTTATTTAAAAAGGGATCAGAGTCTTTCCCAATAACTGCAGACCTGTTAGTTTAAAGTGATTGTTACCCTCCCCAAAAAAAAAAATGATCTCCTGTCCCTTTAATGTGCAAGCTGTAGCATAGTGCTTTTGTTTTGTTAATTACCCCTTTGTATTATCTACAATACCAATTAGATCCTGTCTGGCCCTGACTTCCCTGGAGAACAAACCACATTTATCATGACTGCTGAGCAATGGGATCGTGGTCAGGATACGTGTCTCCATCATCCGCTCTGTCCTGTGTCTTCCTCCCCCCTCCCCTCCTCTGCCTGTCAGCTCTGTGTGTGTGTGTGAGAGAGAGCTGCCCCTCCCCTCCTGCAACTTTAGTATTGATTTAAACATTTTAAAAAAAATTACTGCTAGCCCCTCTCTCTTATTCAGCTATAACACCCTATGTAAGTGTATATGGAAAACAAAGTTTCTAAATACCAGTTTTGCAGATAGCTTCAGGCCGGTCACATGACTTCCGAACTCTCCACCCCCATATAAGGGCTACAGCGGGAGGAGCCGAGCAGCCAGCACAGCGGTCAAGTGACCTCCCAGCTGACGTCACCCGGAGATCTCGGCTCCTTCTGCTGTAGCCCTGGATCGGACTAGAAGAGCGGGCAGGAGTCACGTGACCGGCCTAAAGATATCTGCAAAAATAGTATTTAGAAGCTTAGTTTTCCACATACACTTACATAGTGTGCTATAGCTGAATACAACAGAGGGGCTGGCAGCATATCGCAACCCAAGGTTACAAACACTTTAACTGCTATAGTTAGGAAGATACTGGAGAGTTTAATAAAGGAAAACATAGAAGAGTTTTTGCTAGAAAGAAATGTTTTAAGCAATAGTCAGCATGGATACATGAAAGATAGAAGTTGTTAAACAAATCTGATTTCTTTTTATGAGGAAGTAAGCAAAAAGGTAGACAAAGGAGGGATGTATACTTGGATTTTATAAAAGCGTTTGCCACAGTTCCCCACATAATGTGTAAGATAAAGTCTACAGACTTGGAAAGATCAGTTTGTAAATGGATAGAAAACTGGCTTAAAGACCGTATTCAGAGAGTAGTGATTAATCATTCATATTCTGTAAAGTCTAAGGTTATTAGTGGTGTACCCCAAGGTTCAGTGTTGGGACCCTTATTTAATATATTTATAAATGATATTGTATCTGGTATTAAAAGTACAATTTCAGTGTTTGCAGATGACACCAAGCAATGCAGTGGAATTATGTCCTTATAGGATGTCTCCAACTTACATGCCAACCTCAATGTACTGTTTAATTGGGCAACTAAGTGGCAAATGAGGTTTAATATTGATAAATGTAAAGGTATGCACTTGGGGGCTAAGAATATGCATGCATCAAATATACTAGGAGAACAGCTGGGGTAGTCAATGGTAGAGAATAATCTGGGTGTTCTGGTAGATCATAGAGTTAGTTATATTTCTGCAATTCCAAGCTGCTGTTTTTAAAGCTAGGAAATTACTTTCTTGTATTAAAGAGGTATGCACTACAGAAAGATAAATATAATATTGCCCCTGTACAAATCATTAGTACGATCTCACTTGGAATAAGCAGTTCAGTTTTGGATAGCAGTACGCTAACAGGATATCGAGGAACTGGAGAAAGTGCAGAGAAAGGCAACCAAACTGAGAGGAGGCATGGAGGAGCTCAACTATGGGGAAAGATTAGCTGAACCGAATGTATCCTATCTTGATAAGAGGCGATTGAGGAGGATATGATCAACATGTATAAATACATAAGTGGTCCCTATAGTGAACTTGCAGATCAATACAGAGGACAAGGGGGGTATTCTTTACGTTTGGAGAAAAATTTACCCTTTACATACAGAAAAGAGAATATTAGTTATAACTGAACCTTATTTATTTATTTCAGGTATTTAAGCAGTTCTGGACCGAAAGGATTTGCCCCCTTAACCTCCTTGGCACCATTATTTTGCATGTAATTCTTAATGAGGAGCAGCCCAAACCAACTATTTACATATAATTTTTTTTTACTGTGCGTTCTACTTTATAACATCTCGGTTATGATAAAGTTTGAAACACAAAATCATAAATTATAATATAATAAATAACTATAAATAAGTTAAAGTATGTATGTATATATATATATATATATATATATATATATGTGTGTGTGTGTATATATATATATATATATATATATATATATGTGTGTGTGTGTGTATATATATATATATATACGTGTATATCTATATATATATATATATATATATATATATTTATATATATATATATATATATCTATATATAGATATATATATATATATATAAAGTACAGTAAAACTGCAGGAAAGGGCACTGGGGGGCAAACTAATGTCAATTTATTTTGTATTGTAATCAGTGTGTTTGTGTGTATAACTTTTTGAATTTGCCGCCGGTTCCACCCCCCTGCGAGCGTCACGTCGCATTAGACGGAAGCCGGGGCTCACAAGCATCGGGCGGAAGATCCGGCCGCCGCACACTGCCGGGATACATCGCTGGATCCCGGGGATAAGGTAAGTAACGCCTCTTTCAGGATCCAGCTATGCTCCTGGCGGTACCCCGGGTGTGGCTCGGGGTTACCGCTAATTGCACTGAAATTTAACCCCGAGCCACACTCGGGAATACCGCTAAGGAGGTTAGAGACCAGGCCATTTTTTGCGATTCGGCACTACGTTACTTTAACGGAAAATTGCGCGGTCCCATGACGCTGTACCAAAAAAAAATTGATGTCCTTTTTTTCCCCACAAATAGAGCTTTCTTTTGGTGGTATTTGTGCTAAAAAAAACAAAAAAAGAGTGACAATTCTGAAAAAAAAACAATATTTTTCACACTCTGCTATATAACACTCCCGAAACAAAAATTAAAAATCTATTTTTTTTCATCCTTTTAGGCCAATTTGTTTTCTGCTATATATTTTTGGTTAAAGAAAAAATCGCAATAAGCGTATTTTGATTGGTTTGCGCAAAAGTTATCACGTCTGCAAACTAAGGGAAAGATTTATGTAACTTTTTTTTTTTTTTACTAGTAATGGGGGCGATCTGCGATTTTTAGCAGGATTGCGACATTGCTGCGAACAGATCGGACCCCTAACTGACATTTTTGACACTTTTGGGGGGACCAATGACATCACTACAGTAATCAGTGCTAAAAACTTGCACTGTTACTGTACTAATGACATTGGCAGGGAAGGGGTTAACCTAGGGGTGATCAAAGAGTTAAGTGTGAGCCTAGGGCAGTGCTTACTATCTATGGGGGGGGGATGGGCTTGTGAAATAAACATTGAGACCTATGATCCTGTATGGCAGTATCACAAGCGACCTGTGATCATTTCAGAAAGAAGAATGGTCAGCTGTGTTTACAACTGCTGACCATTCTTCTCTCTCAGCGGGGAGCGATCGCGGGTGCCCAGCGGGAATCGTGGCCACCGGCCCCGTTCATTGACATCCCCACTGCCTAGTGGGGGCAGGAGCGTGCTGCCGGTGACGCACGCTCACCCCCCCCCCCCCCAGCACCAGGCGCGCGACCGACGTAGGGCTATGTCGGTTCATGCAGGAGAGGCTGCCTGCTGCAGTAAACGTGCGGCGGGCGGTCTTAAAGCAGTTAAATAGTGGTGATGATTTAAACAATGCATACATATATGTACAGTATATTCACATTAAACCCTGCCCTCACTGAATTTAAAACCTAAGGTCCCTATAGCTGGCCATACATCAATCGAAATGTGTCTGGTTCAGCAGGAACTGGCCAAATTTCGACACATGTATGGGCACTGTGGTTGTAAAAAAGCCAGACTAATGATTGACTTCTGTTCAACTACCCTGTTGGATTTTACCCTCTCAATCAGTGCTTTAAGCTGGATGTTTGAACAATATCAGTAAATCAAAAGGCCGATTCCGATATATCGGGTAAAGTTCATATCGGCCCTCGATATATAGGCTTTGACGATAATCGGTCGATCTCTAATCTGAAGCCGCAAGGTTGCAACTCAGTCCGTTTAGGAGCTCCGTGATGCCCTCGTCTAGATCTGGGAGGAAATACCCCAGGGCACCATCTGTCGTCTCATTAGGAGCATGCCCCAAAGTTGTCAGGCATGCATACAAACACGTAGGGGCCATACAAACTACTGAGTACCATTTTGAGTTGCTGTAATAAAATTTCAGACTAGCCAGCTGCATTATCATTTTTTTACTTTGATTTTTGGGGTGTCTTTGAATTTAACCCTCTGTATAGATATCCAGCATGTTTTTTTTTTTTTCCCCATTGAGATCTGATTTTTTTTTTAAGTGTTTCTTTAATTTTTTGAGCAGTGTACATATACTCGCATATCAAAATTGAATTAAACAAGTTGGTTGACTTGTGTTTTTATATTTTTAGACACGCAAGAAGCTTTGTTTTTCCTGAAGAAGCAGGCTTTGTCCTTTGAAACAAGGTGAAGAAACCATGGTAATGACAGTACAACGTGTCAAGACAAGTCTGGACATTGCTCACCTGCTTAGTGTGGTCAGTTTTTAATAGAAAAGCAGAGGGACTGGCAGGAACACCAGGGATTTCACACAAAGGAAGAAATACAAAGAGAACAGGATACTTTCTCATACAAGTACATGGTACAGCAGCCACATATCAGGAATATGAAGTTATGGGTTAGCAAATGCTTTAAAAGGGTTGTAAAGTCAGAAGGTTTTTGATCTTAAAGCATTCTATGCATTAAGATAAAAAAAAACCTTCTTTTTGCAGCAGTCCCCCTCAGCCTCCCCCAATGCTTACCTGAGCCCCCTCTCAATCCAGCGATGTCCACGTTTGTCTCAGCCGTCCAGTACTCCCCTCCTCATTAGCTAACACACAGCAGCAGTGCCATAGGCTCCCGCTGCTGTCAATCAAAGCCAGTTAGCCCATGAGGAGAGAGAGAGAGGAGGCAGGGTCCAAACAACAGCTCAGTGTCTGAATTGATACACGGAGCTGTGACTCGGCTCGGGTGCCTACCATAGCAAGAATGCTGTGGGGGCATTCAAAGGGAGGGAGGGGCCAGGAGCCGTGAAAATGGAACCCAAGAAGAGGAGGATCCAAGCTGCCCTGTGCAAAACCAACTGCACAGAGGAGGTAAGTATAACATGATTGTTACTTTTATTGAAAAAAAATTAGACTTTAGAATCACTTGAACCAGTTACGGACTGCCCGCCACAGTTATACATACTGTGGCAGGCAGCCCCTCCTGTGGAAACTAACGTAGGGGTATGTTGGTCGTGTGCCTGGTGCTTTGGGGGAGAGCGTGCACCATTGGAGGCGCGCTCCCACCCCCACTAGGCAGCGGAGATGCCGATGAATGGGGCCGGCAATTGCCGCCGGTCACCCGTGATCGTTCCCCACTGAGAGAAGGATGGTCTGCTGTTGAAAACACAGCTGACCGTTCTTCTTTCTGGAATGATCACAGAGCCCCTGTGATCCTACTATTAGGATCACAGGTCTCTATGGTCATTTCAAGAGCCCAACCCCCCACAGTTAGTAAACACTCCCCATGGCTTACATTTAACCCTTGATCACCCACTAGGTAAACCCCATCCCTGTCAATGTCATTATTACAGTAAAAGTGCATATTTTTAGCACTAATTACTGTAGTAATGTCACTGGTCCCTCCAAAAGTGTCAAAAAGGTCAGTTAGGGGTCCGATCTGTCCTCTGCAATGTCACAGTCCAAAATCGCAGATCGCCGCCATTACTAGTAAAAATAAATAAATAAAAATGACATAAATCTTTCCCTAGATTGTAGACGCGATAACTTTTGCGCAAACCAATCAAAATATGCTTATTGCGATTTTTTTAACCAAAAATATGTAGCAGAATACAAATTGGCCTAAAAGAATGAAAAAATTTGATATTTTTATTTTTTTGGGGGTAATGTGACAGAATGTGACAAATATGTGACAGAATGTGACAAATATATATATTTTTTTCAGAATAGTCTCTGTTTTTTTGTTTATAGCGCAAAAACTAAAAATCGCAAAGGTGATCAAATACCACCAAAAGAAAGCTCTGTTTGTGGGGAAAAAAGGACAACAAGTTTCATTTAGGTACAGCTTCGCACGACTGCGCAATGTTTCGTTAAAGTAACGCAGTGCCGAATCGCAAAAAATGGCCTGGTCCTTAAGGGGCCAAACCCTTCCGATCCAGAACTGGTTAAAGGCATATCTAAACCCAAGAACAAAGATGTAATGTATGATCAGTTCTTAGAAGTGGTGGCTGTGCAGTCTTCTTTTTAGGCTCTTTATTCCTAACTATAATGCGCTCACCGTGCCAGTATTACACTTCCCGTCCAATGCCCCATACACACGTGCAGATTATCTGCAGACTTTTGTCTGCAGACTTACCTTTTCTATGTAGTGCAAGGGCCTGCCGGATTGCATACAAATTGAAAGTGTTTAGGTTTGACCTCATATTATATGGTTTTGGTAAGTCTACAGACAAAAGTCTGCAGATAATCTGCACGTGTGTATGGGGCACTAGGGTGACAATTTCCACTCACTGCACTGTAACTATGGAAGTGCAGCCTTGTCAAAAGGGAGCAAATAGGAGAAGATCATTGGTAGGGTTCCTCTGCATAGTGAATCTGCCACAATGCACAGGAATAATTGCTTTTAAGGTATTTATATGTATTTGCTATGGCACAGAGTGCATGATGCAGTGTTTGGAGGTTATTGTTACCTGCCCCTTCCCCTATAAAGAATGTACTTTGTACAAAAGAATAAAGTCAGTATATCTGCATGTTTACCAAACAATACTTTACACATAGCCTACCTACACATTTGGAGAGACTAAACCAGTTGCTACTGATTTTTTGATATCAGTCGTGATATAAGTCAAGCAGCTGTTTGTTCTATAAATTTGTACACACGTGTTTTGAAGAGACAAGAAAATGTGAATCAGTGCTGCTTAGAGCAGGTATGGAAAGATTTGATGAATAAATGAAGCCTCAATGAAAACCTATCATTTCATCTGTCATGTTTATTGTAAAATATATTACACAATATTCACTGAGACATGTTCATAAAAAAGTGTTTTCTGAAACCAGAAATATGAAGTAATTTGGTGTTAAAAAAAATCTTTATATATTTAAGTAAGGACTGTTGACAGTCACAAGTTAGTCACCATTTTATGTCTAGAACGTTAGCCTTGAGCTGCTTTGGGCTGTGGCAATGCAACTTCAGGTTTAATGATTCATTCTCCATTGTAATCACTGGGTGAATCTAAAAGAATTTGGTTTTTGGTGTGCTGTAGTTCATATAAACCATTGTAGATTATGTAGTAAACACTTATAAATCTTTAATCATTTTTCAAATTCAAATACAGTTTGTACACCTATTTCATTTATAGTAGTTCTACTATTTTAGATTTTTAGTACCAAGGGATACTTTGACTTTATCCATTGTTCTAACTGTCTGTAAGTCAGTTGGGAACATCAGTTAACCTCTTTTAACTTAAACTTCTACTCAAAATAAAGCAATTAAAAGCAAAATCCCTGCAAAAGAGTGAAAGATGACAAGCTCCACCAACTAGATTGTACAGTTTGCTATGAATACCACTTGCCGACTGCCTAACGACGATTTACGTTGGCAGTCAGCCCCTCACAGGCAAAGTGACGTAGGGGTACGTCACTAGCCTGTGAGGCTCTAGGGAGCGTGCGTGCGCCCGCTCGCTCATTGACCCCCCCCCCGCGCGAGTGACCAGCGGACCCGATGTCCGCCGGTCACTCGCGATCGTCCGTTACACCGGGAGAAAGGCAGGCTGCTAATGTAAACAAAGCCGCCTGTCTTTCTCCCCTGTGTAACAGCAGAGATCATACGGTCCTGCTATGTAGGACCGTAGATCTCTGCTGTTACATGAAAAGCCACATCCAATCACAGTTAGAAGCACGCCCTTAGGGACACACTTAACCCCTCCGTCTCAAATAAAGTTAACCCCTTCCCTGCCAGTGTCATTTTTACAGTAACAGTGCATATGTATAGCACTGATTACTGTAGTAATGTCACTGGTACCCCCAAAAGTGTAAAAAATGTCAGTCAAGGGTCCGATCTGTTCGCCGCACTGTCGCAGTCCCGCAAAAAAAATCAGAGATCGCCGCCATTACTCGTTAAAAAAAAAAAACAATAAAAATGACAAAAATCTTTCCCTTAGTTAGTAAACGCAATAACTTTTGCGCAAACCAATCAAAATACGCTTTTTGCAATTTTTTTTTACCAAACATATGTAGCAGAAAACAAATTGGCCTAAAATGTTAAAAAAATTAGATTTTTACATTTTTTTTGGGGGGGGGGGGGGGGAATTTCATATAAAAAAATGTGAAAAATATTGTTATTTTTGGCAAAATTGTCGCTATTTTTTTGTTTATAGCGCATGATCAAAAAATCGCACAGGTCATCAAATACCACCAAAAGAAAGCTCTGTTTGTGGAAAAAAAAGGACATCAATTTCATTTGGGTACAGCATCGCACAACCGCGCAATTGTCCGTTAAAGTCACGCAGTGCCGAATTGCAAAATAGGCCTTGGTCAGGAAGGGGGTAAAATCTTCCGGGGTTTAAGTGGTTAAAAAAAAAAATGATAGGCTTAAGGTTTTAGACTTGATAGATGCTCGTCTTGTATAAACACATTAGACTTGAGCTGGCCAGATACCTCCAATTTGTTTATGTAGCATGTCCACTAAGCCACCAAAACCTCAGTAAATGTAACCATGCACACATATAATAACATAGAAAAGACTTTCAAGTAACATTTTTAAGTCAAGCTGATGGATATGATGAAATTTTGATATCCACTATAAAGACAGAAAACCCCATCCAACTTTATAACACAACATTGATACTTATTGCTTTACATACATTGCTCAGTATACTTTCCAGCACAGTGTATGAACTCCTGCACACGCATGGGATTTATGTCATCAAGATGGACAAAGACTGGTGCCTGGGAGAAGGTGCCAGCACCAGCGATGGATCTCACTGGGGTATTGGACAGTTGGAGCTAAGGTAACTTTAAAGTACTTTAGTTCTGCTTTAAATTATTTATTTCTTATATAACAGATACAGTCCTCCATATTAATAGCTTGTCACATTCTATATCAGTGGTCCTCAAACATTTCAAATGAAGGGTCAATTTATTGTCTCTCTGAATGTTTGGGGTAAAAACATGCCCCAGCATCAGAAATCAATATCCAAGTGTCAGCGGTTATTTGAAGTAATAAATAAATTGATGTCCGTCGTTAGTGGGAGTAATAAATGTCTCCCTGTCAGTGGTGAGTAAAAGTAATGAATGCCCCTGTGTCAGTGGTCAGTGGGGATATAATATGCCCCAATATCAGTGGGAGTAACAAATGCCTCAACTTTAGTGACCAGTATGAGTAATAAATACTCCTATATCAGGGGTCAGTGGGAATAAAATACATCTCAGAAGTAATAAATGTCTTGGAGTCAATGGTGATTGGAAGTAATAAATACTATGGAATCACTAATAAATACTATGGCACCATCATTGGTGTTTAGTGGAAGGAATTATGCACCTTTATTGCTGCTCAGGAGTCAGTGGGAGAAATATAGTGCCCCATAATTAGTGTTCATTGGGAGGCATTTGCCCCATTATTAATGTTGAGTGGCACTCACTGTGTAGGCTTCATGTCCCCCACTGCTTTTCATTTTGACATCATGTCTGGGATTATACAGGCATTATGTGGCAGGAGACACATGACACATGCTGCCACTCTTTGCCAATTTGCTCTCTTCAGCTTGCAATGATAAAGCCCTGCATACATGGCCTTCCCATTGCAGGGAATGAGTTTACAGCAGCCAGTTGGCCATAACCAGCCTTCACTAAAATGTAAATCCACATTACTTTAAAAACAATTAACTTTTATATACACTGCAGCAAGGTTACAATGTTATCAATTTTAGTGGCTTTTTTTTTTTGGTAATGTTACTATTTTTCTGTGTATAGTTACAGGATTTCAAATGTAGTTAAAAAGGAACTGGAGGTTGTGCCCAAAGAAAAAAAAGGCAGGCAGAGGGCAAAAGACTGCCTATGCCTATGCCTATGCCCATTGCCTATGGTCTTTCTGCAGCTGATCCTTCCCCATTACTGATTTACAATGCCTTGTACTACACTGCGTCTTTGTGGGGAGGCGGCCATCTTATTGGGGGCAGGAGTTTTGCTCCCTGATGTCAGAGCAAGGTGAACAGTGACTAGCACAGTAGTGCTGTTAAAAAATGTCACTCCAAATCCCCTAAGACCATCAGTCAGGGGCAACAGTGGCTTAAAGTAGAACTATAGGCAAAACTTTTTTTTTTTTTTTTTTTTTTTGATAGAGTAAGGGAGCGTTATAACTCCTGTCAGATTATTAATTAATTTATTTATTTATTTTTGCCATATGTTTCCTATTGTGGAGATTTCCCTATACTTCCTGTCCCAGAGCCAAACAGGAAGTGAGACAAAATCCCTGCAAATCAAGGAAATCCCTTGGGGACTCCCAGATCATCAGAACTAGTGTCCCAATTGGAACTTTCCACCCTATTACTTTTCAGGGGACAACCTAAAGTTTGGGAAATTTCTTTTACTTTCACTTACAATATAAATGATAAACAGGACAAATAGAGAGGGTGAATCTCCTTAATGGGGGTGCAGACTGCAATAAAAATTGACAAGTGTTCTAATCCCTCTCCACTCTATCTAAAACCCCCAAAAAAGTTTTGCCTTTAGTTATACTTTAACCACTTCAGGTCCGGAAGGTTCCCCCCCCCCCAATGACCAGTCCATTCTTTGTGATTCGGCACTACATTACTTTAACGAACAATTGCACAGTCATGCAACGCTATACCCAAATACAATTGATGTCCTTTTTTTTCCCACAAGTAGAGCTTTCTTTTGGTGGTATTTGATCATCTCTGCATTTTTTAGATTTTGCGCTATAAACAAAAAAAGAGCAACAATTTTGAAAAAAACACAATATTTTTTACTTTCTGCTATAAAACATTCCCAATAAAATTTTTTTTAAAAATCAAATTTTTTTATCAGTTTAGGCCAATTTGTATTCTGCTCCATATTTTTGCTAAAAAAAAATCCCAAAAAGCGTTGATTTAATTGGTTTACGCAAAAGTTATAGCGTTTACAAACTGCAGGATACATTTTTGGACTTTTTATTATTTTTTTTGTTTTTATTAGAAATTGCAGCGATCAACAATTTTTAGCAGGACTTCGACATTGCGGCAGACAGATCGGACCCCTAACTGACATTTTTGACACTTTTTGGGGACCAGTGACATTAATACAGTAATCAGTGCTAAATAATATGCACTGTTACAGTATAAATTACACTGTCAGGGAGGGGGCTAACACTGTGGGTGATCAAAGGGGTTAATATGTACCTAACTGTGCTTACTCACTGTGGGGGAGGGGGGAGCTCTGTGACAGGCACAGAGAGATTGAGGTTTCAGCTTAGCTGAAACTCCTGATCTCTCCCTGCCTGTGTGACAGAAGACTCGCCTGCTTTGTTCATATAAGCAGTCCGGTCTTCTGTCAGTTTATCTGACGATAGTGAGAGGCCGCGGCAAACACCACTGCTCTTTCTGCGGCCTGTGGCCCGCCTCCCGCTGTGTCTAAACACTGAGGCCGCGTGCACAAAAGCGCGTACATCTACGTGATTTTGCGCAGCCAAGCCGCCCTGGTGCAGTATATTTGCGTGGGGAGGTCGGCAAGCGGTTAAAGAATATGTAAACCCAACATTTCCTATTACTGTTGTAACATGTACTTTTTTGAGAAAGTATCCTGTTCTTTTTGCATATCTTCCTTTGTGCGAAATCCCTGGTGTTCCTGCCCACACTCTGCTTTCCTTTGAAAAAAAAAAAAACTGACCACACTAGGCAGGAGAGCTCAGATTGTTCATTTCTCTAGTTGTGCTGGGAAATCAACCTGCTCTCCTCCAATGATCAGACTTGTCCTGACACCCCCTTTTTTCCCTCTGCACAGCCATTCACTAGTAAAACCAGTGTGCTGCGGTTTCTCCCCCAGCTCCCATTCAGCTGAAAACAGAGGGAATGTGATCAATTTTATAAAAAAAGGGAAACAAGTATTTATGTTTTTTTTTATATCTACTGTATACAAAAATGCTTTGTCTTTCATTTCTATTTTAAACGGAATGGGTTGTTTTACAAGGTGATGGTTCAGTTATAATTTAATCTTGCACTGCAGATACAGTATATAGCTATCAGGCTGTAGGCAGCGGCACATTCATATAGCAGGGAGTGGGCTGCTACCTATTAGGATGAAATCCACACAAAGGTATATGTTCAGGGTACTGATTAGGTGCAATTAACATTTCCAAACTTTCCCTATAACTTAGCAGATCCTGTTAGATCAGTTCCATTTTTATAGTCCAATGGTTTTTGTCATAGCAAAACTTGTTAAATTGCAATGAAGCATCCCTAATCTTGGAAAAGATAAACCAAACAACATAAAAATGAACAAGCAATGCCTTCCTCCACTATATCTAACAAAAGAATAGTGCACAAAGGTTTAAATTCTCAAGCTCTCATCGATAGTTTACAGGCCAACGCTTTTAATATATTAGGATGGATGCCAGAATTTGGCATTACAATTCAGTTGCTCAGCAGTTTCATTGTTGGGCTACACCTAAGTTTCTGGCAAGGACTGTTAAATGTAATACTTCATAACAAAGGGGAAAGCCTTTATTTTACCCAAAGCATAAACAGGTTGAGGCTCAGGCTAATTGCAATGCAGCAATGAATCCAGTTTATACACATTAGTGATTAGAATCTACATTCTTATTATTTGTTATATATTCTGAGACTTCGGAAGATTTCTCTGTAGTTCCATTTTTTTGGCAATTAAAGCTCATTCTGTTTTTTTTTTTGTGAACATATACAGTCTTACCTGTGCAAGCAATGTGGTATACAGTAAAGTATGTGATCCCCTGCTGATTTTGTACGTTTTCCCACTGACAAAGAAATGATCAGTCTATATTTCTAATGGTAGGTTTATTTTAACAGTGAGAGACAGAATACCAACAAAAAATTCTAGAAAAACGCATTTCAAAAAAGTTATCAAGTGATTTGCATTTTATTGAGTGAAGAAAGTATTTGCTCCCCTATCAATCAGCAAGATTTCTGGCTCCCAGGTGTCTTCTATACAGGTAGCAAGCTGAGATAAGGAGCACTCTCTTAAAAGGAGTGCTCCTAATCTCAGTTTGTTACCTGTATGAAAGACACCTGTCCACAGAAGCAATCAATCAGATTCCAATCTCTCCACCATGGTCAAGACTAAAGTCCAAGGATGTCAGGGACAAGATTGTGGACCTACACAAGGCTGGAAAGGGCTAGAAGACTATCTCCAAGTAGCTTGGTGACAGGGTGACAACAGTTGGTGCGATTTTTCGCAAATGGAAGAAACACAAAATAACTGTCAATCTCCCTCAGTCTGGGACTCCATGCCAGATCTCACCTCGTGGAATTTCAATGATCATGAGAACGGTGAGGAATCAGCTCAGAACTACATGGGAGAATCTTGTCAATGATCTCAAGGCAGATGGGACCATAGTCACCAAGAAACAATTGGTAACACACAATGCCGTAAAGGACTGAAATCCTGCAGGGCCGACAAGGTCCCCCTGCTCAAGAAAGCATATCTACAATCCCGTCTAAAGTTTGCTAATGAATATCTGAATGATTCAGAAGAGAACTGGGTGAAAGTGTTGTTGTCAGATGAGACCAAATTTTAGTTCTTTGGTATCAACTTAACTCGCTGTGTTTGAAGGAGAAGGAATGCTGCCTATGACCCAAAGAACCTCATCCCCACCGTCAAACATGGAGGTGGAAACATTATACTTTGGGGGTGCTTTTCTGCTAAGGGGACAGGACAACTTCACTGCATCAAAGGGACGATGGACAGGGCCATGTACCGTCAAATCTTGGGTGAGAACCTCCTTCCCTCAGCCAGGGCATTGAAAATGGGTCGTGGATGTGTATTCCAGCATGACAATGACCCAAAACACACGGCCAAGTCAACAAAGGAGTGGCTCAAGAAGAAGCACATTAAGGTCCTGGAGTAGCCTAGCCAGTCCCCAGACCATAATCCCATAGAAAATATGTGGAGGTTGCTGAAGGTTCGAGTTACCAAATGTCAGCTTCGAAAACCTTAATGACTTGGAAAGGATCTGCAAATAGGAGTGGGAAAAAATCCCTCCTGAGATGTGTGCAAACCTGGAGGCCAACTACAAGAAACGTCTGACCTCTGTGATTGCCAACAAGGGTTTTTCCACCAAGTCATGTTTTGTGAAGGGGTCAAATACTTATTTCACTCATTAACCACTTTCTGACCAGCCGCCGTAGTTATACGGTGGCAGGTCGGCTCTGTTATGCGAAACTATGTACATGTACGTCGCTTCATGTAGCAGTTAGTGTGGGCACGTGCGCACCACAGGAGGTGCGTGCGCGTGCCGATTGGCTGGAGGGGGAGCCAACAGCGCGTCCAGCGGCTGCGATGTTCACCAGGCACCCACAATGGCTCCCCATGGAGACAGAATTGCAGTCTGCCGGTGTAAACACGGCAGACCGCTGTTCTGTCAGTGATGAACACAGGGATCCTGTGTTCCTCCTATTTAGGAACACAGGTCTCTGTGTTCATCCAGTGAGCCCATCCCCAACACAGTTATAAAGCACCCCCTAGGCTCACATTTAACCCTTTGATCGCCCCTGGTGTTAACCCCTTTCCTGCCAGCGTCATTAGTACAGTAACAGTAACAATCGACCGATTTGAATTCTGTGTGAAGAAATAGCTGATTGTTAAGCAGTGGGCCAGGAAGCTGGCCGCCCGCGTCCTTAACAACCATAAATCATCATCTGTCACTGGGCTTCTCCACTGACTTTCCCAAAGAGAAAAAAGCCTAACACTATAAGCTAAAACCTTTCCACCATAAGGGGAAATAGTATGAGGGAGATCTTGATATGTTGTACAAAGTCTACGGAGTGCCTACCGCTAATGTTGTAGAGGCAGAACTCCATTGTTCACCTTGCTGATTAATTTCACTGTTGATGGTGAGTGCAGGAATCTCCATACACTTTCTACACAGTTCAGATAGAGGCCTCCCTCATATTGTTTCCTCTTCCAGTTGAGTGTTTTTAGCCTATAGTATTAGGATAATTTCTCTATTGGTTAAGGCCTTGTTCACAACATTCTTATAATATAGTGCAGCGCGGTCTATTAAACCCTGTTAAGATAAGTATAAGATCTGGATAATAAAATCAGCAATAAAATGACATTAAAACCAATTTTAAAACCAATTATAAATATATAAATATTTATAAATATAAGAGACAGTCCGTAGCTTGAAGTAATGCAGAACCAAGAGCAGGAAAAAGTAAAGTCCACTTGTGGTCTGGTGAATAACCGCAACTAAAGTGACTTCTGTGCTCACAGCTTCCCACCACCAAGCATTGTCTTCCTCTCACCTTAGTATCTCGACCCTGCAGGGTCAAACCGCATAAAATATCTCCAAGGAACACAGCCTCTGTCTTTCCACTCCTCAAGAGTCACAGCTTCCAGCAATTAACCATCAGCTTTATGGGAAACAATCCTCCACCATAGGCTATGCAGTCTAATCACAAGCTTCCAGATACGTCCCCCGACTATTACATGTGGTCTTGTGGCGCCAACTGCTGCAGTGAAGTACGTGGCTCACTGTCAGGAGTCTTGAGGAGTGGAAAGACAGAGGCTGTGTTCCTTGGAGATATTTTATGCGGTTTGACCCTGCAGGGTCGAGTTACTAAGGTGAGAGGAAGACAATGCTTGGTGGTGGGAAGCTGTGAGCACAGAAGTCACTTTAGTTGCGGTTATTCATCAGACCACAAGTGGACTTTACTTTTTCCTGCTCTTGGTTCTGCATTACTTCAAGCTACGGACTGTCTCTTATATTTATAAATATTTATAATTGGTTTTAAAATTGGTTTTAGCCCCGGTTCACACTAGGGCGACCTGTGAGGCGACCTGGTCGCCTCACAGGTCGCCGCAGGTCGCCTCCCATAGGGAAGCTACGGACCCGTTCTAATAGGAGCGACACAAGTCGCTCCGACCTAGAAAAAGGGTTCGGAGCTTCTTTGGGGCGACCAGGAGGCGACCGCCATAGACTTCAATGTTATGAAGTCTGTGGCGGCCGCTCCGAGGTCGCGGCGCGCTGCTCGCACCGCGATCTCGGAGGTCGCCCCTGAAAGTAGCGTCGCACCAGTGTGAACCGGCGCTTAATATCATTTTATTGCTGATTTTATTATCCAGATCTTATACTAATCTTAACAGGGTTTAATAGACTGTGCTGCACTATATTATAAGAATTGTGTTGAAGGTGTTGAGTGCTAGCTGCTGGTCTATATGTTACTTATTCATTCAGCGCTGAATCTGTTTTTACATTTTACACTTGTTCACAACATATGTGCAGATTTAACTTTCATGGAATACTTTGGGCTTGTTCACACCAAGTGCAGATACTGTACATGTGTATTTCTAACATAGGTCTCTGCAAGGACACAAAGAAAACCATTGCTTTCTATGTGCCCTGTTCACACCATAACACTACGGTCATGTGAGGTTTTTTTCATTTTTTTGCACAGAAACATGCAACATATATTCTCTGCAAGGGCACAAAGAAAACAATTGTTTTTTATGTGCCCTGTTCACACCACAATGTTTATGTCATGTGAGTCTTTTCTGCACAAAAAAAAACTAATATACGTAAACAACATTTTGGTGTGAACAGGGCACATAGAAAATGTATTTTCTTTGTGCCTTTGCAGAGACAGATGCAACGCACGTCTCTGCATTTGGTGTGAATGAGACCCGAATGACACTTACCTCTTCTGGTCGAATGTTCTTAAAGTGATTGTAAAGTCTCATTTTTTTTAAAACAAATTTGTTTGTTCTCTTGTCAGGTCCCACTTCTGTGCTCCTGGCCCCTCCTTCCTGTTAGGTGCCCCCATAGCAAGCAGCTTGCTGTGGGGGCACCCGGGCCGAGTCACAGCTCCCTTTGTCCATTCAGACACGAAGCCGCAACCCGGCCCCTTCCAGTGCCATCTTAAGAGCATTAAAAGGCCCGGGCAATGCAATGCACTGGGGCCCTGCCTACACAATCACCCACGAGAATAAAAATGCAAATTATCGATAAGGTGATATTTATTGGTACAGCAGTGCCAGGCTAATGACAGCTTCCAAGTTCGGTGGCTGGGTCTGGTGAACTCACACACATACACACGGGAGTCAGACTAAACTGTCCTGTGTGTGCCTGTTCCCATCAAGGCGGACAGGCATTTCTGCAGTTGTGGGCTCCCCCTGCACGGCCCAAGTGGCCTGACAGCAGCCCAGGGCCGACAGACGCTTGCCATCTGCTACGTTCGGCGGCGGGATGCACACGTGAATCGGGACTAATACTTGGCTGGGGCTGGTTCGCTGGCCAGGTGGGGCCCCCTGGATAAGTTGGGCCCCTGGGCAACTTACCAGCGTGTTCATTCGGTAATATTGCCCTGGCGCCTTCCCCTCTCTCTCCTGATTGGCTGATTGCCTTTGATTGACAGCAGCTGGAGCCAACCACGCTTCTGTCTCAGCCAATGAGGAGGGGAGTCCAGGGCAGCTGGGACACTCCTGCAATATTGCTGGTAAGAGATGGGCTTAGGTAAGTGTTAGAGGGGCTGAGGGGGGCTGCTGCATACAGAAGATGTTTTTATCTTAATGCATAGAATGCGTTAAGATAACAAAAAAACCTTCTGCCTTTACAATCCCTTTAAGGCTTTTTTCCCTTAGGATTGAAATGTTGGGGAATGTTACATTCACCCTGAGAAAGGTAACAAATAGAAATTGACATTTCACACAAAGAACAAACACTACAGGTATAATTTGCGACTTTTCACAAATAAATAGACCCCCTAAGTACTGAGTAGGGTTATAAAAAATCAGCTGACATAGGAAACTTGCTGTGCCCTAGCCTTTGGCAGTAAAGTGTCATCAGCCTGTCATTTAAGTCAGATGGCATTTTTAGACACTGACTGCAAGTATGAGGTAACATGAGCTCAGCTGATGAATCAGAAATGTACATTTTAGCCTACATGTATGTTTGCTGTTGTCTGTGTTGATTAACCTACAGTTTATTTAATTCAATCTTCTAACAAAAATCAGTGTAGTTGGTTTGAGGGATTTACAGATTAGGAGCCTAGAGAACCACATCATCAGATTTTAATTTGGTATAGGGACTAACAATAATAGCACTAAAGCAGCAAAGCAGAATAAAAAATATCTTCAACCTCTAAACTGCCTGACCTCATACTGAACTGAGAGTGCACATTAACTGCTTCCAGACGGCCCCACACATTCAGTATTTCACAAAAGTGAGTACACCCCTCACAATTTTGTGAAAAAATGTATTATACCTTTTCATGTGACAACACTGAAGAAATGACACTTTGCTACAATGTAAAGTAGTTAATGTACAACTTGTATAACAGTGTAAATTTTCTGTCCCCTCAAAATAACTCAACACACAGCCATTAATGTCTAAACCGCTGGCAACAAAAGTGAGTACATCCCTAAGTGAAAATGTCCAAATTGGGCCCAATTAGCCATTTTCCCTCCCCGGTGTCATGCGACTCGTTAGTGTTACAAGGTCTCAGGTGTGAATAGGGAGCAGATGTGTTAAATTTGGTGTTATCGCTCTCACTCATTCTGGTCACTGGAAGTTCAACATGGCACCTCATGGCAAAGAACTCTCTGAGGATCTGAAAAAAAAATGATTGCTCTACATAAAGATGGCCTAGGCTATAAGAAGGTTGCCAAGACCCTGAAACTGAGCTGTAGCACGGAGGCCAAGACCATACAGCAGTTTAACAGGACAGGTTCCACTCAGAACAGGCCTCACCATGGTCGACCAAAGAAGTTGAGTACACATGCTCAGCGTCATACCCAGAGGTTGTCTTTGGGAAACTGGAGAAAGTTTTGGTGCCTCAGGCCAAGTAGGGTTGGGACTTTATGGGCTAGTACAACAAGGTTGTGTAATTATATATAATTTATTGAAGAAAAATAATAAGAACATAAAATGGTAATGAACATTTGTTGGTGTATGGGTTATAGACCCATGGGTGATAGTGAATCAAGAGAGAAGGTTGGTGACACAGTTATATGGTGACAATATGGTATGTCTCTCTGTCAGTCCACGCCTAAAGTTTCAGCGTGGAGTCTGTAGGGAGAAATATCTTGGGTTTCCTACGCGTTTCGGAATATTAGGTAAGTTGCCTTTGTCAAGGAAGGTTTGTCCACCATATCTGGAAGTACAGTAGATAAACGGTTAATAAATATTATGCTTCCCGCGGGTGGTTTCCATTGGTCGCATAATAAGGTACATACTTGTTTAAATAGTGCCTGCTCTTGAAACCTTGCTTCTGGTCCTTTCATTTTTCACACAGGAATTAAATGTGGATACTGCTGCTGTGGATATATAATATATGGTTGTGAGTATTTTGGGCATATAATTTGTATCTTATAAGTATATGTAACCTTTTAGGTACTTACTGTCAGTGTAGTACTTAAAACAAACCAGTAGGGGGTCAATCCAAATCTTGTCCAGTTTGTTCTGGTAGTGACAAGAAAAGGAAGCTAGCTATGGCTTGTTGGGATCAAGAGACCATCAATGCATATAATAGCATTGTGGGTGAAACTCACTGTTAGAGTATGAATAGGTATCCACAGTTGGTAATCCAGAGCAGCAGGTCCCGGGCGTCCGCTTGGTCCCTCAGCTGAAGGGAAGTGGCGCCCTGTTGTAATTCCCCGGCCTTTTATACCCTCCCGTGCATGCGCAGATGTGCGCATCGACATGGCATGGGTCCAGTCCCGACTTCCGGGTGTGTGTATGACGTAGCGTGCGTCAGTGATAGCTGCGCACGCATCCTGTCAGCATAAGAGGGTTAAGAGATAGCGGCCGCCGACACAGGGATAGAGAAAAGATCCCACAGGGGGATAGTTACAGAAGACATATTATCCTCTGTTTCTCATGGAGCCCCCGGTTTGAGATTACCGGGGTCCCCTGTGCCGGGGAGAGCAGGCTTGGAGTAATGTTTGGCACACCATACATAAGTGTACAATAAAGAGTTGCATTTAAAGGCAAGACATGATCGCCTCATTACATACGAAGTGAAACAAAATATATACAGTGCAGTCATTATAATAATATTTATACAGCAATATGTATGCATATACAGAAGTAGGGGATATAAGAGGGAGGTATAAGGGTGGTACATGTGGGGTGTATACACCCCGAGGCGGGGGTCCGGAGCAGTAATTCTTAAGGGCGAACAAAAAGACTGATTTTATGTTCCATGTGTTAGGGATCATGGATATCAGGCCAGAGGTCACGATTGGTTAGGGAAATGTGGCATTAAGTTTATGCCAACGTACATTGGTGGAGGGGAGGAGGGAGAGAGGGGGGGTGACTTTTGCCAAGTCATTTTACACAAAAATCCTATAAATGGATAGAGGGGGAGGGGCTTTTTGTCTTTTTTGGGTGACATAGTAGTCTAGGGTATGAAGACTAGTCACTAAAGATTAGTGCCACCATATGAATCAGATAATGCCCCACCTTGTTTGAACTTAATTGGGAAGCAGCCCAATTGTGCGACAAAATATATACAATGAGATTAAGGGGGGATTTTTTGGGGAATTTTTTGGGGGATCTATGTTTCCATATTATAGGTTTTCATACCGTTTATCCAACGCATTTCTATTTGGAGGGGGGACTTGTTCCAGTCCCCCCCTCTCCATATTATAGGTTTTCATACCATTTTATCTCAGTCCGTTTTTGCAGAGGAGAATCCCTCCAAGAAAGGAGGGTAACTCTCATTTTCATTTAATCCTGGTGGTGTTGTTGCCTTTAATTTTTTTATCCAACGCATTTCTATTTGGAGGAGGGACTTGTTCCAGTCTCCCCCTCTTGGTGGGATATGTATCCTGTCCAATGCTGAGAATCTTACTTTTGGCATCCTGTATTTGTGAGAGTTAGTTACATGTCGGCCAAGTGGGAGATAAAAATTCCCTATAGACATGCTGTGAAGATGTTTATTGACCCTTAGTCCAAATTCTTGATGGGTTTTCCCGACATAAAATGCACCACACTCACATTCCATTAGATAGACCACGCCTTGGTCTTGCAGTTAGCAAAGTGTTTTGGTGTGAAGGGGTCTCCATTTGGTAAGATTTTAGAGGTAGATTTTTGAATTACTGAGCATTGTGCACAGGATCCACAGTGGAAGGTACCCTTGGTTCTACATGGGTCATTTCTTGCTTTCATCTCACTGCGGAGCAGGGTTTGTTGTATTGAATTTGTTTTCCTATATGTGATCATGGGGTTCTCCGGGACCAGGTCCTTGATAATGGGGTCTTCCTTAAGGATGGACCAGTTTTTTTGAAGAATGTTTTTAATTTTGTGGTGTTCGTTCGAGAACCGCATTATGATTCTTGTGGGTTGTTGGTCTATCGTGTTTTCCTTTTTGGTGTCTTTTTTGAACAGTACTTCATGTCTGTCTTTTCTGTGAGCTTTGTTGAATGCTTTTCTGAGGCAGGTTTTTGAATATCCTCTTTCTTTCAACCTGATGGTCATGGCATCAGCTTCTTTTTGGAATTCTGCCTGGTTAGTGCAATTCCTTTTTAGTCTGAGAAACTGGCTATACGGTATAGATCTTTTTAGGGATTCTGGGTGGAAGCTGGTTGCATGAAGGATTGTGTTCTCAGCAGTCTCTTTTCTGTAGAGTGTTGTCATTAGGTTCCCTTCTGCATCCTTATATACATACGTATCCAGGAAGGGTACTCTGGTTGTACTATATGTCATAGTAAAAAACATATTGTGGTTGTTCTTGTTCATTTTTTCCAGACATTCCTTGATCAGGTTTTCTGGTCTATTCCAAAATCAATAATATATCATCCAAATATCTCTGCCATAACATTATGTTCTTGGTATATTTGGTGTTTTCTTCTGATGTCAGAAATTCTTGTTCCCATTCGCCCAGATATATATTTGCATACGAGGGTGCAAAACTGGTGCCCATAGCAACCCTGCATATTTGAAAATAATAGGTGCCACAGAATGAAAATGCATTATGATTGACTATGAAATCAAGCATACTTAAAATTAAGTCATTAAATTTTCTGTCATGTTGATTCAGAGTTTTCTCTACCGCCCTTAATCCTTTTGAGTGGGGAATACAATTGTAGAGAGACTCTACATCAATTGTGACCAATATGGCATCCTTCAGTATGTTTAGACCCTCTAGTATCTGCAATAGATGGACCGTATCTTTGGTATAGGATACTAGTTTGGTGACGTGGGGTTTGAGGTAAGCGTCTATAACTTGACAAATTTTTTCGGTAATGTTCCCATTGCCTGAGATTATCGGTCCTCCAGGGGGGTTGGTCGAGTCTTTGTGTACCTTGGGCAAGGAGTAAAAGGTAGGTACTCTAGGGTGCTTGGTTCTAAAATATTCCCATAATGTTTGCGAGATGGTCCTATCATTGTATGCTCGGTCCACTAGTTTGTAGAATTCCTCTTTAAAGGTTCCAATCATGAGGGGCGAGATGGGTTTGTAGCATTTTTTATTTTCCAATATCCTCAGGCATATTTGTTTGTAATGTTCGTTGTCCATCATCATTGTGTTACCACATACATAAAGTCATTCTAGGAACCAGCTTGCTAATTGTGTGTATTTACTGGCTGAAATAAGACCTTCCACACATGATGAGTCATTGAGGTTGGGAATGGTATCTCAGCATATCTCTTACATGACTACTGACGTGGAACTATTTCTGCAGCTGAAAATCCACACCATATAAGAAACGCAGGAGCGTTACAGATTGGACGAACCAAAAAATGGATTCAGCAGAAATAACCACTCAGGTGACACAATTAAAACAGCAAGTATCTGCGTTAATACACGCACTTGCTGAATTAAAAGAAGACAATCAGGCTCTGTCGCAGCAGATAATTAGACTGACACAACTTACCTCTGCTCAGTCCCCTGAACCCAAGATAAATGCCCCTTTGGTATTTACAGGCGATCGCAAAAAATTTTGCGAATTTAAAAACGCATGTGAGTTACTTTTTTCGCTAAAACCTCGTACCTTCCTTACTGATCACATTAAGGTTTGTACTATTTTTTCTTACCTATCAAGCGATCCTCGAGCCTGGGCAGATTCTCTTTTTGAGAAAAACGACCAGCTTCTCAACTCCTATGCCTTGTTCCTGGCAGAGCTCACTAGCCTATATGATGACCCCAATAGGCAGAGTACTGCTGATCTTCAGTTAAGATCCTTGAAACAAGGAAGGAGGCCTGTAGAAGACTTTGTCGCAGAGTTCAAGAGATGGACCCTTGATTCAGAATGGAATGATGCATCACTGAAAACCCAATTTAGGCTTGGCCTATCAGAAGCCGTTAAGGACGAGCTCGCCCGAGCGGATCTGCCAAAAACCCTGGATGCATTAATACAACTCAGTATTACCATAGATAGAAGACTACGAGAAAGAAAGGCTGAAAAGATGGGAATGCCATTATCCGTTTCCTCTCGGAGTCTGGCCGTTCCTATGGAGGTAGGAACCATACGCCCACCACTATCAACTATGGAAAAAGCCAAAAGACGAAATTAAAATCTCTGCTTGTACTGTGCACCCCCGGATCACAAGATAAACGTCTGTCCCCTAGTCAACAAAAAGAAGGGTGAGTGTTCACATGTCTCCCTAGGAGGATTGACAACTTCATTCACTAACCCCTACATTTCTGTTTTTTTGACATTACAGTGGGACCAGAACAGGATTACTACTAAGGCCATGATTGACACAGGATCTTGTGGAAATTATATGGATATATGTTTTGCTGCTTTAAATAAAATTCCTATTATTTCTAAACTCAAACCTGTCTCAGTAAGTCTTATTACCGGTGTTCCGTTATCCTCTGGTCCGATCACCGATCAGACACAAGCACTTCTAGTCACTATTAACGAGTCTCATAGGGAGACTTCTACCTTCGATTTAATACCATCACCCCACTTTCCCATTGTGTTGGGACTTCCCTGGTTGCACACACACCAACCAACAGTAGATTGGAAGAAACGGTCCTTGACCTTCCCTTCTTGTTATTGCGAGGAAACGTGTAACCTCCCGTTTTCCGGGAAGATTCTGTCTGTGGTGACAGATGAGATTGCACCACTATGTTAACAGGATCTTTCTGAGGTTTTTCTTGAGAAAAATGCTCAAGCATTACCTCCTCATCGAGACTATGATTGTAGCATTGATCTACTCCCAAATAGCAAATTGCCGTTCGGTCATGTTTATCCTCTTTCACAGGATGAACTTGCCCATCTCAAAACCTATTTGGATGAGAACTTGGAAAAAGGTTTTATTAGACCTTCCACTTCTTCCACAGCAGCAGGACTCTTTTTTGTTCGCAATAAAGATTCAAGTCTCAGACCTATCATCGACTACAGGAAATTGAATGCTATCACAATAAAAGATCGCTATCCTCTACCGCTTATCCCTGAGCTCATTGAGCAGGTGCGTGGAGCTACCTATTTTTCAAAATTAGACCTGAAAGGAGCATACAATCTCATTCGAATCCGTGATGGACACGAGTGGAAGACTGCATTCAGAACTAGATACGGATTGTTCGAATATCTTGTGATGCCATTCGGCCTATGCAATGCCCCTGCAGTTTTCCAACGATTTATAAACGATATTTTTAAAGACTTACTAGATGTCTGTGTTGTGGTATATCTTGACGATATACTTATATATTCACGGACCCTGTCTGAACACATAAGACATGTAAGACTTGTATTATAGAGATTGCTTGCACATAATCTTTATGTGAAGCTGAAGAAATGCTTGTTCCATAAAGATGAGGTACTCTTTCTAGGCTACATCATATCCAAAACAGGAATCGAGATGGACATGAGTAAAATATCCTGCATTCAGGATTGGCCTACACCAACTACACGCAAGGCGCTACAGCGATTCCTGGGATTTTCAAATTTCTACAGGAAGTTCATAAAAAACTTTTCTGCTATTGTGAGACCCCTTACACAGCTCACTAGCATAAAAATACCATTTAAATGGTCAGAAGAAGCAAATAAGGCTTTCCACTTGTTAAAGACAAGGTTTACTTCCGCTCCCATATTACGCCATCCAGACCCATCCCTCCAATACATTCTGGAGGTAGATGCGTCAAACATGGCAGTAGGAGCAATACTCTCCCAACGACCTACCCACACTTCACCACTTCATCCAGTCGCTTTTTTTTCTAAATCCCTGAGCAGTCCCGAGATAAATTACCCCGTGGGTGAAAAGGAACTACTTGCTATAAAATTGGCTCTGGAGAATTGGCGACATTTACTCGAAGGCACCCAACTACCAATAATTATATACACGGACCATAAAAACCTCCAATATCTTCAGACTAGCAAAACTCTCTCGCATCGACAGGTACGATGGTCACTATTCTTTCTAAGGTTTAACTTCCTAGTGACCTACACACCTGCAGATAAGAACAAAAAGGCGGATGCACTATCACGACTAACTGAAGAAAACTACTTTGAAATCCCTTCCGTTCCTATAATACCTCACAAACGCATTATTGGAGTTGTCCGTTCCTTAAAGGAAGAGGTTCTGCATGGTATAAGTTTGGATTCACCCCCACCACAACTAAATACTGATGCAGAAGGCTTCCTCTACTACAACGACAAACTTTACATACCACCTACCCTACGCACCAAGATCTTGGAATTATCGCATGATGTGCCTATGGCAGGACATATGGGTATGACAAAGACTTTCAATTTGATTTCTCGACAATTCTGGTGGCCTGACATGAAAACATCTATACAAAAATTCGTCTCTTCATGCAATGTCTGTGCCAGGTCCAAAATTGACACTACGAGACCATCCTGTCTATTATGCAGTCTACCAATACCCCAAACTCCATGGGAGGTTTTGTCATTGGACTTCATCGTAGAATTGCCTCCTTCCAAAGGATTTAATACCATCTTGGTGTCAGTGGACCATCTGACAAAGATGGCACATTTCATTGCTATTCGCAGACTACCTTCGTCCAAACAAACGGCAGAACTCCTGATGAAACATGTCTTCAGATTACATGGTATCCCAAAAACTCTTCTGTCTGACCGTGGATCCCAATTTATTTCTAAATTCTGGCAAGAACTATGTCACATACTACGGATTGAGCGGAAGCTCACTTCTCCTTACCATCCGCAGACCAACGGACAGACTGAAAGAGTCAACCAATGCATCGAGCAGTATTTACGTTGTTACACTTCTTACCAACAGGATGATTGGTTGGATCTTCTCCCCCTGGCAGAATTTGCCTACAACAACGCAACTCACAGTACAACCAAGCAGAGTCCATTCTACTTGAACTATGGGTTCCATCCCTCTATTCTCCCTCCTTCCTTCAAATAACCCAGTAGCCTCAGACTATCTTACCCAAATAAAGGATTCTCTGGGTTTACTAAATACTACCATTGCACACGCTCACAGTCAACAAAAGAAGTACTATGATCTTCGTAGAAGACCTTCTCCACAGTATACTATCGGGGACCTCGTTTGGCTCTCAACAAAAAACTTGAGACTGAAGATCCCTAGCAAAAAGCTTGGACCTCTGTTCTTGGGACCTTTCCCAATCAAGAAACTTATTGGAAAAGCTGCAGTGCAGCTTACATTGCCAATGGACCTAAAAATCCATCCCATTTTCCATGTGTCGCTACTAAAACCCCATGTTCCGGACCAAGGAATAAGGCCTAATATTCCACCTCCCCCTCCTGTACAAGTTGAAGGTGGAGAAGAATACGAGATAAAAGAGATTCTGGATTCTCGTATCTACAGAAGAAGACTTCAGTACTTGGTTAGATGGAAGAACTATGGGCCCCAAGACGACACCTGGCTAAACACCTCTGACATACATGCCCCTAGATTAATCCGCAATTTTCATGCGAGATACCCAGACAAACCAGCTCCAGAGGCCTTCAGGAGCAGGCCTTAAGGGGGGGTATTGTAATGTTCCGGTACCTTTGGTACCCTAAATTACACTTTCCACAAGTGTATGCGCCCCACCATTTACTTTTGGAAAGGTGCGCATACACCTTTAAGACTGGAGCTGTCATCACCCAGCGCCGGACTAGATGGCTATTTAAAGCGCCGGTTCTCACTCACATGTGTTCGTTCAAACACCCTTACCTGGATGCTAACCTTGCTTGAAGCTTCCATGCTTGCAAGCTTACCTCGCTGACGGAACCTCGCCGCGCTGATCCCTGTATCCCGCTACTGGATCATCCGCCTCTCCTGAACCACCCTTCGGCTGTATCGCTAATAGTGCTAAGTACCCCGCAGGGGAATTCTCTATAAACTTATACTAAGCTTACACTATCTAGCTCTGCATAGTAAAGACTGTTTATCACATCTGCATAACTAGATTGCTAGCTCTTGAGACTACTGCTACTTTTCTGCACTGGGTTGATCTCTTTTGTATGTCCACCTGCTATTCTGTCATCTGCTACCATACAACATTGCTAAACCTTCCTGCATCCATCTGCTACTGTCTCACCTTCAAGTGTCTATCACCTACCACCTCCACTCAACCTATCCCTCAACCTTCATCATTGTGTTACCACATACATAAAGTCATTCTAGGAACCAGCTTGCTAATTGTGTGTATTTACTGGCTGAAATAAGACCTTCCACACATGATGAGTCATTGAGGTTGGGAATGGTATCTCAGCATATCTCTTACATGACTACTGACGTGGAACTATTTCTGCAGCTGAAAATCCACACCATATAAGAAACGCAGGAGCGTTACAGTGGTCGGTCTATTCGATGAGGCTGTTTCTGTTGCTTCAAGTTCTTGGGTGATTATTTCTCCTTGGTCATTTGCGGTTTCCCATTCTCTTCTATCCTGGTTTCTTTGTTGGTCCTGTGAGTTTGGTTTTTGGAAGAGATTTCTTCCTCTGCCCCTGTTGGCCTCTGTGCCTGAGTTGTAAGATGATGAGTCAGACGATTGGTAATAGTTTGTATTCCTTGGAAATCTGTTTTTGTTCCTGTTTTGTCTGGTTGCATTGGACCATTTGTATGCACGTCCTTGGGTAAATGCGTTTTTGTCACGCCAATATTTATTTTCCTTTTTCTGGAGAATTTCCTTCCTATGTTCCTCTAAATGGGTTTTTAGTTTTTTCTCCTGTTCACTGTACAATGTTGCCGTTTTGAGTGGGGAGAGTTGTTCATAAATTAATTTTATTTTTTCATCTAGGTTTTTAATTTGTCTCAAGTATGCTTCCTGTAGGAGTTTCATCAAGTTCCGTGAGCACTCATTGAGCTTGTTCTCCCATTCTTTTTTCATTTGTACAGTGATATTGTCAAGGGTGGGAAATATTTGAGTACGTAAGCCTGCTGGATTAATATTTTCTCTAATATATCTGTCAAATGAGTGGATGTGCCAGTGCAATGCAGATTTCCTCTCTAGGTGTTTTTTAGATTTGAAAATAATGCGATAATATCTGAATCAAGTTGTTCTTTCTCTTGGAACCTGCTCTGTATACCCTGCATCAGTGTATCCCTCTTTTCCTGTGGAGGTAGTTTCCAGTTCCTTAAAGAGCTGGAGAGTTTTTTGTGATTATTCCTTCTCTGCTCCAATTTCAAGCCAATTGCTGAATAGAAGAGGAGGGAGTGGTATCACAGTATTGGTTTATATGCCTTGCTGTATGGCATAAAAGGGAAAAGAAATAAGGGTATGGGTTTTGGCGTCTATGAGGTCATGGATGTGTTGTCCATCCGGGTTAACTGGTATCAAAGGTGCGATTCCCAAAACCTTTAAGTAAGTTTAGCCATCATCCCAGAGAGATATTGGAGAAAGTTTTGGTGCCTCAGGCCAAGTAGGGTTGGGACTTTATGGGCTAGTACAACAAGGTTGTGTAATTATATACAATTTATTGAAGAAAAATAATAAGAACATAAAATGGTAATGAACATTTTTTTGGTGTATTGGTTATAGACCCATAGGTGATAGTGAATCAAGAGAGAAGGTTAGTGAAACAGTGATATGGTGACAATATGGTATGTCTCTCTGTCAGTCCACGCCTATAGTTTCAGCGTGGAGTCTGTAGGGAGAAATATCTTGGGTTTCCTACGCGTTTTGGCATATTAGGTAAGTTGCCTTTGTCAAGGAAGGTTTGTCCACCATATCTGGAAGTACAGTAGATAAACGGTTAATAAATATTATGCTTCCTGTGGGTGGTTTCCATTGGTCGCATAATAAGGTACATACTTGTTTAAATAGTGCCTGCTCTTGAAACCTTGCTTCTGGTCCTTTGATTTTTCACACAGGAATTAAATGTGGATGCTGCTGCTGTGGTATATAATATATGATGGTGAGTATTTTGGGCATATAATTTGTATCTTATAAGTATATGTAACCTTTTAGGTACTTACTGTCAGTGTAGTACTTAAAACAAACCAGTAGGGGGTCAATCCAAATCTTGTCCAGTTTGTTTTGGTAGTGACAAGAAAAGGAGTGAGTATTTTAAGCATATAATTTGTGTCTTGTATGTATATGTAACCTTTAAGGTACTTACTGTCCGTGTAGTACTTAAAACAAACCAGTAGGGGGTCAATCCAAATCTTGTCCAGTTTGTTCTGGTAGTGACAAGAAAAGGAAGCTAGTTATGGCTTGTTGAGATCAAGAGACCATCAATGCATATAATAGCATATAATAGCAAGTGAAACAAAATATATACAGTGCAGTCATTATAATAATATTTATACAGCAATATATATGCATATACAGAAGTAGGGGATATAAGAGGGAGGTATAAGGGCTGTACATGTGGGGTATATACACCCTAGGCAGGGGTCCGGAGCAGTAATTCTCAAGGGCAAACGAAAAGACTGATTTTATGTTCCATGTGTTAGGGATCATGGATATCAGGTCAGAGGTCACGATTGGTTAGGGAAATGTGGCATTATGTTTATGCCAACGTACATTGGTGGAGGGGGTGGAGGGGGTGGAGGGGGAGGAGGGAGAGAGGGGGGTGACTTTTGCCAAGTCATTTTACACAGAAATCCTATAAATGGATAGAGGGGGGGAGGGTTTTTTTGTCTTTTTTGGGTGACATAGTAGTCTACGGTATGAAGACTGGTCACTAAAGATTAGTTCCACCATATGAATCAGATAATGCCCCACCTTGTTTGAACTTAATTGGGAAGCAGCCCAATTGTGCGACAAAATATATACAATGAGATTAAGGGGGGATTTTTTGGAGATTTTTTGGGTGGATCTATGTCTCCATAGTATAGGTTTTCATACCTTTTTATCTCAGTCCGTTTTTCCAGAGGAGAATCCCTCCAAGAAAGGAGGGTAACTCTCGTTTTCATTTAATCCTAGTGGTGTTGTGGCCTTTAATTTTTTTATCCAATGCATTTCTATTTGGAGGAGGGACTTGTTCCAGCCCCCCCCCCCCCCCCCCCTCTTGGTGGCATATGTATCCTGTCCAATGCTGAGAATCTTACATTTGGCATCCTGTATTTGTGAGAGTTAGTTACATGTCAGCCAAGTGGGAGATAAAAATTCCCTATAGACATGCTGTGAAGATGTTTATTGACCCTTAGTCCAAATTCTTTACGGGTTTTCCCGACATAAAATGCACCACACTCACATTCCATTAGATAGACCACGCCTTTGGTCTTGCAGTTAGCAAAGTGTTTTGGTGTGAAGGGGTCTCCATTTGGTGAGATTTTAGAGGTAGATTTTTGAATTACTGAGCATTGTGCACAGGATCCACAGGGGAAGGTACCCTTCCTTCTACATGGGTCCTTTCTTGCTTTCATCTCACTGCAGATCAAGGTTTGTTGTATTGAATTTGTTTTCCTATATGTGATCATGGAGTTCTCCGGGACCAGGTCCTTGATAATGGGAAACTAGACGTATGAGTGCTGCCAGCATTGCTGCAGAGGTTCAAGAGGTGGGGAGTCAGCCTGTCGGTGCTAAGACCATACGCTGCACACTGCATCAAATTGGTCTGCGTAGCTGTCATCCCAGAAGGAAGCCTCTTCTAAAGATGATGCACAAGAAAGCCCGCAAACAGTTTGTTGAAGTCAAGCAGACTAAGGACATGGATTACTGGAACCATGTCCAGTGGTCTGATGATGACACCAAGATAAATTTATTTGGCTCAGATGGTGTCAATCATGTGCGGTGGCAACCAGGTGAGGAGTACAAAGACAAGTGTGTCTTGCCTAAAGTCAAGCATGGTGGTGGGAGTGTCATGGTCTGGGGCTGCATGAGTGCTGCCAGCACTGGGGAGCTACAGTTCATTGAGCGAACCATGAATGGATGGCCAAGCATGTCTTCACACCTAAACCCTATTGAGTATCAGTGGAGCATCCTCAAACGGAAGGTAGAGGAGCACAAGGTCTCTAACATCCACCAGCTCTGTGAGGTCGTCATGGAAGAGTGGATAAGTATTCCAGTGGCAATCTTTGAAGCTCTGGTGAACTTGATGCCCAAGAGGGTTAAGGCAGTGCTGGAAAATAATGGTGGCCACACAAAATTTTAACCCTTTGGGCCCAATTTGGATATTTTCACTTAGGGGTGTACTCACTTTTGTTGCCAGCGGTTTAGACATTATTGGCTGTGTGTTGAGGTAATTTGAGGGGACAGCAAATTTACACTGTTATACAAGCTGTTACCTCACTACTTTAGATTGTAGAAAAGTGTCAAAAATAGGCCTGGTCCTAAAGTGGTTAAGGTAAAATGTAGTTATAGCCCATCTCCAGGTCAAGCATTTTGATTTTAGGGAGGTCAGGCATTTATTGATCTTTTTGACTTCATTGGGGAGTATTGCCCTTACTTTCTGAAATCAGGACAAGGAATGAGGGGAGCAAGTGCTACTGGGACAGAAACAAAAACTTTGCAGAGGTTCTAACATATACTCAGAAAAGTATTTTTTGTGCTATCTATAGCCACACTGCAGAAATTTCAGGACAGGAAGAGGTTTAAGACTTTTAGCATCCAAACCAAAGATAAAAAAAAGTTGTCACTAAAGTTGACTCAGTTGGAAACCAAACGTTTTTTGTTTTTTTTTCACGGTTTTTGAAGGAGTTGATAGACAAAGTGTTCAAATTCTTAACCACTTGTTGACCGTATAACTTAGAAATACTGTAAAGTGGCACGGCTGCGCTGGATCACGTACCTAGTACATGATCCAACACTTTCACGTCTAAGCTGCATGGCCTACGCTGGTTGCCTTCTCCCACTGTGATTGTACACAGTGGAAGCTTATCGGCAAGTATCAAGAACTCAGTGTCCGCTGGCACCCGCCGATCCTTCAGTACAGAGTGAGAAAGTCAGTCTGCCTATTTAAACAAGACAGATTGCCGTTCTTTCAGTACAGAAGGCATGGTTCCAGTGTACCTGCAAAGGGACATTGATCCATTCCTTTCCCTAGTCCAAACACCTCCCCCAAAGTAGGAAAACAGCAGCTAGGCACACAGTTAACCTGTTGATTGCCCCTGATGTTAACCCCTTCCCAGCAAGTGTCATTAGTACAGTGACAGTGCATATATTTTTAGCACAGATATTAGTGTCACTGGTCTGCAAAAAGTTTTAAAAGTTTTAAAAGTGGCATTTAGTGTCTGACTTGTCCACTGCAAAATGGCAGTCCCGTTACAAGTCGCTGATCGCTGCTAGTGTTGGTCGAACAGTTTGGCCCGAGCATGAGTTTGGGCCGAACATTGGCTGTTCACCTGTTCTGTGTACATCCAAATTGGCGGAGTGTTTAATCGTTTGTTCAGCCCACCGAATGATCACAATGCACTGTGTCACTATACAGTGCATTGAAAGCCCTGACTGGCTGAAGCAAGGAAAGCTTTATCCAATCAGGACACATAGCACTGTCAGAGCCATGTCTGGACACTGTCATGATGACTCTATCCAATCATGGCTAATTGCTCTTAGTCCCATCCTACATCCTGATGTTGACGTGGAAGAGAGATAGAACAGAGCTCTGTTCAGTGCTACTAGCAAGTTTTTTTTGTTTAACAATAAATCTTTATTACATTTTTTTTCTGTACAACATGAACATATAGAATACAACATTTGACCCACACAAAAACCCCCATCATACACAAAAAAGAATTGAATTAAATTCCCCTTCAACCTATCCTTCCATTACAGACAAGAGTCCATATTATTCATATCTTTACACACTAGACCCGATTGTCTCCTCTAATAAAAGAAGTGAAAAACAGGGAATCATATCTGGATATACTAGCCAAGGCTTCCATATGTTATAAAACTTTTGTGGAGTTTCTCTATTCTTATATATGTGTTGTTCTTTCAGCAGAGCATCATTTACTTTAAATCTCCAGTCTTCTAAAAAAGGCGGGCTAGAGGATAACCATTTCAATAATATATTTTTTTTGTGCTATAAATAATAATCTATTTAATAATGTATCTACCGTAGGTGATATCACCTCATCCGGAAAACAACTGAGGAGGCAAATTGTAGTATCCATAGGAATCTGGTGATCAAGTACATTATTTATTATACTCAATTATTCTTTCCAATATCTAAATAATTTAGGGCATCCCCACAACATACTGTATGTAAGAGGTCAGCCGGTGTCTGTTGACACCTTGGACATTAAGGAGATTCCTGTCTGCCCCACCAAAACAACTTTACAGGTGTACGATAAGTTCTATATATTATAAACATCTGTGAAAGTTGTTGTGTTGGTACTAAGGATACAGTCAGTATTTTACGAAGAATATTTTGCCATTGCTCGTCGGAAAAATCTCCCAAATCCCTCTCCCCATCCCTTCCTCCCCTGCTCTACCTTTACATCTTGTATACCATGTTGCAGTTTCTTATATACTGTAAGGAGGTAATGAGGCCTTTTTTCTTGTTTGTCTGTGCAAGGAGTGACATTGTTACCATGAGTTTCGGGGTCACAGCCATATTTTTAAATTGAGTTTGAAGTGCATGGCGTAACTGTAAGAATTGAAAGAAGTCCTGATGGGGAAAAAAATAGATCTCCTGCAGATCTTTAAATTATTTTATAATCCCATCTAAATACATCTGAGAAATAAATTGAAATCCTGCTGTATGCCATTTATCAAAGCCCTTAAGTTTATAAAGTTTCGGGTAGTTTTTATTTCCCCATAAAGGTATGTACACTGAAACCCCATCATAAGACATCAGTCCTTTCATTACCTTCCAAATTTTTTGCATGAGTATTAAAGTAGGAAATGTCTTATCATTGGGAAACAGTCCCGCTACTAGCAAGTTAGTGTGCTATAGTGTGCCATCAAGATTTTTTTGTGAGTGTAAAGTATCAGTGTAGTGTGAATATAGTGATAGTGCAGCGTGGGTGTAGTGCAACCATTCATTTTTACTTTAGTGTCACTTTAGTGTGAATCTAGTGATAATGCAGTGTGAGTGTAGTGTGACCATTTATTTTTACTTTATTGTCAGTTTGTTTTGTCAGGGCAGGTTTCCTGCAGTATATTGCAGTGTGTTACTGCACATTTAATGCAGTATATTGCAGTGCATTATTCCACATCTAATATAGCCATTTTCAGTGCGCTATTGCACATTTAACACAGTATATTGCAGTACAATAGTGCACTTTTAACGCAGTATATTTCAGTGCGTTGGTGCATGTTGACTGAGGTATATTGGAGTGCATCAGTGCACATTTAACGCAGTATATTCTAGTGCGTTATTGCACGTTTAACGCAGTATATTTCAGTGCGTCGGTGCACGTTTACTGAAGTATATTGCAGTGCATTAGTGCACTTTAACACAGTATATTTCAGTGTGTTGGTGCATGTTTACCCACAGTATATTGCAGTGGGTTAGTGCACATTTAACGCAGTATATTTCAGTGCATTATTGCACATTTGCCCCAGTATATTGCAGTTCGTTAGTGCACGTTTAATGCAATATATTTCAGTACGGTCGCGCACGTTTATCGCAGTATATTGCAATGCGTAGTGCACATTTAACGCAGTATTTTTCAGTATATTGGTGCACGTTTACCGCAGTATATTGCAGTGCGTTAGTGCACATATAATGTAGTATATTTCAATACGATATTGCACGTTTACCGCAGCATATTGCAGTGCATTAATGCATGTTTAACACAGTATATTTTAGTGCATTGGTGCATGTTTCATACAGTATATTGCAGTGTGTTAGTGCCCATTTTATGTAGTATATTTCAGTGCGTTAGAGCACGTTTGCCGCAGTATATTGCAGTGTGTTAGTGCATGTTTAATGCAGTATTTTTCAGTGTGTTGGTGCACGTTTAACTCAGTATATTTCAGTACAGTATATTGCAGGGCTTTAGTGCACACTTACTGCAGTATATTGCAATGTGTCAGTGAAGTTTTACTACAGTATATTGTAGTGTGTCAGTGGGGTGTGTCTGTGTAGTGAGTACTTAAGTTAAAGTGCACCAAACACCACTTTCTTTTGATTAAAGTGCATCCATATCCACATTTCCCCATCTTTCTTACATTTTGTTAATAAGCCACCCTTCCCCCTATCATGTCTGGGAGGCCAACAAGGAGATGCAGACATTCCCATGGCACTGTGAGGGGCAAGCAAAATCTGTGTCCACAGTCAAAGGTGGACATGGTCCGTCCTCAGTAGGGATGGACAAACGGTTCGGCCCAAGAATGAGTTCAGGCCCGAACATTTGCCTATTTGGCCATTCCCTGAACACCTGAATGTGCAGGGTGTTCACCGGGTGTTCGCCCAGATGAACACCCTGCAATACACTGAGCGCTGCACAAACAGGGCTCAGTGTAAGCTATTTGTTAAGTAGCGGAGCCAGAAAGTCCCGGCGGAAAGCCATTGTGTCCTTAACAACTGATGAGTCAACAGCTGTCAATTGGTTTCCCCACTGAAAGCTTAAAAATAGCGCTGGTAAAAAAAATAAAAAAAAAACTATGTGCCCCCCCCAGTCCAATCCTGACCCTTATCCGGACATGCAGCCTGGCAGGTCAGGAAAGGGGGGGAGAGCAAGCACACCCCCAAACCATACCAGACCACATGCACTTTAACATGAAGGGGTGGGGTGGGTGCATTAGGGCATGGGGGGCTGTGCCTCCCCACCCCAAAGCACCTTGTCCGTGTGTTGATGGTTAGAGAGCGGCCACCCTATTCCACCAGATTGTGGAGCTGTTATCTCCCGGTCCACTTCCCACAGCCCAGCTGTGTGGGTCTTTTTTAGCACATGTGCAGCTGATCGCAATGTTGCAAATTGCAAACTTTGCCTCAAGCAGAGCAAGCGTGGCAAAAACACCAGCCATTTGGGTACCATATGCTTGATAAGGCATTTAACCTCTCCCCACTCAGCCTGTTGGCAAGAGCACCTGAAAGACACACAAATTCTGCTCCTCCTCGCTCCTCACCTTTCCAGTCAACCCCTGCATACCTCATGACCTCTCAGCAGCTTCCACTGACAAGGATAATGTTAGAGCAAAGAGTGTCACAGATCCTTGCAGCATGTCTGCAAGTAGCACACCACCAGCTGTAGACTATAGCAGGCAAATTTCTCTGCCCCATCTACTGCAGTGAAAACAAAATACTGTCACTGCCACCCACATGCCCAGCGTCTAAATCCCAGCTTGTCAAAGCTGCTGGCATTACAACTCCTGCCTTTCCATCTGGTGGATTCTGCCCCCTTCCGTGAATTTGCAAAATGTGCTGTACCACAATGGCAGGTTCCCAGTCATTGTTTTTTTTTTGTCATGTAAGGCCATTCCAGCTCTCCACCATCAGCGTTCAAGAGGCTATTAAATAAGTCAGGCTAAAAAGTGCCATGCAGTGCTTTAGCTGGTCTGTCTAGGGGACAGGAGCCACACTGGAGCAGAGATTCTTTCAGCTCTGCAGGAGCAGGTCCAGAGTTGGTTCCCGCCAAACGAGCTAGAGCCAGGTATAATAATGTGCAAAAATGGCAAAAACCTCCTGTCCACCCTTAGACAGGGAAAATTGACACGTGCCATGTCTGACACATGTCCTCAATTTGGTGGTGGTGCAGCATTTCTTAAATAGGTATCCAGGGTTGGAAGATCTGCTAAAGCAGGCCAGAATTGTCTGTAGCCATTTCAGGCAGTTATACACAGCAAGTGCTCGGCTGGCTAAGATTTGCGGGAATTCCACCTTCCCGTAAACCGCCTGATTTGTGACATGCCCACCAGGTGGAACTCGACTTTGGCAATGCTGCAGCAGCTGCACATGCAGCAGAGGGCCGTCAACAAGTACCTGTGTCAGTATGGCACAACTACAAGCTCAGGCTGATTCGGCTTTTATTCCCCATGCCAATGGCTGCTGTTAAAGGATGCATGCACTGTACTGTCACCATTTGAGGAGGCGACAAGGATGGTGAGCCATGACAATGCATGCATCAGTGACACAATCCCTCTTGTGTTCCTGCAGGACCAGGCTTTGCATGGCATTATGGACAGGGCACTTGAGGCAGAGCAGCATGAAGAAGAGGAGGACTTCCTTTCCTCTCAAGACCTGCTTTATGCAGACATCATTTTTGCAATGCCACACAACACACAGGAGGAGGAGGAGGATTCTGGAAGTTTTTGCGGCATTGAAGCAGAGGAAGACATATGTCAACCCTTAATAGATGGTTTTCTATCCCCAGAACCCTTGGAAGTAGTACGTGGCTGGGAGGAGGCAGTTCCAGATAATCTTCAGTGGCCCAGACGAGTCTGCTTCTCATGCCTCCACAAACTTGCAGTGCAAGGGCTCCCTCATTCTTCAAAGCCTGAGTAAGGACCTGAGAATACGTGGAATCAAGGAGAGGAATCACTATAGGTTGGCAACCCTCCTTGACCACCAATACAGGGGAAAGTCTCTGAACTCATCCCGTCCCTACAGAAGCAGCAGAAGATGAAATCTCTTGAGGACACCTTAAAGAGAAGTTTATGTAGCACCTTTCCAGACTCTGGCAGGTTACAGTCTCGTGGAAAATTTAGTTTTAAAGCGTCTGTTGGTCAAGAGAGAAGGGGGCTGCCTCAGTGATTAATTAAGTCCTCACTGCTCAGGGCTGTCAGCTTCCACATCACATCGGCAGCGTCTGCAACATATGGTTGCAGATTATCTAGGCGAAAACAGAAATGGAGAGCTTTCCAGTTGACGATCCACTAGGTTACTGGGTCATGAGAATAGAACACTGGCCAGAAATTTCCCAGTATGCAATTGAGCTGCTAGGCTTCCCTGCATCCAGCATGCTTTCCAAATGGGAAAGCCGGAGGTCTGTGGACCAGCTGTTATTTAGCAAAATGAATCAGTCCTGTATTTGCAGCAGCTATCAATCCCCTAATGCAGATGTCTCTGATTAAGTGATTTCTGGATCTGGAATCTCTGAAAGACTGTCTAGACTGCCTATCTTTGTGGGTGTTGATTTAATCTGTAAGAATTTTTTTTGGTGTAGGTTTCATGGGCACAATTAACACCCCGTTTCAATTTTTGATAGCAAGGCCAATTCTTGCTTTCATCAAAAGTACCTCTATAGGGTTTGTGACGGTGTTCACTGTCACTGGGAGTGAGGGACAGATACTTGGGGGACACTTAGAGAATGGTTTGGATGGTTTCAGATGGGAGAGTGATATTTGTTAACGGTGTCTCTCAAGAAATGTGGAGATTTGATCCCACTTTGCACTGTGAGACCTGTGGCCTGTTGCCATGTTGGAGTCTGTGACACCTAGATATGTATTCCATGTGTTTCAATGTAGACAGACAGACTGTCATTATCTATTGAGCTGGGGTGTGGATTGTGTTAAGTCTGCCTGTCCCATTGTTAAATGTTAATAACCTCACATTGTTCTGTCCAGATGACCAGATAATTAGTTCACATTAATTCTGTTTCTGTATACAATTTCATCTGCATAGGATAATGTAATCAGGCAACTCCTGACCCGTGTGTAGTACTTTGATCAGGAGGGGGATGTGCTCATGAGTGTATAAATTGAGTGTGAAACTGTTCAATAAAGGAGAAGGTTCCAAAACGAGCTAAGTTGTTGGCTAGCTTTGTATGAGAGCGGCTAATCTGTGGTATATATTCATGACTGCAAGGAAGTGTAACGCTCCTGCGTTTTACGTATGATGTGGATTTTCAGCTGCAGAAATATTCCACTTCAGTAGTCATGTAGAGAAACGCTGAGACACCAATCCCAACTCTCAATGACTCATCATGTGTGGATGATCTCAATTCAGCAAGTAAATACACACACTCAATAAGATGTTTCCTAGAGTGACTTATGTATATAGTAACACAGTGATGATAGGCTGAAGAGACAGGTTGGGTAGAGATGGTAGATGACAGACACTTGAAAGGAAATGTTCTTGAAAGTAAGATAGTAGCAGATGGGATGCAGATAGGTTTAGCAATCATGTATGGTAGCAGATGACAGAGTAGCAGGTGGACATACAAGAGAGATCAACCCAGTGCAAGAACAGGTGGTAGTAGGCTCAAGAGCTAGCAATCTTAGATAATGCAGATGTAGTAATAGTCCTTAGTATGCAGAGCTAGATAGTGTAAGCTTTAGTATAAAGGTTATAGAGGTTTCCCCTGTGGGGTACTTATCACTAATAGCAATGTAGCAGAGGAGAGGTTCGGCAAGAGCGGATGATCCGGTAGCGGGATACAGGGATCAGCGCAGCGTGGTTCCGACAGCGAGGTATGCTTGCAAGCATGAGAGCTTCAAGACAGGTTAGCGTCAAGGCACAAAGCAGTTTGAACGAACACATGTGAGTGAGAGCCGGCGATCTAAATAGCCATCCAGTCCGGCGCTCAGTGATGACAGCATCAGTCTTAAAGGTGTATGCGCACCTTACCAAAAGAGAATGGTGGGGCGCATATACTTATGAAAGAGTAATTAGGGTACCCAAAGGTACCAGAACATTACAGTACCCCCCCCTTAAGGCCGGCTCCTGAAGGCCTCTGGAGCTGGTTTGTCTGGGTACTTCGCATGAAAATTGCGGATTAATCTAGAGGCATGTATGTCAGAGGTGTTTAGCCAGGTGTCGCCTTGGGGCCCATAGTTCTTCCATCGAACCAAGTACTGAAGTCTTCCTCTGTGGATACGAGAATCCAGAATCTCTTTTATCTCGTATTCTTCTCCACCTTCAACTTGTACAGGAGGAGGAGGTGGGATAGTAGGCCTTATTCCTTGGTCAGGAACATGGGGCTTCAGTAGCGACACATGGAAAATGGGATGTATTTTGAGGTCTATTGGCAATGTAAGCTGTACTGCAGCTTTTCCAATAAGTTTCTTGATTGGGAAAGGTCCCAAGAACAGAGGTCCAAGCTTTTTGCTAGGGATTTTCAGTCTTAAATTTTTTGTTGAGAGCCAAACGAGGTCCCCGATAGCGTACTGAGGAGAAGGTCTTCTGCGAAGATCATAGTACTTCTTTTGTTGACTATGAGCGTGTGCAATGGTAGTATTAGGCAAACCCAGAGAGTCCTTTATTTGGGTAAGATAGTCTGAAGCTACTGGGTTATTTGAAGGAAGGATGTGTGGTGGAAGAATAGAGGGATGAAACCCATAGTTCAAGTAGAACGGACTCTGCTTGGTCGTACTGTGGGTTGCGTTGTTGTAGGCAAATTCTGCCAGAGGGAGAAGCTCCACCCAATCATCCTGTTGGTAAGAAGTGTAACAACGTAAATATTGCTCGATGCATTGGTTGACTCTTTCAGTCTGTCCGTTGGTCTGCGGATGGTAAGGAGAAGTGAGCTTCCGCTCGATCCGTAGTATGTGACATAGTTCTTGCCAGAACTTGGAAATAAATTGTGATCCACGGTCAGACAGAAGAGTTTTTGGGATACCATGTAACTTAAAGACATGTTTCATCAGGAGTTCTGCCGTTTGTTTGGACGAAGGTAGTCTGCGAATAGCAATGAAATGTGCCATTTTTGTCAGATGGTCCACTGACACTAAGATGGTATTAAATCCTTTGGAAGGAGACAATTCCACTATAAAATCCAAGGACACAACTTCCCATGGAGTTTGGGGTATTGGTAGACTGCATAGTAGACCGGATGGTCTCGTAGTGTCAATTTTGGACCTGGCACAGACATTGCATGAAGAGACGAATTTTTGTATAGATGTTTTCATGTCAGGCCACCAGAATTGCCTGGTAATCAGATTAAGAGTCTTTGTCATACCCATATGTCCTGCCATAGGCACATCATGCGATAATTCCAAGATCTTAGTGCGTATGGTAGGTGGTATGTAAAGTTTGTCGTTGTAGTAGAGGAAGCCTTCTGCATCAGTATTTAGTTGTGGTGGGGGTGTATCCAAACTTATACCATGCAAAACCTCTTCCTTCAAGGAACGGACAACTCCAATAATGCGTTTGTGAGGTATTATAGGAACGGAAGGGATTTCGAAGTAGTTTTCTTCAGTTAGTCGTGATAGTGCATCCGCCTTTTTGTTCTTATCTGCAGGTGTGTAGGTCACTAGGAAGTTAAACCTTAGAAAGAATAGTGACCATTGTACCTGTCGGTGCGAGAGAGTTTTGTTAGTCTGAAGATATTGGAGATTTTTATGGTCCGTGTATATAAGTATTGGTAATTGGGTGCCTTCGAGTAGATGTCGCCAATTCTCCAGAGCCAATTTTATAGCAAGCAGTTCCTTTTCACCCACGGGGTAATTTATCTCTGGACTGCTTAGGGATTTAGAAAAAAAGGCGACTGGATGAAGTGGTGAAGTGTCAGTTGGTCGTTGCGAGAGTATTGCTCCTACTGCCATGTTTGACGCATCTACTTCCAGAATGTATTGGAGGGATGGGTCTGGATGGCGTAGTATGGGAGCAGAAGTAAACCTTGTCTTTAACAGGTGAAAAGCTTTATTTGCTTCATCTGACCATTTGAATGTTTTTTTAATGCTAGTGAGCTGTGTGAGGGGTCTCACAATGGCAGAGAAGTTTCTAATGAACTTCCTGTAGAAATTTGAAAATCCAAGGAATCGCTGTAGCGCCTTGCGTGTGGTTGGTGTAGGCCAATCCTGAATGCAGGATATCTTACTCATGTCCATCTCGATTCCTGTTTTGGATATGATGTAGCCTAGAAACAGTACCTCTTCTTTATGAAACAAGCATTTTTTCAGTTTCACATAAAGGTTGTGTGCAAGCAATCTCGATAATACTAGTCTTACATGTCTTATGTGTTCAGACAGGGATCGTGAATATATAAGTATATCGTCCAGATATACCACAACACAGACATCTAGTAAGTCTCTGAAAATATCGTTTATAAATCGTTGAAAAACTGCAGGGGCGTTGCATAGCCCGAATGGGATTACAAGATATTCGAACAATCCGTATCTGGTTCTGAATGCAGTCTTCCACTCGTGTCCATCACGGATTCGAATGAGATTGTATGCTCCTTTCAGGTCCAATTTTGAAAAATAGGTAGCTCCACGCACCTGCTCAATGAGCTCAGGGATAAGCGGTAGAGGATAGCGATCTTTTATTGTAATAGCATTCAATTGCCTATAGTCGATGATAGGCCTGAGACTTGAGTCCTTATTGCGGACAAAAAAGAGTCCTGCTGCTGTGGAAGAAGTGGAAGGTCTAATAAAACCTTTTTCCAAATTCTCATCCAAATAGTCTTTGAGATGGGAAAGTTCATCCTGTGAAAGAGGATAAACATGACCGAACGGCAATTTGCTATTTGGGAGTAGATCAATGCTACAATCATAGTCTCGATGGGGAGGTAGTGCTTGAGCATTTTTCTCAAGAAAAACCTCAGAGAGATCCTGATAACATAGTGGTGCAATCTCATCTGTCACCACAGACAGGATCTTCCCGAAAGACGGGAGGTTACACGTACCCTCGCAATAGCAAGGGATGAAGGTCAGGGTCCGTTCCTTCCAATCTATGGTTGGTTGATGTGTGTGCAACCAGGGAAGTCCCAACACAATGGGAAAGTGGGGTGAAGGTATTAGATCGAAGGTAGTGGTCTCCATATGAGACCCGTTAGTAGTGACTAGGAGTGCCTGTGTCTGATCAGTGATCGGACCAGAGGATAAAGGAACACCGTTAATAAGACTTACTGAGACAGGTTTAAGTTTAGAAATAATAGGAACTTTATTTAAAGCAGCAAAACGTATGTCAATATAATTTCCACAAGATCCTGTGTCAATCATGGCCTTAGTAGTAATCCTGTTCTGGTCCCACTGTAATGTTAAGCAAACAGAAAGGTAAGGGTTAGTGATTGAAGTTGTCAATCCCCCTAGGAGGACATGTGAACACTCACCCTTCTTTTTGTAGACTAGGGGACAGACGTTTATCTTGTGATCTGGGGATGCACAGTACAAGCAGAGATTACCAGATCGTCTTCTGGCTTTTTCCATAGTTGATAGAGGTGGGCGTATGGTTCCTACCTCCATAGGAACGGGGTCAACGGCCGAGCTTCGAGAAGAACTGGATAATGGCATTCCCATTTTCTCAGCCTTTCTTTCTCGTAGTCTTCTATCTATGGTGATACTGAGTTGTATCAATGCATCCAGGGTTTTTGGCAGATCCGCTCGGGCGAGCTCGTCTTTAACGGCCTCTGATAGGCCAAGCCTAAATTGGGATTTCAGAGATGCATCATTCCATTCTGAATCAAGGGTCCATCTCTTGAATTCTGCGACAAAGTCTTCTACAGGTCTCCCACCTTGTTTCAAGGATCTTAATTGAAGATCGGCAGTACTCTGCCTATTGGGATCATCATATAGGCTAGTGAGTTCTGCTAGGAACAAGGCATAGGAGTTGAGAAGCTGGTCGCTTTTCTCAAAAAGAGAGTCTGCCCAGGCCAGAGGATCGCCTGTTAGGTAAGAAATAATAGTACAAACCTTAATGTGATCAGTAAGGTAGGTACGGGGTTTTAGCAAGAAAAGTAACTCACATGCGTTTTTAAATTCGCGAAATTTTTTGCTATCGCCTGTAAATACCAAAGGAGGATTTATTTTGGGTTCAGGGGACTGAGCAGTGGTAAGTTGTGTCAGTCTAATTACCTGCTGCGACAGAGCCTGATTGTCTTCTTTTAATTCAGCAGGTGCGTGTATTAACGCAGTTACTTGCTGTTTTAATTGTGTCATCTGAGTGGTTATTTCTGCTGAATCCATTTGTGGTTCGTTCAATCTGTAACGCTCCTGCGTTTTACGTATGATGTGGATTTTCAGCTGCAGAAATATTCCACTTCAGTAGTCATGTAGAGAAACGCTGAGACACCAATCCCAACTCTCAATGACTCATCATGTGTGGATGATCTCAATTCAGCAAGTAAATACACACACTCAATAAGATGTTTCCTAGAGTGACTTATGTATATAGTAACACAGTGATGATAGGCTGAAGAGACAGGTTGGGTAGAGATGGTAGATGACAGACACTTGAAAGGAAATGTTCTTGAAAGTAAGATAGTAGCAGATGGGATGCAGATAGGTTTAGCAATCATGTATGGTAGCAGATGACAGAGTAGCAGGTGGACATACAAGAGAGATCAACCCAGTGCAAGAACAGGTGGTAGTAGGCTCAAGAGCTAGCAATCTTAGATAATGCAGATGTAGTAATAGTCCTTGGTATGCAGAGCTAGATAGTGTAAGCTTTAGTATAAAGGTTATAGAGGTTTCCCCTGTGGGGTACTTATCACTAATAGCAATGTAGCAGAGGAGAGGTTCGGCAAGAGCGGATGATCCGGTAGCGGGATACAGGGATCAGCGCAGCGTGGTTCCGACAGCGAGGTATGCTTGCAAGCATGAGAGCTTCAAGACAGGTTAGCATCAAGGCACAAAGCAGTTTGAACGAACACATGTGAGTGAGAGCCGGCGATCTAAATAGCCATCCAGTCCGGCGCTCAGTGATGACAGCATCAGTCTTAAAGGTGTATGCGCACCTTACCAAAAGAGAATGGTGGGGCGCATACACTTATGAAAGAGTAATTAGGGTACCCAAAGGTACCAGAACATTACAGGAAGCCGTATACTGATGGAAGACCACAAGTACAGTGTGGGTCGGCAGTTCCGTTATAGGGTTATAGTGTGAAGGCACCCCCAAAACCCAAAGCCCAATTTTTCAGCTACTTCTATCCAAAGACGCCAGAATGTATCCAAAAAATCTCTAATCTTGTTCTGAGTGCACTAAAGTGTGGCCTTATCATACAGATTGGCTTCCCAAGCCATTGTTTAAAGAAAGCTTGCAGATAAAATGTCATTTTTTGGCTTTATAAATGTCATTATTGCTGCAGGAGCTTTTATAAATGGTACAGATGTGCCACTTTACAGGCATATGAAGGGGACACCCCCAGGCATTATATTTAAAATAATTTTTCATTTTTATTGTTTCTCATTTTTATAGTTTCACTTTAAGCATCAGTAAATCACTGCTAATTTAAAAATGATGTTTTTACAAACTTTTTTTTTCATTGAAACATGTCCCTCAGGACAGGACTCTGACCCCCATAACCACTGTATGCCCAATTACTTGCAGCCTACAAAATGGGCACTTTTGATTTTTCTAGTTCGCATAGACTTTAATAGGGGTTCGTTATTCAGTTCCAAACTTTTGTGATGTTCAAAAGTTCTGCCGTGAACTGAACTGTGGGGTGTTTGCCCTTGTCTAATTGCGGCCATTACTAGTAAAAAAAATAAAAAAAATATCCCATAGTTTGTAGAGGTGATAACTTTTGCACAAACCAATCATCAATTTACGCTTATTTGGGATTTTTTTTACCAAAAATATGTAGCAGAATACATATTGGCTTAAATTGATGAAATTTGATTTTTTTTAAACATTTTTATTGGATGTGTTTTATAGCGGAAAGTTTTTTTTTAAACTGTTGGTTTTTTTTGTTTATAGAACAAAAAATAAAAACCATAGAGGTGATCAAACACCACCAAAAGAAAGCTCTATTTGTGGGGAAAAAAGGACATACATTTTACTTGGGTACAGAGTCGCACGACCGCACAATTGTCAGTTAAAGTAACGCAGTGCCGTATTGCAAAATTGCCTGGTCATGAAGGGGGGGTAAATCTTCTGGAGGGAAAGTAGTTAAGCAGCCCATAGATGATTTGATTTCCTTTCCTTCCACTACAGGGTTAACGGGGAGCCTTCCTGGCAGACAGAACACGATTAGGACTAGTGTCTATATCCAACGGCAGTAATCGCATGTAAGAAATCCGACAGGCTGGTTGTACCCAAGTCAATTGATAGATTGACTTGGGTACAATCAGCCTGCCCATAGATAGATCAAATCTTGGCCGGTCCCTGCTGAACTGGCAGAATTTCAATCCATGTACACAATAGTTTGAACTTACCCTTTGCATCTAGGATGAGGCATCCTCCAAAGACATGCTTTACAAGATAGATGATACACTCCTCAACCTCGAAGCTCCAATAGAACAGGTACTGCAGTCTGTCCTCTGTAAAACCTTCTTTCTTACTTTACGGTCATCAATGCACAATCATGTGGAACAGTTGAAAAGAGTGTACTGCCAGGGATGTATGTCTTCTTAAAATGTATGTAAAGCTCTAACTTTATTCTTTTAGTTTTAGATAGAACACAGAAGGATTAAAGCCCCTGTCGGTTTATTTTTTGTTGTCTATGTCCCAGCCTGGATATTTGTCTTCACTTCATGTCCCAGAGACGCAACAGAGTTTGATGCATGTCTGATAGAGCTGGACTGATAAAAATGGGGTTTGGTTCTAATGGATAAAGAATGAAGTCTTAACTTCATTAGGAAATGGTCCTTAATGAAGGAATAGTTTAGGTAGACCTTGTTCTTGTCCTAGGCTGTTACCTCAATGATCTTGAAAAAAAAGAGTGCTCAGCAAATAGCAAACTCTGGGGTGGGTATTGAGGAGCACCTTGTACTGAACTTCATATTTCTAAGAGGTCCTTATGAAACATTTGTTTGTTAAAAGTATCAAATACACCCAATGCATTTTTCTATTACACTTTAATTTGGAAAAATTGAGTCTGGATCGGGTTTGGATGAGGATAATCTCATTTCTGCTTCCTAACTGTCTAGGAACCTGTTTGAAAGTTGATCAATTGGAATTCACTTTGCATCTATTGTAGAAGCAGGTGCCCATAGAGGACATATTTACTGGAAAGATAGTATACTTTCAACCCATATGCCCCAGGAAACCAGTTACTGCTCTCTGTCCTCTGTCAATTGGATGCACCTTTCCCCCTAATTTGTAGTGTTGTATGGTCAATTAGATGCACAGCAGTGAAGAGTATACTATATAAGTATGTCAGATCATGTAAAAAGTAACTTTATTTAGTTATTTTCTTTTTCTAAATTTAAGGTTACCGATTTGCTCTTACTTCAAGGTATTGTTCCTGATCTGGCTGCCCACATGTCCCATATTTTGTAAAAAGTAGTAAGACAGTCTAACTTAATATACAGTAAGTATCTATAAACCTATCTTTTGGAATTTTCCCAATTTAGCGTTTTACAGCAAATGACAAATTTTAGCAAATGTCAAGATTCAAAGTATTGCATTGAATATTGTGACCTTTCCAAAGCTGGAAGAACTCTGAAAGAATTCCATTTAAAAACATACCTTTCGGAAACATTCATTCTATTTTAATCATTAGTGAGGTCAAATCAATGTTTGATTTCAACTGCACTGACAAAGAGATGTTTTCCACGATCAACCAATATTCTAACAGTGAGTGTGGTTTTCAGTAGGGGAATTCGATACTTTCACATAATGAATGTTAAGAACAAACAAGTTTTGAAGTACTTTTGAAAAACATTTTTCAAATCATCGAACGCACTAATGAGAATTTTTGTATGTAAATCTTCTAGTATATGGCCAGCTTAACATTTAACTTTTTCATATAACTCTCTAGACACATTTTATAGCTTTTAGTTATACTTAGTCCTATATTGGTACCCAGCATTTCTTTGGAAAGTTTTATGTACTGCTTTATTGCATTACAGTGTAAAATATAACCCCAGCAGTGACTGAGCAAGTTTTATTTTTTTTTTATTCTATTTCATGAGAAAAGTTTGTACAGTCAGTGTGTAAATAGTTTAAGACTTGTGACTAAATTGTCTAGCCAGCGTGTCACTGGTATTTAATTTTATTGGTTTTATCTGTGACAAGCTCATTATTAACACATTTTAGCCAAATATAGAATTGTAATTAATATAACTTGTAGAATATGCATTCAAGCAGTCGCATGACTTTGAAGCCGATATTCCTGCGCGCCTTTATCGCGTCTTGCATACGACTTCGTTAACAGAAGTCAATGCAAGGCGTGTTGAATTTGCACCAAAGAAGTGCAGGAACCTTTGAGTCGCACTGATTAGAACAGTTCCATTGCCACTAATGGGACAGTGTGAACTGGGGCTTGGTGGGGGGCTTAGTGGTCTTATTGATAAAGCAGAGAATGGGACTTTCACAAACATTCGCTGGTAGAAAAGCACAGGGACCAAGGGATGGCACCACTGGATCTAACAAGATATGTAATGAAAATGAAAGGGATTTATTTAAAAATGTTATGAGCATGTTAACGAGGTTTGAGGGGAGGGACGAAGAATGGCAAAATATAAGCACATATATGAAGCATTGCATACACATTTAAAATGATATACAAAAGTTGGAATATTTCTAACATTTAGCTAATTTTGTTTATTATTTCTTTCATTTTCATTTTTCATAACAATTCATCAAGGTGTGTTGTTTTAATTGGAGTGTATGATAGCTTAATCCCAGACTCTTGGTGTGTATACATATATGGATGAATTTATGACATTTTGTTACTAAATTGCCAAATTAAGTTTTGATCCCTTCCTCCCTTAAATTAAAGATTAGCATTATGGTGTTAAGCCTGTATCTCTTTTATTTCCTTTTGTCAGTCTGTCAAGCATTAATAGTGTATGAGTCAAATGTCCGTGAACCTAGCAATATAATTAATGTTGAACTACAGGCAAACAGTTAAATGCACAGTTGAAGTACATACTGTATATACTAGTTTAACCGTGAAAACACTTTGTTAAGACAGTCTTATGATCCAAGTACCACTGCCAGAAAGACTTGCCAGCTCTCTGGCCTCCCTGCAATTAAACATTACAGCTTGGTCTGGGACCCAAAAGCCTGTCAGTGGACAATAAGTGAGCAGCACCACACTGATGAGGTCATCCTTTTTTTCTGCCTCCTAAAACATGCTCACACTGTGACAACAGTGTGTTAGCATATCTTTCTTGCATATTATGGCAGACTTATCCACTAGTCTGACATTCTTCGGTGCTAACAGCTCTAGACTTCCCCTTGTCACTCCCATGCTATCATTGCCATCTTTTCCTGTTTCGTTGACCTAGTATCTTCTCTCTTCAGCCATTAAGTGCATGTATACTGGAATGTTATTCTTGTGGCACCCAGCTCCATTCTTGGCATCTTTTAGGTGCCAGGAGTGTACACTGCATTGGGCATTTGTCACAGGCAGTGTTTACAAAGAAACATTTTATAGCAGACAGGTAAAGCAGTTGTAGCACTGCCCCCTAGGGAGCTGCTGAGAATTGCACCTTCTGGATTCCCCTGGGTTACCCTTAGCAACTGGTAGCAGACAAATAGCATTTTAAGTCCTTGGCTCAGTCAATAAACAGTCCAGGGGATGTTGGTTTTTGTGTTTTATTTTAGAACTGGGATGGGAGAAGGGATGAGTGGAATACTCCAACTTGAACTATGCACAATCCTGAGGACAACTAACTGCAGTGTGTGTGGCAAGGCCACTGCTTTACCTTGCCACTGAAGTGAAGATAAAAATATGAACTCTTGTTTAGGTTACTCTTCAGGGTCTAACTTGGCACCCACTTTCTCACTTGCTGTGTGTGCTGATCTCCTGTGCGCTGACACTCTACTGGAGTGGTCCCCTTTCTGGCAGACCCCTGGCAAGCTCACAGACAATGTTTTTCCCTGCTTCGCTTTGGCTCCAACTACCTTGTCAGCATCCACTGGACCTCCTGGCTCAGCACCACACTTCTGGTCCTTAAGGACGACCACCTGTGACCACCTTCCTCAGCAACAGGAGGAGAGACAGCCGTCACCCTCCTCCTGGGACCAGGCTTCCCGCCCAAAGATGCCCTGTTACATGTGCCTGTGGCTTTTATAACATATCCCAGGATGCACCACTGTTGTGCCAACACATTGGGATAGTCATAAAAGCCTGTGTGTCACTGGCTGGATTTCCTCCACTGTCCAACAGGCTCCCCTATTGGGTACAGTGGGGACACTCCCTCAGACCAGATGAATCACACATGGACACATACAACAGGCAAAACTAACAATCAGGCTCCCCTGATAAACAGGTGGTGCTGCTAAGCTTTTATCCACCTAGCACCTACCTAGTAGGGGGGCTTCACAGTCTTGTTTTTTTTTCAGCAGAAGAGAATTACAAATTAAGTCAAAAACTCTAACTTCTAGCAATTTTTCTATTAGTTTAGTTCCACTTTAAGATTATACTCTGATTGCAGTATTGATCTTGTAGTGGTCATGCTTACAATAAGTTTGATTTCTAAATGTATTTTAACATCCAAAGAAAAACTACAGACAAATACATATAAAACACGTTTTACACGCAAATAATTAAAATTCATCATAATGAAAATGAAGATTACTCACTATATTACTTCCTCATTAATTTCAGGTAAACACCTTAGTTACTGCCTTTTAAATAAGCATTATGCAGTTTATTAATTATCTAAAACCGCATGTCAGCTGAGTCCTTCAATATCCACATAACTTTTTAAATTGTGATGCTAAATTCATTGTGTGAGCTCCTCTACTTAAGATAATAATCTGCAGGCTCCAGTGAAATGTTTAGAGGTTCCAGTTCTTAAACGAAGTAAAAATATAACTTAAAGGAAAAATAACACTGGTTATACTGTGAACAATTTTGGGTAAAGTGTAGAAGGCTGAACACCTTTGTCAGCACCTTACTGCTGTCTGTGTCCCCCATTTATGAGGTTTTTATTTAAAAATGACAAAGCAAATAATAAATGTGAAACACATTAATATAAATATAAACATAAAACACAAAACTGTGCAAAAAAAAAAAAAAAAACACAAAACAAATCCATAGTTTTCAGTTCCAATAATAATTTGATCCCCTGCAGATTTTGTAAGTTTTCCCACTTACAAAGAAATGAAGGGTCTATAATTTGTATCATTGTAATATTTTAAATGATAGAGACAGCATATCAAACGAAAATCCAGAAAATAACATAGAAAACTAATGCTACAAATTGAGTTGCAGTTCAGTGAGTAAGTATTTGATCCCCAGCTTGGTGGAGAAACCCTTGATGGCAGACACAGAGGTAATACTTTCTTGTGGTTAGTGACCAGGTTTGCACATATCCTCAGGAGGGATTTTGGTCCACTCTTCTTTACAGATCTTCTCTAAATCCTTAAGGTTTCTTGGCTGTCACTTGGCAACTCAAAGTTTCAGCTCCCTCCATAAATTTTATATAGGATTATGGTCTGGAGATAGACTAGGCCACTCCACGACCCTAATGTGCTACTTCTTGAGCCATTCCTTTGATGTTTTGGCGGTATATTTTGAATCATTGTCATGCTGAAAGATCCATCCATGACCCATCTTCAGTGTTCTGGCTGAGGGAAGAAGGTTTTCATCCAAGATTTTGCAATACATGGCCATGTCCATTGACCCCTCAGTGGCAAAGTCGGTCTGTACCTTTAGCAGAGAAACAGCCCCAAAGCATCATGTTTTCACCTCTGTGCTTGACTGTAGGGATGGTGTTCTTAGGGTCATAGTCAGCATTATCATACTTCAAACACGGCGGTTGCTGTCTGTGTTCCCTACTTCCTATCTAAGTAATGAGTGTCAGCCAAAACAGGGAAAATAGGAAATCTAAACAGGAACATAGATAGCATTAAAAAACTGACAGAAAAATATACTTAACACAATACAGGGTGCATTTAAAGCCTATAAAAACCAGTGAAATAACCGCGCTAATGAGAAAAAAAAGGAAAAAACGCTGCAACTTCAAGTGTGACAACATTCCAAATACAACATACAAAACAAAAGTCACGCTAGGTAAGTGAGAAAAGACCAAATAATAAAATGAAAGTCCAAAAAAATGTTAATGAATTTTCAAGTGCAACAATGGTTGAAATAATGGCACACAGGGATCCGCATCTGATAGGTGATCTGCTTACCAGAGATGAGAGAATAAATGACATATAACTCAGTCCTCCTTGTTTCAATCAAGAAATGCAGAATCCAATCCAGATGTGGGCAAGGTATTATGATGTTAGTAATCACTCAAATGAAAAGAAAAAAATGCCATAGCATAAAACCACAAAAATATGGAAAATAAATAATGCTCTAGGATGGTGGGACTACTCCAAACTGAAATTAAATAAATTAAAAAGATGAAGCACCTCAGTGATATAGAGGAGGAATAGGAATAAATACTTCTTACCAGAGGTAAAAAGAAATGTGCATATATAAGCCTCCAATAGGTACAGAAAGAGAGGGCACACAGTGAGGATCCTCATCCAATGGATAATGCAGGAGAGAGGGAGTACACACCAATAGCACCTGCACCTGGTAAAAGTGGATCCTTACCAAACCTCAGTAAGGAGATCATTTGAAAATTGGACAATGTATGTTGATTGTTGATTCAAAAAAAGCCCAGCGATTGAAACAAACTCTCCACATATATGGCATTCATGGGTAATAACTCTGCATTCATGTAGAAAAAAGGGAGAACAGCATAGCATAAAACCCAAAAACATTTATTGTATGTAAAAAAGGTTACACTTATGTATAAACCAATAATAACGCCCAAACAATAAGAGAGCAGGAGCCGCCGACCGGACGGCTTACTGCCCGCACTTCCTGGTATCAAAGGGTGACGTATTTACAACCTCTTGTCCAGAAAACTGCCTCATATGTTAAAGACACGAGACATATTATTAATCTTTTGGCTGCTCTATCTCCCACTCAACATCTGTGGATGGTGACAGCTGATGTGTCTTCGCCGTACACCATAATTCCTCATAAATTGGGTTTAGATGCCGTTAAGATGTATCTAACCAGAGAGTCCAATATCCCGGGGGTCCAGATCAACTTTATTATGGATCTGTTGAGGTATGCGACTCATCACAACTACTTCTGGTTTAATGGACAATTTTTCCGTCAAGACACTGGGGTAGCCATGGGAGCGAAATATGCCCCATCTTTGCATAACCTGTTTATGGCCCAGTGGGAGGAGGATGTCATCTATGCCCACGACAGACCTCAGGTTCTGTTGTGGGCTAGGTACATAGATGATGACACCACAGGCCCACAAACTATAAACACTGCACTTAGTTCAGTGGTCAATGGCACAACTCCCTAGTCAGACTACCCCGCTCATGCACTACATATACTGAGCCCTGGGTATGTGTGTGCATGCCCGTATGGCACCAATAACTTCAGTCTCTTGGAAGAAGAAGGCCCTGAATCTTCAGCTAGCCACTTTAGTTGGTGCACTTAGAAATCCTGTTTAGTAGAGTGTAAATGCAGTATACTGGCAGTATCAGGATAGCAAGGCGGATGCTATGACTGTTCAGCAGGGCGTTAATGTTCCTGCAAGTGTGGGCACAGCTAAGCCAACATTGTCTGCATGCAGTGTCTTTAAGGTGGGCAAGTGCCGGTCACCAATCCATGATGCAAGACCCGAAAAGGAGATGCCCTGGCTGGCAGGCTCTTCAAATAGCCCGACTGGCTACCCCGCAACCAGAACACCTCACGCCTCAGGAATGCACCTAGAGATGCACCTGGGGTCCCTATATGGTGGGATGTTCGTAAACAGCCATGTAACTGTGTCAGGAAAAGGAACACCAACTTTGGATAGCAGCACCCCTCTCCAGCGTCCAGTCTTTTCCTTGCCTTGTGGTCTCCCCCTGTTCCCCAGCAGGCAAGATAGTGTCCTAACTTCTCTCCCCCCCCCAGAGCATGCTGGAATCTGTGGTTCTGTTTGTGTCAGGGCCTACAGGTACCACAATCCTTTGCTGCAATCCTGCTGGCTGGGGATTGGCTCCCCTCCCCCTGCCAATAAGGAAGCAGGGGAGGGAATTTAGAGTGGGGCAACTGGGTCCCCACAAGCACAGCTCACTATACAGAGAGAGAGGAGGAGAGGGGGGCGGAGAAACCTTTTTTCTTTGTATAATTTGATGAAAAACGAAGTGGAAAGATAGTTGTGATACAGTATCTCACAAAAGTGAGTACACCCCTCACATTTTTGTAAATATTTTATTATATCTTTTCATGTGATAACACTGAAGAAATTATACTTTGCTACAATGTAAAGTAGTGAGTGTACAGCTTGAATAATAGTGTAAATTTGCTGTCCCCTCAAAATAACTTCAACACGCAGCCAATAATGTCTAAACTGCTGGCAACAAAAGTGAATACACCCCTAAGTTAAAAAGTCCAAATTGGGCCCAAAATGTCAATATTTTGTGTGGCCACCATTATTTTCAAATACTGCCTTAACCCTATTGGGCATAGAGTTCACCAGAGCTTCACAGGTTGCCACTGGAGCCCTCTTACACTCCTGCATGATGACACCACAGAGCTGGTGGATGTTAGAGACTTTAAGCTCCTCCGCCTTCTGTTTGAGGATGCCCCACAGATGCTCAATAGGGTTTAGGTCTGGAGACATGCTTGGCCAGTCTATCACCTTTACCCTCAGCTTCTTTAGCAAGGCAGTGGTCATCTTGAAGGTGTGTTTGGGGTAGTTATCGTGTTGGAATACTGCCCTGCGGACCAGTCTCTGAAGGGAGGGGATCATGCTCTGCTTCAGTATGTCACAGTACATATTGACATTCATGGTTCCCGCAAAGAACTGTAGCTCCCCAGTGATGGCAGCACTCATGCAGCCCCAGAACTTGACACTACCACCACCATGCCTGGCTGTAGGCAAGACACACTTGTCTTTGTACTCCTGTCCTGGTTCCCACCACACATGCTTGACACCATCTGAACCAAATACGTTTATCTTGGTATCATCAGACCACAGGACATGGTTCCAGTAATCCATGTCCTTAGTCTGCTTGTCTTCAGCAAACTGTTTGAGGGCTTTCTTGTGCATCATCTTTAGAAGAGGCTTTCTTCTGGGATGACAGCCATACAGACCAATTTAATGCAGTGTGTGGCATATGGTCTGAGCACTGACAGGCTGACCCCCCACCCGTTCAACCTCTGCAGCAATGCTGGCAGCACTCATACGTTTATTTCCCAAAGACAACCTCTGGATATGACGCTGAGCACGGACACTCAACTTCTTTGATTGACCATGGTGAGGCCTGTTCTGAGTGGAACATGTCCTGAAAAACCGCTGTATGGTCTTGGCCACCGTGCTGCAGATTAGTTTCAGGGTCTCGACAATCTTCTTATAGCCTAGGCTATCTTTATGTAGAGCAACAAATCTTTTTTTCAGATCCTCAGAGAGTTCTTTGCCATGAGGTGCCATGTTGAACTTCCAGTGACCAGTATGAGAGAGTGAGAGCAATAACACCAAATTTAACACACCTGCTCACCATTCACACCTGAGACCTTGTGACACTAACGAGTCACATGACACTGGGGAGGGAAAGTGGGTAATTGGTCCCAATGTGGACATTTTCACTTAGGGGTGTACTCACTTTTGTTGCCAGCGGTTTAGACATTAATGGCTGTGTTAGGAGTTATTTTGAGGGGACAGCAAATTTACACTGATATACAAGCTGTACACTCACTACTTTACATTGTAGCAAAGTGTCATTTCTTCAGTGTTGTCACATAAAAAGATATAATACAATATTTACAAAAATGTGAGAGGTGTACTCACTTTTGTGAGATACTGTATATACTGTATCTATAGCATATTTCAAATAACATTTTCCTTGAAACATTTAGAAGTTGATAAGGTAGTGTTTGTTTTTGGGTAAAGCATTAGTTAAAATCTACAAAAATGACTCACATCAAATAGAAATTGTTAATTACTGTAGTTTCAATTATAGCACTTGTGTAATGATTGTAAATGATCATCAATCAGCCTATTTTAATCATAGGAGTAATACATACTTAGAATTGCAATATTACTTATGTGTTATTGCTGTTACAAAGTAAAGGACACGAATCATGGCAAATGACCTGGCAACAACTATTACGAAAAGCCTGTCAGACAATAATCATAGGTGACAAATGACCTGACAACAATTATTACAAATAGCCAGTCTTAAACTGCATACATGACAATTATTCACAATTATATACAGTACTTCAGTTTCTGCCCATTTTTTTCACATACAATGGTTACTATCAATGAAAAAAATATGTTAGAGATCACCATTTTCCACAAGACATAAACTTTGCCAAGATCTCAGCTGGATTTTAAGTTTCTTGGTAGCTGAGCCATGTGGTACTGTACATCCACTAGGGGGAATTTTGGGTTCAGGTTGAATATGACTTTAACCACTTAAGCCCTGGAAGATTTTACCCCCTTCCTGACCAGGGCCTATTTTGCGATTCGGCACTGCGTGACTTTAACGGACAATTGCGCGGTGGTGCGACGCTGTACCTAAACGAATTTGATGTCCTTTTATTTCCCACAAACAGAGCTTTCTTTTGGTGGTATTTGATCACCTCTGCGATTTTTTGATCATGCGCTATAAACAAAAAAGAGCGACAATGTTGCAAAAACAACAATATTTTTCAAATTTTTTATATGAAATTCCCAAAAAAATGTAAAAATCTAAATTTTTTTACATTTTTGGCCAATTTGTTTTCTGCTACATATGTTTGGTAAAAATCGCAATAAGCGTATTTTGATTGGTTTGCGCAAATGTTATTGCGTTTACTAACTAAGGGAAAGATTGTTGTCATTTTTGTTGTTTTTTTTTGTTAACGAGTAATGGCGGTGATCTGCGATTTTTTTTGCGGAACTGCGACATTGCGACGGACAGATCGGACCCTTGACTGACATTTTTGACACTTTTGGGGGTACCAGTGACATTACTACAGTAATCAGTGCTATACATATGCACTGTTACTGTAAAAATGACACTGGCAGGGAAGGGGTTAACTTTAGTGGGGAAGGAGGGATTAAGTGTGTTCCTAGGGGCGTGCTTCTTACTGTGCAGGGATGTGGCTGTTTGTGTAACAGCAGAGATCTACGATCCTACATAGCAGGACCCTATGATCTCTGCTGTTACACAGGGGAGAATGACAGGCGGCTTTGTTTACATTAGCCGCCTGCCTTTCTCCCTCTGTAACTGACGATCGCGAGTGACCAGCGGACATCGGGTCCTCCAGTCACTCGCGCTGAGGTGTCCTTGAACGAGCGGGGGTGGGAGCGCGCCTCCGACGGCGCGCGCTCGCCCCCTATTGGCTCACAGGCTAGTGACGTACCGGTACGTCACTTTGCCTGCATGGGGCTGACCGCCGCAGCATATGTACTTGCGGCGGTCGGCAAGCGGTTAACCCAAACCCAGCCAGTTCACAGTTTTCAAACAATTTAGCCAGTTTTGAAATTGTAAACAAGCCTTTAGAGAGCCCAGGAGAAATCACTAACCAAAATGAACCTAACATGGACCATATTTGGTCATAAATGTCATCTGATCATGCCACCCCTCTGGTGTTACATTCAGCAGCCGGCTAGGTACAGTAATTTACAGTGGGCTAGTGGCAGGAGAACTCCTGTGGAGAGCAGGTTTTCCTGTCAGTGGGACATCGGGGTGTCACAGTGTCACTCAGCAGGACGAATGCTGGATGTACATTGCTTGACATCATGATGGACATTGTGTGTTTTTTTAACAAAGACTTTTTTCTACAGTGTTTGTGTGGCATCAGCTGAAAAGCCTTCTAACATGCGGATGGTTGTTCTGACATCCTTTGTAGAACTACAGAAGCCAGCCAGCCAGCGGTGCTGTGCACTTTTGGCCCCCACACTCTCGTCCCCTCAAACTTCTTCTTTTAGTAATGAATACAGACATGTGAGACAAAACCGCAGGTCTGAAATAGCAATTTACAGGAAAATAGACGCAGAAAGAGAAGAATGTCTTGTTAAGCTGAAAGAAAAGTTTAATTTTTTTGTATATGCACTTGTAACGTAACTGTGGATATATAAGTGATGTACACTCCTATTTTGGGGACTTAGCAAGCAGGCATCAGCTGGGCTAAGCCAACTTTTGCTAGCGAATGAATAAAAGCTTGTTTCCTGTAGAGCTTGAGTCCAAGAAATTCATTTGGGTTTCGATTACCTAATTTCCTGCTACATTTGTAGTTTGATTTACTTTTTTATTTATTTTTTGTAAATAAGTGACAAAGGCTACTATGCACCCCTTACTCATTTACAGTATGTGGTGGGAAGGCCAGATATTTTGATGCCCCCTTATTCTAAAGGGGTCTTGCAAATTCTGATAAGTGGCCCCACATACCTCCAAATTCACTGGGATAGGGATGTGGGGATGAGGCCCATGTCCTCATCAAAATGGGTGTCTTGCAGGGGAAGTGAATTTGAGGCATGTGGACTGGTTTGTTTCAGAAGGGGATCAAACACTTCCAGCACCTGCTTTCCTGTTCTGTAATTTATTTATTTTTTAAGAGACAGTAGAAATTTTTGGAAACAACGTGTGTCCTTATCTAGACATGCAGCCTGGCTGTACAAAAAAGTGTCAACCATCCCATTACAGTAAGGTGAAAATGAAAGGGCAAAGCACATCACAAACAAAGACACCCCAGCACACTTACCAGGTAGCCTGCAAAATAAAAACAACAGTGCCAATGTCAAGGCTCCTCTGTGTACTGCAGCCCTAACTGCACTGGAGTGAACCCACCTGTCCCAAGTTGGAGCACGATGAACGTCCACTCACCTTCCCTTCCTGAACCATACCAGGCCGTATGTAGAGGTGTACCGAACTGTTCGCCGGCGGACAGTTCCCGGCGAACTTAGCATGTTCGTGTTCGCCGCTGCGGGCGAACATATGCGATGTTCGGTCCGCCCCTATAATACATCATTGAGGCAAACTTTGACCCTGAACTTTACAGTCAGCAGGCACATTTCCAGCCAATCAGCATACCTCCCTCCCACACTCTCCCACCTCCTATAAATAAGCAAGGGCAGCATCCATCTTAGATCATTCTGAAGCAGTGTGTGTTAGTGAGAGCAGGGAGAGCTGCTGCTGCTGCTGCTGTTAAGCTAGGGACAGTTGTTAGTCAGTGTTCCTGGTCTTGCAGTGTTCTTGGTCCACTACTGCTGTAAGGACAGCATCCTGACAGCACCCCAAAAAGCCCTTCTAAGGGCTGGTATTTGTGTAATTTTTTATATATATATATATATAATATATATATATATATATATATATATATATATATATATATATATATATATATATATATATCTAGTGTCCCCAAAAGCCCTTTTAAGGGCTGGTAATTGAGTTTTTTCTTTATATATATATATATATATATATATATATATATATATATCTAGTGTCCCCAAAAGCCCTTTTAAGGGCTGGTAATTGAGTTTTTTCTTTTTATATATATATATATATATATATATATATATATATCTATTGTACACTGCAGTTGCCTGCCCGCTGTGTGTGAGAGGCCACAGACCCACCACAGACTGTACTGTGTGCACACCACACTCATTTCGGGTGGCACAGGCACAGTACCTTGCATTTTAAAAAATATTTTTTTTTCCTCTGTCATAATTGCAGTGAGTGCTGTGTCAGGTCCACAGAGTGCACTGTACCCACTGCAGTGCACTGCCCACCACTGATATATATACGGTGGCACAGCATCTTGTTGCAAATTGAAAAAAAAAAATTTTTTTTATTATTGCAGTTGCCTGGGCTGCCAGTGACTGTCAGGTCCACAGAGTGTACTGTGCCCACTGTATTGCCACTGCGTGCCCACCCACCACTGATATATATACGGTGGCACAGCAGCTTGCAAAGTAAAAATATATATATATTTTTTTATAATGGCAGTTGTCTGGGTGCCAGTGACTGTCAGGTCCACAGAGTGTACTGTGCCCACTGCAGTGCCACTTTTTAATTTTTCCAATAATTGGCTCTCTATCAAAAAATTACAATTTTTAAGAACTTTTTTTGTGTGATTCGGTGTCTGGGGGTCTAAAAAGTGTACCTGTGAAGTTTCAGCTCTGTAGCATGTCCAGAACCAGAAAAAAAATTAGAATTAGGGTTAGGGCTAGGGTTAGGGTTAGGGCTAGGGTTAGGGTTATTTTTAGTGCTTAGGTTTAGACGGTTAGGGTTAGAGGCGTAGGGGTAGGGTTACTAACTCTAACCCTAAGTATCTCACCGTAACCCTAACCCTAGCCCCTAACACTAAACCTAACCCTAACCCTAACCCTTAAAGCCCAGTTCCTGTCCCATTTTGGTCGGTTCTGGTCTGTTTGCGGTTGTTTGCGGTGCATTAAACGGGGAGTTTGGTCTGTCACTGTGAAGCGGGCGTAACCCTTACACTACCTGATCGATACAACATCATACCTGATCGTATACACACACTGGATGTTTTAAAGCACGTTATTCCAAACAATTTAGGAATTTTAGGTGATTTATGCCCTTTATGGAATAAAACCCGACTCTGCGTCAACTACGTAATTTTCCATGGGAGTTTTGCCATGGATCCCCCTCCGGCATGCCACAGTCCAGGTGTTTGTCCCCTTGAAACAACTTTTCCATTACTATTGTGGCCAGAAAGAGTCCCTGTGGGTTTTAAAATTCGCCTGCCTATTAAAGTCTATGGCGGTTCGCAATGTTCGCGAACATTCGCCGATGTTCGCGTTCGCCGTTCGCGAACGGCGAATTTTATGTTCGCGACATCACTAGCCGTATGTTGTCAACAATGGAAGGTTACATTGTAGGGAGGTGGCAAAGCCCCCCATGGCTCCTGATGTAAATCCAATTCAATCACATCATACAGCATTGTAAACCTAGTGTAAATCACAAAGAGTCACACCTGATGATGATGATGCCCTGTTTTCCCAGCTGCTGCGGTATTGTAAATAGTGCAGCTGGAATCCTGGGTGATGTCATGCAAATGGATATATTTGGTCAATGATATCACCTGAGATCTCTTGGCTGCTATGTTTGCAAATAGAATGAAGCTAGCGGAAAACTGTAATTCAGAGGCTTTTTTTTTTTTTTTTTTAATTTCATCTTTGCAGGGGTATGTAGCACTGATGCATAGCTTCACATGCAGGTTTAAGGCATACCCAAATCATGCTGTTTAAAGGGTTTGTGTATATTTTAATGTTTCCCTTCAAGCCACATTGAAATACCCTCTTATTGTTATTTTCTAATATATTTTTTGCATTGATACATGTCCCTCATGGCAGTCTGTAAAGGAGTTTGCCACTATGGTATTTATGGATTTCCTGAGGGAATCAGTGAACGTATGCTGCACTAAACTTCGCTTCATTCAGTCATCACTATTCTTCACCACAGAATATGACATAAAGCCACACCTCTATCAAACGTGTACGGAGTCTGATACACAATTGATTCTATGTTATTATAAGAGTACTTTGTATTAGATGAAAGAGTAAAAGTGTCAAGGACATGGCCGTAGAAGTACTGGCGTTACTGCCAGTACTAGTAATGGGCCTTTAAAAATGCTTGCCTGCTGTACTTGGCCCCCCAGCCTAGAACCTTTTCCTCTGAGACTGTCAAAGTGGGGTTCATAATCTCCCTATTGTCTGAGGAACCCCAAACCTGGGCCCATAACCTTCTTGAACATAAAAGTCCAATACTGAAATCTGTAAACTCTTTCTTTGAGGCAATGGCCCAACTTTATGGGGACCCCCAGCACACTGCTACTGCAGAATCCGCCTTGCATGCCCTGCAACAGGGTAAACGACCAGCGGAAGACTATACCGTTGATTTCCGCAGATGGCCCGCTGACACAGATTGGAATGAGGCAGCTCTTAAGTACCAATACCACCATGGACTGTTTGAAAACCTCAAGGATGAACTAGCTCGTGTTGAAACCCCTGCTTCTCTTGAAGGTCTTATTCTGCTGGCCATTCAACTGGACAGACGTCTGCGCCTCCAAGGCCCCCGACCTACCTGAGTACTGCCTAAGGTCCCATCTGCTGCTTCACCTCCTATTGGGTAACCTGCTACCGCGGTTACAGAAGGGGAACCTATGCAAATCGGCTTGATCTGCTCTTCCCTGACTCCTGAGGAGAGACAACGCCGCAGACAGGCCAATCTTTGCCTCTACTGTGGAGGGGTCAGCCATTTTTTACGCAACTGCCCTGTGAGACCCAGTAAGTCTTACCCACAGAGCCTCCCGAACTGTCAAGTCTCTGAGCCTTCCCCTTTTCACCTTGTTCTCCCTGTCTCCATACAGGTAGCGGAAGGGAAGGTTCAGCTCCTGGCGATCGTTGATTCCGGGGCATGCAGCTGTTTCTTGGACTTTGCATTGGCTAAAAGACTGTGTATCTTCTTACAGCCTAAGAAACAAAGATTTGAGGTTCATTTAGCAGATGGTTCACTGCCAAGCTCTAGGCCAGTTACCAAGGAGACTTGTCCCATCCTCACCACAATAGACTCCGGCCATCAAGAGTTTGTCCGTTTTGATGTTCTATCCTCACCCATGTTTCCCATCATCCTAGGACTCCTGTGGCTGCAGGCCCATAACCCTCAGATCAACTGGGTCAAGAAAGAGATCTTTTTCACTTCTGAGTACTGCCAGAACCACTGTCTCTTTCCCAGACCCAATAATTCTTCTACCTGCCTGGCCGTCCAACCATTACTTGATACCCCTTTGAGCGTTCCTGCAGCTTACCAAGAATTCATGGACGTTTTTGATAAGAAAAAGGCAGAGGTCTTTCCTCCTCACCGGTCCTATGATTGTCCCATAGAACTACTCCCTGGAGCCGAGATCCCGTTTGGAAGGATATTCCCTTTATCTGAGAATGAACTTGAAGCCCTTCGAGTCTATGTCAATGAGAAATTGGAGAAGGGGTTCATTCGTCCCTCCTCCTCTCCTGCTGGGGCCGGTATATTTTTTGTTGAGAAAAAAGATGGCTCGTTGAGACCCTGTGTGGATTACCGAGAACTCAACAAGGTTACCATTAAGAACCGGTATTTTCTCCCCCTCATCCCTGAACTTTTTCAGCGTTTCCGGTCTGCCCGGATTTTTACCAAACTAGATCTTCGAGGAGCCTATAACCTGGTTCGTATCCGAGAGGGGGATGAGTGGAAGACGGCGTTCAGAACTCGATTTGGCCATTTTGAGTATTTGGTTATGCCATTTGGGCTATGCAACGCTCCAGCCACCTTTTAACATCTCGTGAATGACATCTTCCGAGAATTCCTGGACACATTTTTGATTGTCTATCTTGATGACAGCCTCATTTTTTTCTGCCACCCTGGAACTCCATCGGACTCATGTAAAAAAAGTGCTTGTCACCTTGAGGGAGCATGGACTTTATGTAAAGGCAGAAAAATGTGATTTTGAAAAACATTCCATTAAGTTTCTGGGACTTATTATCTCCACAGATGAAATTTCCATGGATCCACAGAAGGTGAAGTCAATTTTAGATTACCCAGCCCCTTCTGACAAGAAAGGTGTCCAACGGTTTGTGGGCTTTGCCAATTTTTACAGAAGGTTCGTGAAGGGATTCTCCATGACCATTTCACTCATCACCCAGTTGACTCGCCAGCAGGTTTGTTTCCATTGGTCACAGGAGGCCCAGGCAGCGTTTGACAAATTAAAGAATCTGTTTGTCTCAGCACCTATTCTTCAGCACCCAGACCCGGCTCTGCCTTATGAAAATGACTCCTCCAGAAAGAAATTATGAAGTGGGTGATCATGAACTCTTGGCTATAAAATGTGTCTTGGAGGAGTGGAGATATCTGCTGGAAGGGGCCGCCCATCCCATCATGATCTTCACCGACCACAAGAATCTAGAGTGTCCTTAGAAGAGCTAAACGCTTAAGGCCCCGACAAGCCAGGTGGGCCCTGTTCTTCTCCAGGTTTAACTTCCATATAACCTACAGGCCAGGGTCCAAGAATGGGAAGGCGGATGCTCTTTCTCTGATTTTTCTAGACACCCCAGAGATGACTGAACCCAATACCATCCTCTCTGCTCAAAATTTTTTGCTCATTCAGCCTGACCTGAAGACAATGATTAGGCAAGCCTCTGCTCAGTGTACAGAGCCAGAAACCTCCCCCTTGAGGAGACAAGATGGACTCTTGTGGCATCATGATAACATTTTCGTTCCCCCACAAGTGAGACTTCAGGTCTTAAAAACCTTTCATGATCACAAGCTTGCCGGACATTTCAGGGGAACGGAAGACCTTCAAACTTTTTCAACGCCTCTTCTGGTGGCCCAGCCTAAATCAGGACTGCAAGGCTTATGTTGGCTCCTGTATCACTTGCCAACGTAACAAGGGGTCTAAAACCAAGTCTTGGGGCCTACTGAGACCTCTGCCCATTCCCGAACAGCCCTGGAAAAAGCTCTCTATGGACTTTATCGTGGATCTACCTCCCTCAGAAGGGTTCACCACCATCCTGGTGGTAGTTGACCGTCTCTCAAAGATGGCTCATTTTTTACCTATGATCGGCCCACCTTCTGCTTTGGACACAGCCAACGTGTTTATCAGAGAAATAGTCAGGTTACACGGGCTTCCGGACAACATTGTATCAGACAGAGGTGTACAATTTACTTCTAGATTCTGGAAGGAGCTATGTAAATCCTTGTCCATTGAAATATGTCTGTCATCGGTTTACCACCCACAGAGTAATGGGCAAACTGAAAGGACGAAACAGACCTTGGAACAGTATCTATGGTGTTTCTGCACAAGTTCTCAGGACAATTGGGTTTCTCTTCTTCCTTGCGCTGACTTTGCATACAACAATTCTCTGCACTCTGCAACCAATCAAACCCTGTTTTGGGCAAATTATGGGTTCCACCCATCTTTTTTGCCTAATGTCATACCTGAAACATCAGTTCCTGCAGTCCAGGATCAAGTAAATTCCATTAAGGCTAACTACCAGTCACTTCAGGATGCTATACGCAAGGCCCAGGAGGACTATAAAAAATACTATAACCTAAAGAGGAAGGAAAACCCTGTTTACAAGATTGGAGACAAGGTATCGCTCTCTTCAGCGAACCTAAGACTGTCCTGTCCTTCTAGGAAACTTGGGCCAAGATTTATCGGCCCTTTTGAAATCAAAAAAGTGATAAATCCTGTGGCTTTTGAACTGGCTCTACCCAGTTCTTACAAGATTCACCCAGTGTTCCATGCTTCTTTGCTTAAACCGGTTGTACAGAGTCCTTTTCCTGGGAGAGAAGAGCTACCCCCACCTCCAGTCTCGGTGGAGGGTGAAACTGAATTTGAAGTCGAATCCATCTTGAATTGCTGAAAAAGGGGCAGACAGACTCAATACCTGATCAAATGGAAAGGGTATCCCCCTGAAGATAATTTGTGGGAACCTGTGAATAATATTCATGCCCCAAGGCTGATTCGAGAATTTCACAGCAGGTTTCCTGAAAGACTGGCCCGTCTGGGCATCCGGAGGCTGCCCCTTGGGGGGAGGGCACTGTCAGGGACATGGCCGTAGAAGTACTGGCATTACTGTCAGTACTAGTAATGGGCGCTACAGGCGAACGCCTGTACGCATGTGTGTGCGCAGAAGCGCGCATTCGCGCATACGCAATGGCGTACGCCACGTACATCGCGGCGCACAGCGCAATAGCGTGTAATGTGCCAATTGAGATTATCTGCTGGTCTATATAAATCCACCTCTGGCCCCATCACATTGCTGGATTATCGTCAGCTTCCTGTGACCTGGACCTTGTTTACTCCCTTGGACTTCCTGTTGTGACCCGGCTTGCTCCTGACTGTCTGATCTCTCTCCTGGTGTTTGACCCTCGGCTTGCCTTACTGACCTTGCTATTGCTACCAACCTGCTCTGATCACCTGTGTATGACCCCGGCTTGCCTAAAGGACTCTGCTTCTGTCTGCCTGCTCTCCTGTTGTGACCCTGGCTTGTCCCTGTTCTACTACTTGCTTTGCTCTCGGGCTGATCACCTGTGTATGACCCCCGGCCTGACTTTCACTACTGCACCAAAGTTTCCTGATATATCTAGAGTTCCTGGAAATCATCTGGTGTTCACCGGTTCTGCTCTCCTGTTCTCCGCAGGCGACCTGTGCTTCTTGGGATGCTTCACCTCCTGTACCACTTCCAGGGGTGACTCGCACTGAGCTGCAAGGGAAGCCCTCTCTGCACTTTGGCCTCTACCCAGTGACAAAAAGGAAGGAGCAGATTAAATGAGTGGCAGGTGGATAAGTCAATCAGTTCTCCATTATATTGATTAGAATAGAGCTGGGCATGCTCAGTAAAGCATGTCACTTCTCTGAGAAAAGGTGACATGGCCAACTTGTTCACTTTTCCTCCCATTGTGGAATCAGGTTTGTTTTGGGCCATATACATGAAAGAAAACTTGTGCCATTTGAAGATACATTCTGTGAAAGTACTGTTATATATATATATATATATATATATATATATATATATATATGCAAGGCACCTTCAGCTTCTTGGCTAGCAGTCCCTGGAATGGTCTCAGCATCCAAAAGCATCACAGAACATCTTCTGGTGCACATCTTCCCCACAAAATAAGAGGTTTGGGTGTAACTCTTTCCTAGTACTGACTCTATCAGAAAATCCCATTTTGGACTCATAAGGCCTGTCTTTTCATATAGAGGGATGATTACATCTAGGTTTATGCTCTAGCTTTGGGGGATTACAATTAAGCACACAGCCTTCTCAAAGCCCTCCTCCCACAAGAAGGGGAGCAGGCAAATAACTTACTTCTCTTTCGAAGGAAAAAGAACACCCTCTCCCAAGGAAGGACCCAGAAGGGCAGGGCTGCAAAAGATACCATTTCTCAAGGACAGGAACTTGTCAGAAGTGACTCATGCATATAGCAGAGGAACCAGGCAGCAGACAAAAATGACACTTAGTGCTCTAGATTGAGACAAATACACACTATACAGTGATATTCTTTGTTCATATTTCATGTCAAAGGTTTACACACACTTTAACCAATTTACGTTATATAAAGCCCTAAAAGAAGAGAACTAGTAGCCAGTGATTCAATAAGGGTGTCCTCTAATAAGACCTCATAAAGTGTCCTCTTATAAGACCATAAAAATGTGAAAGCAGCTAAATAATTTACCACTGTCGAAATTTCACTACAGTTGCTAAAAACAAATTCCCTAGGCCATAAAATTCTTTAAAAACACACAAAATGCAATACTGCTTCTATAGTGTCCACTACCTTAAAGTGCATATTTATTGGATTACTTAACATCTCAATATGCTCTTCTGGTCCAAAGCCAAGAGATATGGGGAAAAGTTTAAACAGACTATGGGACATGTTTACCAAAAAAAGGTGATTCCTAGGGCAAAATCAGAGTAGCTCATCCCTTTATCAACAACAGAATGTTACGCAGTTGTGTCATCTATCAAATAGACTTTATTTAACACTGAAATCCAGTAAACAGCTAGATGCATGGTGAAAAAACATATACATAACAGGGCTAGTTAAACTGCAAATTGATTTGTATTCCTGTCCATCCCATACTGGAAATTATACTACCCTGCTAGACTGCAGAGCCAACCTGGTTACCTGACTTTTCTCTACTACAGCTTAGCACTTTGGTTAGGTCATTCTTGCCTCTAAACTTTGAGGGCAGTGAATTGAAGGAAGCACTGAGCTCACTCTGTTTTCTACTTCTGACAGACTGTTCTTGGCTAGCCTGAATGAGTCCTAGTTCTGCCCCATATCTTTTAGAGACTGAGAGCTTACAAGAGGCTGATACAAAGTCAGATATCTATACTTATTAAATTGAAATAGATGTTCAATAGATTTTATTGCATATATGTAGCTCCCACACACACATGCACAAACCAGCATATGAAGTATGCTCCTCGAAATTTGAGCAAACGCTAATACGTGATTACGTAAAGCATAGGTCATGTCTCGAGTCTTCTCTCTTCCTTGCTGTGTACCTGTTGCAGCGTATCAAGCATTGCTCTCATTGATGAATCCAAGGCGATTCTGGCAGGCAAAGCTCCAGCACGTCCCTTTAAAACTGAACTCCATTTAAATTATCCTTGCAGATGGTCTTCCCCCTCACTGCAAGAATTCAGTTCTTGTTTGCTTAGGGAAACATAAAAAGTAGTTTTACTTACCCTGCCCTTCATTCCCTGGCACCCAGCACTCTCTTTTGATCTCCAAAGCTCCTGGTTGTGGAAGGGCCCTCAGCCTCCTTACTTACAATGCAGGATTGCTCATCCTGCATTGTACAAAATAATGTCAGGTGCAAAGAAAGGTGGCTTCAGTGGACCAGTCATTCTGGGATATTGTTAAAAGAACTAGAACAGAATACTTTATGTAGGGATATTATCCATCAAAAAGGGTGTGAACATAAGATCACACAATATGCTGCATTGTTGATAAATAAAAAGAAAAATAAGAGAAAAGAAAAGAAGAGACAAAAGGAAGAAAAAAAAAATAGAATGAAAGAGAAAAAGAAAGAGTCCTGTCCATCTGGAAGCTCCCTACTGATCACAAATCCTGTGTCCATTAGACATCCGGGAACTTGTAGAGAAGGTATGGAAGCCCTGGCTCATTTATCAAAGAGTGTTTGTTTATCCTATAAGACACTTACAATTTTTTCATTGGGCATAATCCAAGTCAACTTGCGCTTCAGCAAGGCCAAGTCTACTACAGGATTCTTCCATGATTTCGATAAGTCCCCTGCCCACAGAACTCCACAGCCACCACCCAGGGTTGTGGGGGAAGAGTCCCTTGTCCCCATCAACATGAGCCTCCCCCGATGTTGAGGGCATGTGGCCTGGTTCAGGAGGGGGAGGCGCTCGCTCATCCAACATTTCCTGGCCTGCCAGGCTGCATGCTTGTATAAGGAGCTGGTATGGATTTTGGGGGGGGACCCAACGCCATTTAAAAAAAAAATTTGGAGTAGGGTTCCCCTAAAATTCACACCAGACCAAAGGGCCTGGTATTTATTGGGGGGGGGGGGGCACACTGTTTTTTAAGCATTTTTTATTGTCAGCAATGGCTTTCGCCCTGGAAAATATATTTAAATTTCTTTTTTTTCTTTATATATCTTTGTTTTTTTCTGCAGCAGGTTCTATACTCAGTACAGATGTGTCACTTTACAGGGAGACTAAGAGCACCCCCCTGGTACTATAATTAAAGGCATTTTTCATTTTTATTGTTTTACTTTAAACACCATAAAATCATTGCTTCTTTAAAAATGATGCAAATCTTCTAGGGCAGTACCCAGGCCCCCATACCCTTTTTATAACCAATAACTTACATATAAGCCTTCAAAAATAGATTTTTTAAGTTTAGGTTCTATAAACTTTAATAGAGTTCATGGTTCAGGTCCGTACTTAGTCCATGTTCGGGAGTTCTGGAGCAAACCGAACCAGGGGTTGTTCTTTACATCACTATTAGGGATAAAGATGAGGGCTTAGCAATTTACTTTTTCAATAAAAGCAATGTTCATTTTGCTGAAACTACATGTTTTGGGAAATGTAGGAGTGCATTTGAAAGCTTATCAGGTGCTAGCGTGTACTATGAAGGTACCTCTATGATTACAAACTTCAATTGAGAGGTTCACTTTGCCAATAAAAACCTCCATCACCAACCTTCATTACTAATAAATCAACAAACGACCTGCCTTTTTTTAAACTGCCTGTTACCCATCTATGATTAATATTTACTGAGTTATTCTATTTTTTTAATTAATTGCTATAACTTTAAAAAGACCTGGAGCAAACCTATGTAAGTATTATTAACACTATAATTATAGTCAGGGTATTTTTTTCAGCGGGGACGCAGAGGATCGCAGTTCTGGCACCTCCAGTACTGAATGTAGTGCTGGGGTATGCTGGAGGGTCTACTGACACTGGTTTCTGGGAAATCTATTGTCCCTGGGGTTTCTAACAATGCAGGGGGTCTATTATTGCTGGGGAGGTCTATTGTTGCTGGTGGAGAAGGATCTTTTGTTGCTAGGGGTCTATTGTTGCTGGCTGCTGGAGGGTCTATTGATGCTGGCTGTTGGGGGATCTACTGTGTTGTTGCTGACTGGGGTCTATTGTGCAGGGATTTATTATTTCTAGGGGGTCTATTGTTACTGGGGGTCACTGTTGCAGCCTGCAGGGGATCTAATTCACTGCTTTCTTGTTATTATTAATTAATCCCATACAAATAACTTAGCATCACAAAATGATACTTGGTCCTGTATTCTCTAATTCTCTAAAAGGGGTGGCATTGAGAGGTGTGTGGGAGGAAATGGAGGGAACTGACATTGAAAGGTTTACCTTAATGAAGAGAATGCATTAAGGAAAAATAAATCTTTTACCTTTACAACTACTTTAAGGTGGAGTGACATCACTTTTTAGTGTTAGCGAGCTGCCTTGTGATTCTGTTACTGTTGTGCACATTGATTTGTTACTTTTCATTGTATTGCTTCCTAACTTTCTATGCAGATTTACAAATATCAGCCAGGTCCCCCTTGAATGAACTGCAAACAGGTGGGTTCAAGTGAAACTCATGCCCAACCCAAACCTAAAGCACATCCCTATATAGCTGATGCAAGTTAATACTGTGTAAGCCCACATTTGCTAAAGAACTTTGATAGTGACATCACTTCCAGATATATACACCTACTGTATGTGCAAATGTTTGCAACTGTGACCTGATTTTAATAAATTTGTTAAAAATGCCTTTTAGAGGTAGCAAAATTAGGCACTCTGGGATCAGTTTATTTTATGCTCTGGGTAGGGGCTAATTTGAAAAAAAAAATCAAATCATGTTATACTTTGACACAGTTTACAGTGAGAAAAACAGAAATAACTGGTTTTGAAAATGCATGACATAAACACAGATTTATCACTAGACAAACAAGATAATGTTAAAGTAATAAAAAGGCAGAATAAGGCTACCTCTATACCTTCTTCAGATTATCCTCGTTTTTAGTCTAGAGTATGTTTTGTGGGCTCTATGTTGTTATTTTTTTATTTTTATATGAAAGATCCCAGTATACTACAATCTCTATAAAGAGTAAAATGCATAATGTGGACTTTTGATGTTTCTTTTGTGCAGTCAAAAAAACAAAAAGGTATTGTTATTCTTCATCTGTTTGGGTATATAGATGTTATAGTGGCCATTTTCCTTTGCAAAGCTCAATTTCTTGGACACAAATCAATCTTGGAAGAATTGGGTCAGAGGGTAAGGGCTGGAAGCCAAATTTGCTATTGTGTGTTTAGATTGTTTTACAGAATCTCTTTGGATTCCAACGTTCCTAGTTGTGGTCTCTTAGAGGCAATCTCTTTTTCCAACAACAATATGAGCCCTACCAATAAAAGTGGAGGGTTACAGAGTTCAATCATGTGTAATGGTATTTTTAATGAAACAACAAGTATAACTGAGAGATAGTCCTCAGACAAGTACACAAAGTGGTGGGTACTTGCAAATCTTTACACTGACCTCATGAAGACAAAAACGTTTAAAAAGTCTAAGAATTTTCCAAACACAATTAGTACTATATGTACAATTGTTACAAAATGTGAAGTATGTGTTCATCAGCTAAAGTGTATTTGAAGCCAATTTTTTATTTATTAATTTTTTTGTAATTTTATTAACAATTCTAAATTTCTATTAGTATTATTTTTTTATACATATCTTATTATCAAAGCTCATCTGTACAAAATATATTAACTGTAATTTACAGTAAACCTGATCATGTATATAAAAGTTACATTTTTAGAGAAGACACACTCCTAAAGATGAGCACACTTGCGCTTGTGATTACCATTCCCATGCACGTAAGAATAAAAAGTTTGTTATATACTCAAGATTATATACTCATCATTATTGAACAATAAGTACAAGTAACTAGCAAGCACTGACCACCTAAACTTTTTCACTGACCCATATTCTTTGGACTTGATTTATTGAAGGTTCAATTTGCAAGGTAAGTTGTACTTTGCAAAAGTATGTCCCCCAGAGCTTAATGAATGTGGTGAAATTTCACTTTGCAAAGAATGTCCAATCATGTGCAAGGAAAATAAAAAAACAATATTTTAGCTTGTACATGTTTGGATGATGGAAGTCAGCAGACCTTCATCCCATTCACTAAGCTTTGAAGAAATCCTCTTGCAAAGGGAAAACTCCCTTGCAAAGTGAACAGTTTGTTTGCCTTTAGTAAATCAACCTCATTAAAGGTAATTTTTGGGGTGGAAAAATAGAAAATAAAGAAAAAAATAATATAGCATATACAATTGCGACACAAGTCATATTGTAATTGAATGTTATTAAAAATTACCTTTCCTTTTCAATCTGCAGCAGCTGTAATTTTCTGAAAATACAATGCAATATGGCTCCCTGGAGCTGTTCTGTACACATGTGTACAGAATGCCTCCCAGAAACAGCATTTCCTACTTTTCCCAGAGGTCTGCAATAAGGCTGGCCATACATTATACAATTTTCTTACAATTTTCTGTACAATTTTCTTTAGATTTACCTTCAACTATGCAGTACAAGGGCCTGCCTAATTGGATACAATTGAAAGTGTTGTTTAGTTCTGACTCCATATTTTATGGTTTTTGGCATGGCCAGCCTAAGATGCAAGTCAGATTTCAGGAATCCCCTGCAACAAAAACTGTTTGGCGAGATATTCCCAATAGGAACATGTCTAAGGCTGGCCATACATGTTTAATTTACTTGTACAGTTTTCCTTTATATTTTCCTTAAACTATGCAGTGCAAATGCCTGCCTAATTAGATACAATTGCAAGTTGTTTAGTTTTGACCTCATATTATATGGTTTTTGGTAAATCTAAAGGAAAATTGTACAAGCAAATGGAACATGTATGACCAGCCTTAAGGGATGCTTACCCAGCAGCTTCCTCATTAGTGTCCTGCAGGTACACAGCTGATTGATAATTATGAAACCACTCCCATTAAACTCACTTTCCCACATGAGCACAGAGAGGGATTTCTTCAGAATAACAAAAGGTAGGAATCTGCAACATATAAATGTTAAAGTCCTTGCAACGTACATATATCACCTAGGAGGGAATGTTTTTTCTCAACAAAAGTGCAGTTACTCTTTAAGTCACTTAAAGTGTTACTAAACCCACAACAGTAAAATCTGTCTGTAGATGCAGAATAGCATGCTTGTTTTACTTACTGTGTAACCTAAGTTATTAATCCTCTGCATTGTGTAAAAAGCCTGTGTGATCCTGTATGCACAGATTCCCCCTCCCTCCTGCACATGCTCAGTTTTGCTAATATTGCTCAGAGAACACCCCCTGGTTTTAGCTGAGCTATTCAGGTCACATGGTATTACCATCATACATTTGGACATGTATACAGATCCTAAATGACAGCCCAGTCCCTCCCTCCTCCTCCATGCCCAGTAACTAAATAAGAAAATAGTGGGTGGGATGGACTTGATTGATGGATGACTTTTTTTTTTTCTTGGGAGGCTACATGTGATCAGCACAGGGCCAATCAGCAGTGTCCAGACATGTTCAGACAGAGAATTAACCTCCCTGGCGGTATGATTATGTCAGGAATTATGTACCAAAAGCGGTACAATTTTTTGCATGGAAATTTGGCGTTATGTATTATAGGCCTACAATTCTTAGTAATTACTGACTTAAACCTGACCAAAACAAGACTCTAGTAGACATCCCAGATGTGATAAATTTGAAACACAAACGCATGAATTATAATCTAATCAATAATATAATTTTATTATATAATATATAATATAATATTATATATATATATATATATATATATATATATATATATTATATTATATTATATTATATTATATTATATTATATTATATAATAAAATTATATTATTGATTAGATTATAATTCATGCATTTTATAAATATATATATATATATATATATATATATATATGTGTGTGTTTGTGTGTATATATATATGTGTATATATATATATATATATATATATATATATATATATATATATATATATATATATATATATATGTGTGTATATATATATATATATATATATATATATATATATACATATACATATATATATATATATATATAAATGTTATGTGTTTGTGTTTTGTGCAACGTTTGAATTTTCCTCCCAGTTCCGCTCCCATGCAGCATTGCTGCTGCAGGGAACGGAACCAGGAAGTCATCAGACCGACGGACAAGCGGCGGGGATCTCAGCTGGCGATCACAGCAATGGGAGATCATCGCTGGATCGCCAGGAGAAGGTAAGGGACAGCGCTGCACGCTCTGCACATCTACCCCGAGCGTGACTCGGGGATAACGATAGTAGCATGAAAAATCCACCCCGAGTCACGCTCGGGGATACCGCTAAGGGGGTTAAGGATCTTGAAGCCTGATAGGACAATCGTGGGAGAAATGAAAACTCCTCCTACAAACTACCAGCACTAATTGATACAAGTCACAAGATTGCTCTAATTGCTATATACAGCTAATGAGAAAATGTATTTATCAGATTATATTTACTAAAATAATTGCATTTCCATGTTCTGTGTACTGTAGTAGACCAGCTATAGTGAATGCAGAGTCCTGGGTTAAGTAACACTTTAATCTCTAATGACTCGATCAATTACACAAGATAATTAGGTAAAGCACAAGATCAAAATAACAAGTAAAAGGCCTAATTGGGAATATATACAATGTGCAATGTTGTGCATTATGCTGTTAAATCAGCTGTAAGCAGTTATGAAAATTTGATCATGCTTGCAAATTCTTAAATAAACATTACAGTATGCCCGTCTTCTTAGAAAGAAATTTGATTCTCATTTTGTATCAATGTTTCAAAACAATTGGTATATCATAAAACCGGTTACTAAATACCCATCATAGCATCATGCAAGGTGATGGATGTAACTTTAATATAATTCACAGGGAAAACCTTGGGGTAATTTTAATGATGCCTTTGGGTCCTTTCACACGGGCTTTTCGATCAGGTCCCCCTGTCAGTTTTTCAGATGGACCTGATCGGATGCTCCATGCACCCCTATGGAGCAGCGGATGTAGCGGTGACATGTCTGCTGACACCCGCTGCAATCCAATCCGATCCTGTCCGTGAAATCCAGATATGTTAACTAATGGTCTTTTAAGATATTTTGTATATGAACAATTATAGCAATAACTTTTTGTACTTTCTCTGTCCATTTATGACATACTACTTGTAATAACTTATAAACTGTGGCTCTTACTGTCTAAGATTTCCTGTGGTCCAACTAAAAATGAAAGTCTAGCTTTGCCAAAAAAGAACAATTTGCTTTAGTTGAGCCTGTGTCCAAACTATATTAAAGTATTTACATATTTTAAACAAGCAGTAAGGCTCCGATCCCCTCCTACACAGGTACATTGGTCATTTCAGTGGCCTGGCCTTTGCATGGCAATGGCACAAAAGAAGTGGTGCAAACATCTTTCTTTAAAACTGTGCCTCACCAAAACCCATAGTAAAAATGGTAAGAATTAAGGCACCTCAGTGGGCCTTGAAAAAAGGATGCATGTTTTTATGTGATATAGCCATCTTCAAAATTCACAACAACGTCACTAAAACAGGGGGGGGAACCTTTTTTCTGCCAAGGGCCATTTGGACTTTTGTAACATCATTCGGGGGCCGTACAAAATGTATGCATAAATGTAATAGGCATTGCTTTGCGGCAAAAAACGCTGTAAAAAATTGCGTGACTTTGAGGTCACAAAAGTGTGAAAGGGGCCTTCAGTAATCAAGGTATAGTGTGCCCCCTTTCAATGCAGACTGACCACAGTGTGTGCCCCCTCTCAATGCAGACTGACCACAGCGTGCCCCCTTTCAATGCAGACTGACCACAGCGTGCCCCCATCAATGCAGACTGACCACAGCGTGCCCCCTTTCAATGCAGACTGACCACAGCGTGCCCCCTTTCAATGCAGACTGACCACAGCGTGCCCCCTTTTAATGCAGACTGACCACAGCGTGCCCTCTTTCAATGCAGACTGACCACAGCGTGCCCTCTTTCAATGCTGACTGACCACAGCGTGCCCCCCTTTCAATGCAGACTGACCACAGCGTGCCCCCTTTTAATGCAGACTGACCACAGCGTGCCCTCTTTCAATGCAGACTGACCACAGCGTGCCCTCTTTCAATGCTGACTGACCACAGCGTGCCCCCCTTTCAATGCAGACTGACCACAGTTTGCCCCCTTTCAATGCAGACTGACCACAGCGCGCCCCCTTTCAATGCAGACTGACCACAGCGTGCCCCCTTTCAATGCAGACTGACCACAGCGTGCCCCCTTTCAATGCAGACTGACCACAGCGTGCCCCCTTTTAATGCAGAAAGCCAGTGCACTTACCTGCAGTGGCGGCTTCTCCTCAAGTCCTCCCGCCTCCTGCTCGACCAATGGCATGTGTTCGCCTTTCGGCCAATCAGAAAGCGGGTTTGAGACCCACTTTTTGATTGGCCAAGGGGAGGATCCGTGTGACAATAGCGAATTTTCAATTTTTGTATATATATACAGTCAGGTCCATAAATATTGGGACATTGACACAATTCTAATCTTTTTGGCTCTATACACCACCACAATGGATTTTAAATGAAACAAACAAGATGTGCTTTAACTGCAGACTTTCAGCTTTAATTTGAGGATATTTACATCCAAATCAGGTGAAAGGTGTAGGAATTACAACAGTTTGTATATGTGCCTCCCACTTTTTAGGGGACCAAAAGTAATGGGACAATTGACTGCTCAGCTGTTCCATGGCCAGGTGTGTGTTATTCCCTCATTATCCCATTTAAAAGGTGCAGATAAAAGGTCCAGAGTTCATTTCAAGTGTGCTATTTGCATTTGGAATCTGTTGCTGTCAACTCTCAATATGAGATCCAAAGAGCTGTCACTATCAGTGAAGCAAGCCATCATTAGGCTGAAAAAAACAAAACAAACCCATCAGAGAGATAGCAAAAACATTAGGTGTGGCCAAATCAACTGTTTGGAACATCCTTAAAAAGAAAGAACGCACCGGCAACACCAAAAGACCCGAAAGACCATGGAAAACAACTCTGGTGGATGACCGAATAATTATTTTCCTGGTGAAGAAAACACACTCTCCAGGAGGTAGGTGTATGTGTGTCAAAGTCAACAATCAAGAGAAGACTTCACCAGAGTGAATACAGAGGGTTCACCACAAGATGTAAACCATTGGTGAGCCTCAAAAACAGGAAGGCAAGATTAGAGTTTCCCAAACAACATCTAAAAAAGCCTTCATAGTTCTGGAACAACATCCTATGGACAGATGTGACCAAGATCAATTTGTACCAGAGTGATGAGAAGAGAAGAGTATGGAGAAGGAAAGGAACTGCTCATGATCCAAAGCATAACACCTCATCAGTGAAGCATGGTGGTGGTAGTGTCATGGCGTGGCCATGTATGGCTACCAATGGAACTGGTTCTCTTGTATTTATTGATGATGTGACTGCTGACAAAAGCAGCAGGATGAATTCTGAAGTGTTTTGGGGAATATTATCTGTTCATATTCAGCAAAATGCTTCAGAACTCATTGGACGGTGCTTCACAGTGCAGATGAACAATGGCCCGAAGCATACTGCGAAAGCAACCAAAGAGTTTTTTAAGGGAAAGAAGTGGAATGTTATGTAATGACCAAGTCAATCACCTGACTTGAATCCGATTGAGCATGCATTTCACTTGCTGAAGACAAAACTGAAGGGAAAATGCCCCAAGAATAGGCAGGAACTGAATACAGTTGCAGTAGAGGCCTGGCAGAGCATCACCAGGGATGAAACCCAGCGTCTGGTGATGTCTATGCATTCCAGACTTCAGGCTGTAATTGGCTGCAAAGGATTTGTAACCAAGTTTTAAAAAGTGAAAGTTTGATTTACGATTGTTAATCTGTCCCATTACTTTTGGTCCCTTAAAAAGTGGGAGGCACATATACAAACTGTTGTAATTCCTACACCGTTCACCTGATTTGGATGTAAATACCCTCAAATTAAAGCTGAAAGTCTGCAGTTAAAGCACATCTTGTTTGTTTCATTTCAAATCCATTGTGGTGGTGTATAGAGCCAAAAAGATTATAAATGTGTCGATGTCCCAATATTTATGGACCTGACTGTATATATATATATATATATATATACAGTATCTCACAAAAGTGAGTACACCCCTCCCAGTTTTCTAAATATTTTATTATATCTTTTCATGTGGCAACACATGTTGCCAGCGGTTTAGACATTATTGGCTGTGTGTTGAGTTCTTTTGAGTGAACAGCAAATCTACACTGTTACACAAGCTGTACACTCACTACTTTACATTGTAGCAAAGTGTCATATCTTTAGTGTTGTCACATAAAAAGATATGATAAAATATTTACAAAAATGTGAGGGGTGTACTCACTTTAGTGAGATACTGTATATATATATATATATGTGATCATGTGCAGAGTGACCACCCTGTAGCAGTAAATCTGCTATGGGGAGTTTGGCAACTGGTTAAGATCATCAGCATTATGATAACTCACAGACAGCAGGCACTCTATCATGGCTCTGGCTGGCTCTCTCACAGTGTGTCACGTGACATGGCTGCTGGGTGCTGATTTTGTTAACCTATGACCAATAAGTGCGTTGCCAGCCAGAGCCATGATAGAGTGCCTGCTACCTGTGAGTTATGATACCATCCATGATGCCAGAGAGACAGACACTGTGCAATGTAGTCTATTCACAGACACCCCCAAAGCACACCTGTGTTGAAGTCTTGAAGGCACTGGCAGCCCCATGATCAGATCCGCTCCCCCTCTGTCCCTGCTGCTGGACACTATCAGCTGAGCTCAGCTGCCTCTCTCTGCCTGTCCCCGCCACCACGGCCTGCCTCACAGCCTCTCAAGTCATGCTCTCCGGACCCCGACTACTACTCAGTGGGGAGCAGAGCTGAGCAGGGGAGGATCACTCCACCGGGGAAGGCAAGGAGATAGGCATGGCAGCGGCTGGCCGGGACTTGAGTCAAGGCAGAAGAACATGCTAGCATGAGCAGAATGGGCATGCGCTCGAAACTGAAGAAATAGTCCCTCACTCTGACCAGCACATGATCATCAGAAAGGGGCACAGATAATGGAAAAAATACCCCCCCCCCCCAAGCTAGGAGGAGATGCGGAGCGGGTAGGGTGTAATTCAAAATGTTTTTTTTTTTTTCTTTCTGCACTGGCTGTCTTTGAACTCACCCGGGCCCCTGTTCAAATCCAATCTGAGGACAAAACCGGGGACAGACTTGAACCGGGGACAGTGTCCTCAGTCCGAGAAACTTGGGACATCTGTTCACCCTAGCATAGGAGCATGCAGTGAATAGTGTGTTGCAATGCACCATTACAGTTACAATGCACAATGAGGGGAATTCATAATGGCTGTCTGTCATAGACACCCTCTGAAATTCCATCGGGCTGCCACACATAAATTGTTGATGCTTGCACCTGATTCATGTACCTAACGCTCTATTTCCAATGCACACGTTCCTGTGGAAATGGCTGTGCATATACTGTAAGTGGGTGCTGAAGTGACCACCGACTGGAACCGTGTCAAGTCAGAGCAAGAGAATGTCACCAGCATACCAAGGATCTCCAGAATGGGTCAGAAGCTTTACTCAAAAATCACATCGTTACAGCAGATTGAAACGTTTCGGAGCCACGCAGGACCCCTTCATCAGGCATGTGATGACCTGCCTCTGACATGAATCTGTCAATGCCCACATTGAAGTTGGAGTGTCCATACTGGAAATATTTCCTTAATGTGCTCCCCCTCCCTGGCCACTGCGCCTAGCACACTGACAGACGCATAGCCGAGAAGTTTTGTGGTAGTAGTGGCCAGAGCCTGAAGGAAAACCGAGAGACTTATGGCAATGGGTGGATCCATTCAGGTGAATACTATGTGGACAGAACCTACTCGTCCTGCACACGGAGGGTACCTTTGGCACAAGACTGGGGTCATGTGAAGAATCTAAGATTAAGGCAGTTCCCGACTTAGAGACAAGCCTTTACACTTTGTGCAGTAAAATTGCAGAATCCCTCTGACAAAGTACTGTCCCATATCACTACACACTGTAACTTGGTAGATATTGCATAAGGGGGGATGTTCTGAGCCTGTGTCCACTCCACCAGTCCAGCCTACCTCTGTTATCTCACTCCCAGTGATAGAATATTGTCCTGCCATGCACCCAGCATGGACCTCAAGCGTGCACTCATTAACTGCTTTCTTTCCATACCTCATGACCAGGCCATAGATCTCTCTAACATAAGTTCGGAGTCGGCTGCTATTGGATACTGACCACCTCCCTAAAGTAGGACCTGTCACCTTACAGGATATCTTGCCTAATGACTGGTTGCTTTGTGTCTTAAACTTGTGCTTAGTCATTCTTTGCAACTACACTCCTTCTCCTTGTCTTGATGAGTTAACCCTTTGCAATAATGTTACTTCATACCCCTTTGTGCTATACAGACCCAGTTTCTTTAGATACCCCAGAATCCACATGATCCCCTTTGAAACTTCAGACCAGGCTAAGAATGGTTAATGTTACTTTACTAAATGATTTGCAGGATAACATTTCAATGTGAACAACGTCTTTGTCCCTAAACTAACTATAGCTATTTGGCTGCCCAGGCATACCTCAATGAGGTGATTGCCCATATTGATATTCTCCATGGCTTGGATCTCTTCTGAAGATCCCAGTGTTTTCAGCAGATTGCAATGCGCAGCAGTCCCAGTACCATGAGCTGTGAGCGAGAACAGAACCAACCAAAGACCCTGGACCTCAGCCTTTCCCCTTTTAATAGCAGAGGTGAGCTGGCTGGGGCCAAAAAGCCTAGGAACTGAGCTGACATCACTAAAACCTTTTCCCCAGCCTGAGCCAGCTGCTAACTCACTAAGCCAACAGATCTTACCCTGCCTACAAGCAGCTTTTAAATCTGCCCACTGCCATGCACTGTCAGTCAAATGTAATGCAGACCTGATGGGGAGCTAGACTGGAATTAAGCCCCACCCAGTGACAAAAGTTGTTTCCCAAATATGGGTATTGTCAAATTTGGGTAATGATGGCACCTGAATGGAACTTGCGAAAAAGCCCTGTGTGGAAAGCTGTCACATGCATAAGAGCTTCTCAGCACAGACATGCCTAGCTCTAAATACTGGCATACCTCCATACACCTGCCCAGAGTTGTCATCAGTGTTGGTATTGTTACAGAAACTGGCACAAATACTTGCCTGAGTCAGGCGTAGGTAGTTCTATATGAAACTACCATCAGCAATGTGTCGGCAATGCTTTAGTGAATTCCCCAGAATGTGCACTGCAAATCCATATTAAAGGCCTGCTTCTTTCTTTGAGCCCTACCTCCTATCAAAAATCCAACATAATGGATTACACAAGCTTGAAGAAATAAAAAAAATAAAAAATAAAGCATACTTTCTTTATATATATATCCACCCATATTGCCTATGCAAAAGGTATGTCCCAGGCCATCCAGCAAGATCCCAGGAACCATGGGGATCTCAGACCTTACAAAAAAGATGCTCTAGCACTGCACTAGAGTGTCATGTGAAATTTTGGATCCTCAGCATTCTCAGAATCTTGCTGTTAGGCCATGATGTCAGCCTTACCTAGCACTGTATGTAGGAGCCATGGTCTAAGATACGTTTATTTTTACGTTTTTCGCCTCAGGGTTTTTTTTAAATGAGTAAAGTCGTTTTTTTAATTTAAAGTCCGCTTTAACTGGACTGGAGGTTTTTAAGTCTCATTTAATGAAGATTGGACTAAGGGATGAATTCAAACAATGCCATTTCAGGTTTGTTTATGAGTTTAGCTGACAATATGACATTTTTAAGATAAATCATGTGTTTCGGATAATCCTTGCCTGGTACCTGCAGCTTAGACAAGTATGGGCAACAATTCTTATGAGTACCTTTGAGTGTTGCAGGTAACCTTAGAGAACCTGTGTCAAAAACCGGTAATTTTCAGCTACCAGCTTTCTCACAATATGGTCACATAAAGGTGTATAGGGTGGATTTGAGCAAATCTAAAACATTGCTTAGCTGTGTGGATCTTAAGGCGTAACTCGAGTAATTGTAGACTTTTAAATATATGCTGATTTATAAAGGATGAAGTGGTGTATGCTGCATGCTGCATTGTGAACTTATCTATTTTATTTATTATTTGCATTGTTACTGAAGTAAATAACAATAGCTGTACTCCCAATGCTCTAACAGTGGAGATGTGCCATACTACACAGCAGCTGCCCTGCACGCCACTCCCTTCCCCTTTCTCTTCACAAGATACTTTGTGTTTTGCAAATGGGTTCATATATTATGAAGTCTGAGAGTAGGGGTGGGCAGTGTGACTGCAAACAATTCTGCAGCTGTTGTATTGCAGACTTGAAGGTCCAGTGTTGTAGCACTGGTATTATAGTGATTGCAATACTCCTGGCACTCAGAAAATAAAAGAGATGAAGAGGGAGAAACAATATCCTTTGATGAAGTTATATTTAACAAAACGCGTCAGTACCTATGACTAAGACAGCCTGATTTTGTGTGTCCATCTTTGTGCCCAATCTCGTGGATGTCTGTAAGCGTATTCCCTTTATCTTAATAAATAGTTTTAAAGTGGATTCACACTGTTTGCTCCGTTTGGTTTATCCTCTATGTCATCTGATGAATCAGAGTTTTTTCCCTCCATCATTGTGTTTGGGATTGCCTATGGGAGCATCTGAGGTTGCAGCACCGTCTTGGAGACCCACCTTTACCATATGAGCCTGTTTGACCCATTCACTATACAGTAGTTTGGGTCCAGTTTCTCTGGTGAGCGCATATTATTATTTTTCTGTTGGTGTCGGGATCTACTGTGACCACACACATCACCCTGGATTGTAATTTATATTTCTTCACCATTGCACTTGGGACTCATGTTTTTTTATCTATTTTGATTCATTGATTTGGACTATTTTTATATCTGAATGAATATTCACAATCTATCGCTGTATTTTTTAATATTTTTAATATTTGTATTATCGACCACTTGTCAGTTGAACGTGCTAGCTGCTTGTTTTTTGTTAGCGCAGTATACTATATCTTTTTTGTTTCCACAATAAAAGAGATGAGCATACAAGTTGGCATAAACCACCTTGGACTTAAGCCTCGAAAGCAAGCAGATTTTAAAAAGTGCTGCAATTCCTGACATCCTGCTTTAAAGTGTTTGTTACCCTAAAAAAAAATTTAACCCGTTCCCTTAAAGCATGTTATGCAGCACAATGCTGGTGCTGTGTCATTTGGCCCCCTGTATCACCTGAAATACCTGGTTGATCCTGCCTGGCTATACCCTCCCCTCTGTAAACTGACTACGGTTTATCATGGCTGCTGAGCCCTGACACCGTGGTCAGTTTACGTGCCTCCGTCATCCGTAGCTCTCCTCTGTCCTCTCTCCCCCCTCCTCCCTGCATGTTAGCTCGTACCAGCGCCACTCTGCTCCACTCTGCTCCACTCCCCACTGCTATAAAAGGATGTTATGTTTATACAATCCCCTCTGTTAGATAACAACATGTGTCCCAGGGTCTGTGCTTTATAAAAAAAAAATGAAGATTTCTACCCGATTTCAGAGCACCTCCCGGTGCTCATGTGACTGCCCGCCTCTCTTGTCCTCTCCTCCCAGCTGACGTCAGAGGGAGTTCTCGGTCCCACCCGCTAGAGCTGTCGGACTGGAAGAAGAGAGAGGCGAGGAGTCATGTGAGCGCTGGGAGGCGCTCTGAAAACAAGTAGAAATCTGCATTTTTTAAATAAAGCACAGACACTGTTGTTATCTAACAGAGGGGATGGTGCAAACATAACATAGTGGCTTAACAACCACTTTAAGTACTGAAATGTTAGCATGCCTACTTCCAATCTATGTGAAGATCCTAGAAGGTCCTGGCAAAATAGAGACATATTGGTTCAGCAATGATTATGTGGATGACAAAGCTTTATTATTTATAATATAAACTGTTAATTGGTATGATATACACAGCAGTCATTTAATTAATTCAAGAGGATGGCACTAATCTTTGGGTGTGTACTGGTGTATCAATTCTTCAGGGGCAGGTGGAGGGACTATTCAGGTTGTTGCTTAAACACAGCAATGACTCACTATGTTAGAGCTGCCAAAAACAAAACCACATACTTTTCACCTATCGAAACATAATTCCCAACATGTAGAATTTGCAATGCACACAAAAAAGGTAATACCTAAACCTTCAAAACATTTGTTTAATACTTTCCTTTTTTAACTGGCGGAAGAGTGGAGAATGGTATCTGGGTCCCCTCACGTCATGAAGACAATAAATAACAAACTCTACCCAGTGCAGAGGTTTCAACCCAAACCCTTCCTCATTTTCTATTTCTTAAGTGTCTGTATCCCTGTTACCAACAGGGAAGAGTAAGTAAGCAAATTTCCCCCCAGGGTTAAAAAACAAAAAACAGCACACTCTTGCAATTTATTGCATCATGTTAAAAATACCCTTTCAGTCTCTCAAAAATCCTACCTGAAGGTACCTTCAAGATAAAAACTATAGTATTATACACAACTCTCCAGCAGCCCCTGTCTCCTATCTTCCTCTGCTTCAGCACTGTTGCTTCCAAAAGACTCCTTGGGATTTTAAACTATTGGTAGTGTCAGATGCCGGTTTCCCTCAACCCCTTTATCAGTAAAGGACAAAGCATCTACCCTGGGTACTACTGTACTTGAGTGTTATAAAGGAAAGGCACCACAATGCACCCCACTACATGCCATGCATATATACAATCTATTACCAAAAGTATCAGGACACCTGCCTTCACACACAGATAAACTTTAATGACATCCCAGTATTAGTCCGTAGTTATCAATATTGAGTTGGCCCACCCTTTGCAGCCATAACAGCTTCAGCTCTTCTGGGAAGGCTGTCCACAAGGTTTAGGAGTATGTCTAAGGCAGGGGTAGGCAACCTTGGCTCTCCAGCTGTACTGAAACTACAAATCCTATCATGCCTCTGCCTTGGGGAGGCATGCCTGTGGCTGTCAGAGTCTTGCAGTGCATTATGGGACTTGCAGTTCTAAAACAGCTGGAGAGCCAAGGTTTCCTACCCCTGGTCTAAGGGAATGTTTGACCATTCTTCCAGAAGCACATTGTGAAGTCAGGAACTGATGTGAATGAGAAGGCCTGGTTTGCAGTCTCCACTCTAATTCATCCCAAAGGTGTTCTGTTGGGTTGAGGTCAGGACTCATATGCGTGTAAAGGCAGGTGTCCCAATACTTTTGGTAATATAGTGTATGTGCTGGTAAAATGCATGTTTCTGAATGCCTCCCAACAGTCCATCATTTGGAGGGGCTGTCCCTGTTTTAGAACAAAATCCCTCTGTCCCTCTTTCTTCCTCAGTTGTACCTCATTTTGGCCTCATGTAAGGATTTCTATGTGATATTTAACTATTAAAAGTGTTTTGCTTGACAAGTTTTCATGACAAGTCGTTCCCCATGTTTACCAATAATAACCATGTATATATGCTTGACTTAAAGTTGCAGCGCCTTCAAAGTAGTTCATGCACTACTTTGGTCTGATTTTCATGGAACTTGAGGGCCATAGACGTTAATGTTAACCCTCAAAAGTTGCATGAACGTTGTACCTGAATGTTATACAATGCAATAATTGTTCAACACTTGTGCATTATCACTGGTCAAAGCCAAAGTCGTACCCAAATTGCATCTATCCAAAGTGTGATTGGAGCCTTAGATTATTCAATTTTAATGTTTTGAAAAGTAGTCATAGAAAGATCGGTTTAAACCAAAATTTGTACATTAATCCTCTTGGTCTGTGTTACTGCATAGCGGGGCATTTATTTACCTATCTACTCCATGCTATATTTGTGTGGCAGGGTAGAGTTGGTGTGACAGGTTGTTCATCAGGCCCTCCATGCTTCTCACCTCATAAGGCACCAAGAAAAGGGTCACATAAGAGGCCTACCTTGGGGTGGGTTATTCTATGCTATGCTAGGCACTTTGTACAGGGTCACTCGCCTTACACATATGGCACTTTTCCACTGCAAGTACCGGCTCAGCTCCACTCGGTACTGCTTGGCCCTGCTCGGCTCAGTTTGCTTTTCCACTGCGTGGTACGAGTCAGCACATTTCGGCACTGTATAGGCTCTACTCGGCTCAGTTTGCTTTTCCACTGTGTGGTACAAGTCAGCACATTTCGGCACTCTATAGGCTCTAGTCGGCACTGTTTGCTTTTCCACTAAAGTAGTAAGTGGGTGGGATTACAACGAATCTCTGACCAAGGTACGGAACGCTTGGAACCCCAACTGAGGTGGTACTGTTTAAGCGAGCCATACCGAGCCGTACCATGTAGTAAAAAAGCGCCGCTGTACCAAACCGTACCGAACCATTCTGACACGTACCATGCGGTACCATGCAGTGGAAAAGCGCCAAACCAAGCCAAACCGAACCATTCCATGCAGTTGAAAAGCGCTATTAGGGTACCTTTACTTGACCCACACTTATGACAGATGACAAACTTGAATGTACTCTAGTAAACTCTCTTGATGTCATATACACCAACATGATCATTTGTGCATTAGGGGAGACACTCAGAACCAATGGCCTCTCCACCTGTCCAGCGTATCACCACTACCTCCCTCCCAGTAATGGTAGGGGGTCCAGCTATGCACCTAGCACAGACTCCATGTATGCAATTCACTTAACTCTTTGTCTTCCGTACCTGTATACAGGTTGAGGGCCCCGGCGGTGCAGATCTGCTCCTGTTGCTATGGAAGACGGATCACGGCCAAAGGAGTGCTGACAAAATCTCCTTCACTGCAAGATGCTATCTCACCTAGCACATATACACTCTTAACGACAGGCTGCTAAAGATACCTTTGTTACCCTGGATAACCCCTTGTATCTTTACACTGTATTAACTCTTGTAATGATGTCTTCATACTCCAATGTGTTTAGTGACCTGAGCTGTAAACTATATGTGCCAGTTACCTACATTGGTCCCCTTTATGGCGCTTTTCTACTGCATGGAACCGAACGGTTCGGCTCACTTTTGTGCTTTTCCACTGCATGGTACCGCATGGTACGGTGTTGGAACGGTTCGGTACGGTACGGCGGCGCTTTTCCACTACATGGAACCGAACAGTAAGGCTCGCTTAAACAGTACCAGTTGTGGTTCCAAGAGGGCCGTACCGGTACCATATCCCACAATCCTTTGCATGCAGCCTTGACTGTTTGTCACTACTAGCCACTGATTGGTCAGAGAATCATTGTTATCCCACCCACTTTACTTTAGTGGAAAAGCATACTGTACCAACCCGTACCGAACCGTTCCAACATCGTACCATGCGGTACCATGCAGTGGAAAACCAAACAGAGCCAAGCAGGGCCGAGTGGAGCCGAGCCTGTACTTGCAGTGAAAAAGTGCTGTAACTTCAGACCAGGCAAAGGCAAAGTCTCAGAAGCTTTACTTGAGGAATACGTTAACATGATGGCATTCACAGATAACAGTTCAGAATAAAGTACAAACATTTATTTAGCATCCCTGGTCCCTAACTACAAGCTTGTGGCTTCCCCTAGAAAAACTGTTCAAGATAAAAAGAGCCCATTACTGGCATGATCAGGAAAATCCATTAAGGCGATGCTCCAATACTTTGGTGGCTTCATTGAGGACTGCAGGTCTCAGTCATTCCCCTACATTATGCTAGCTGTCTGTGTCTCTTTCCCCATACAGACTCATGTCCTGGGTTAAACGTCCAGTGTACATAAGGTCTTAGTGTAAAGGGAGCCTAAAAGACAAACCAAAAAAGGAAATGAAAAAAAGTTGAATATATGATTTTAATTTAACTTTAAAATGAATTTAATTTATGAAAACGCAAAATCACACGGTATAAAAACACAGGTGGGTAGAGAAGGGTGGAAGGCCTAATTAGATAGAAGGGTGAGTTCTCCAGATACAATACACTCAGGGCAAAGCGTGTATGACTGATAGAGACACACCCTATAAGCGAAGCTAACATGAGAACAGCTATACAATAAATGCTCTAACTCAGCACTTTTGTATGAACCAGATTTACAGAATCAGCATGTGTCTGTCAGCCTATTAATTATTTTCTCATGAGCTTTTGCTAATTGTGGAGTCTCATAAAGCAATTTACTTTTTAATGTCTGAGAATCTTTCTCTCCTTACAGTTATCCTTAATGTACTATGGAAATTAGTACCACTGCTGCTAGCAATGATATGTTATCTAAAACACAGAAAAACTTAAAGGGAACCTGTCCAAATAGATAGAAACTGCCATTGCTGACTTGCATGCAGGTCAGATGAACCTGTGCCGTGCCACCAAACGGTTACCTGGGTGCGGACTGGGATTGAGCTCAGTTTACCTATAAAAAGTGTCAGTTTTGTTGTACTCTGTAAGGCCCCTTTCACACTGGCTTTCTGAACAGGTCCGCCTGTCAGTTATTAGGCAGACTTAATTGGATCTTCCATTCACCTCTATAAGGCCCCTTTCACACATGCTGTCCGTTTGTCCGTTTTTCATCAATCCGTTTATGGATGAAAAACGGACATCAATGTATCTCTGTATAAAAACGGATGACAACGGATGATCATCCTTTAGCATCCGTTTTCATCCGCTTCCGTTAATGTCCGTTTTTTTGAACGGATGAATGCCCTATTTTTCATCCGTCAAAAAAAGGATCGGACGAAAAACAGATGACAACGGATGAAAACGGATGACAACGGATGAAAAACAGATAACAACTGACGAAAAACAGATGAAAAACGGATAACAACTGACGAAAAACGGATGAAAAACCGATGAAAAATGGGTGAAAAACAGATGGAAAACTGATACATTTTGACGTGACTGAACTGATGAACTGAACGGACCGTATGTGTGAAAGGGGCCAAAGCAGTGCTGTATCCTGGCCTAGGCCAACAAGGCCCAGGCCTAGGGCGGCACTTTGAAGGGGGGGCAGCAAAAAAAATATTTCACTATTTGTATAATGACTATGGACTTCCTATTTATTATACAAATAAGGGAAAAAATCCCATAATTACAATCAGTGGCAGCAAACGCAAATCCAAATATCTTAAAAGAGTAATCTTACTAATCCCATGACATAAGGCTGTACTAATGGGCATTGATAAGGCTGCATTGGTGGCAACTGATGAGGCCACACTGATATGCTGCACTGATGGGCAGTAAAGAGGCACCACTGATAAGGCTGCACTGATGAGGCTGAACTTATCGGAACTAATGAAGCTATGCTGATGGGCACTGATAGACTGTGGTTGTGGTCTGTGGTTTACAGATGACAGAGTGGGTCATAAACAGGAAGTGGCGTGGCCTTTACAGGAAGGGGTTGGTCATATTTAAATTAGGGGGTGCACAAGTTTAGTCAGGCCTAGGGCAGCACAAAGATTGGATGAAAAGAGACAGGCAGTCTGTTTTTATCTGATCTCCCTATAGAGGAAAGCAGGGTTCTGACAGGTCTGTCTCAGCACAGTGAGCAGAGACGGACCTGTCATCCGCCTGCTCAGCGGGGATCAGTGGATCAATCCCCCGCTAAGCAAAGCGAAGTCCACTGGGCCGAAACGCCCATGTGAAAGGACCCTAAAGAATAAGGGCCACTGTATATATGTGCACTGCATTAATGCAAACACTTATTTGGGCCAACACAGCCCAGCGTGTCTAAAATCTGATAAAATCCTTTTTATAACACAGTGTTGTTATGTGCTGTGGTGCACTGAGACACAAGTGTGTTGGGGAAGATGCATTGTGGTGCCATTCAAAAAGAATGGCACTGAATTTCATAAAGCGCGTTCTTTAACGCAAAAGTGTTATTCAGCCCTTACTGTAGGACTCACCAGACACGAGGACCCTTTGTGTTTGTGTGGAGTTTAAATATTTTGTCCGAAATACAAAGTTAGGCCCCTTTCAAACATTTTGCCCTGATTTTGAATGGACGTGAAGCAATGCCTGTGTATTCTTGAGGGCTTTGGACCTCAAAATGCATTAAAGTCAGACCAAAGTAATGCAGGGACTACTTTGAAGTGTCTGCAATTGGAAGTCACACAGATATGAACGGTACTCATTGAAAAGTCGCAGGACAAGTCACACATGTGTGAAAGGGGCCTAATACCTTATGATGTTGTGGTCTCTGTTTATGGAAAGTATGAAAAATACATACCTGCCTAATAAATAGTATAGATGACACAAGGAGAGGGATTTACTAAAATGGGAGCTTGCAAAATCTGATGCAGCTCTGCAATGAAACCAATCAGCTTTCAGGTTTTATTGTCAAAGCTTATCTGAACAAGCTAAAGTTAGAATCGGATTGGCTACAATGCACAGCTACACCAGATTTTGATTGCTCCAGTTTTAGTAAATCTCCCCCAAAGAGACTTGTTTACAAGCAATACACATCCACAATTGAAGGACCTGTTTTTTGTATTTTGCAATTAAAAGGTTTCCTGAGTGTGTTTCTGGGACCAAGCTCAGATAAACCATAAAAAGAATCAGGTTTATGTTCCACTATTTCATTGGCTGAATGTTCAGGTCATGTGACTCATAAAGACCAGCCATAGATGGTGCAGGTTTCTTTCCTGTAACCACGGATTGCAGGAAATATAATCACTCAATCCCCTCATCAACACAGTCAGTGTCAATGTGGAGCCGTCCCTGCAGGGAGAATACAGTGATTTTTGCTAGCCTGTACATAGATAGTCCATAGACGGTGCAATCAGCCTGTCCATAGATAGTTCAAATCTTGGCCAGGCCCTACTGAACCTGGCAAGATTCAGACCATCTATGGCTGGCTTAAGCAATGGAGTAAGCATGAGGATACAAATCGGCAATGGGTGTGCACATACTACTATCGCAAAAGGTTACCATGTATTTCAGCTTTGTTTCTTTACATACAGTTTACAAGCCAATGACGCACTTCAGGTCAAGTGATATGAAAAAAATATATATAAAATGTTCAATAATAATCAGCAGTATTTTAAATGTCTCATGAGATAACCCCACAGGTGGACATACCCTTATCTAGTAATACTTGGTCACATTCAACTGGATTACTGTTCAGGAATAGGGATGATCAAATGGTTCGGGTCGACCATCAGTCGAAACATTGGCTGTTTGAAATTCGGCCGAATTCTGAACTTTTTTGCGGTAAAAGTTCGGAATTTGGCAACCAGAACCGCCCAAAATGCAATGGAACAGGAACTGGACTTTAAAAGCGCGTGATTGGACCAGAAACGTCAGTAAAAGCCAATTGAGGGGGCAGGAGTCTGCTAGGAATGTGATTGGGGTGACTAGGGGGTGCAGAGGCCAATCAGTAGTGAAAGTGGGAGCATTTCTGTTACTCCTGCTGCTCCAGTGTCATTTGGCAATTATTAGTGTGAGGAAAGGGATATGCAGTGTAGTTAGGGTATTATATACCACTATAGTTAGATTCAATAATCTAGTTTCTGTAGGGAAAGTGTTAAGTGTCAGGGTGACCGTAATGTAGTTTAGGGTGAACTGACTCTGACTGCTATGCCAGGGTGACCAAACTCATCCATGTCAGGGTGACCGCCAGAGAAAAAAGATAATTTTTCTCAGAATTTTTAGTAGAGCAGGGATGGGGTTCCGCTCCTTTCACACCTGGGCGTTTTTGTTTCAGGCGTTTATTGGGCGTTTATTGGGCTTTTTTTGCGTTAATGTGTGTGTGTGTGTGTGTGTGTGTGTGTGTGTGTGTGTGTATATACCCCTATACAGAAGTTCAGATGTCATGCCTGCCTCCAAGGACGCCCAAAAAATTCCCAATAAACGCCTGCAACAAAAACGCCCAGGTGTGAAAGGAGCGGAACCCCATCCCTGCGCTACTGAAATTCTAAGAAAAATTATCTTTTTTTTCTGGTTCTGGACATGCTACAGAGCTGAAACTTCACAGGTACACTTTTTAGACCCCCAGACACGAAATCCAAAGAACCCTCTTTTTCTTTTTTTTTTTAAATAATTTTTTCAATAATTGGCTTTAAAAAACGACAATTTGTAAGAACTTTTTTTTTCCTGATTCATAGTCCCTGGGGCATGACCCAGAACCCTAGGCACTTTTTAGGGGCATTTATTGGGTTTTAGGGCTTCCAAATGGTGTTTTTTGATTACCGAAGTTCAGGTCCCATTGATTTCAATGGGGTTCTTGAATCCGAACCCAAACTTTCGGGAAGTTCGGGTGTTCTGGCCGAACCAAACTTTTCAAAAGTTCGATCATCCCTATAGGAACTGTAGAAGTGGCTTGGTAAGCTACAAACCATCTTCAACATTACAGACAAGTCCAGTAAATGTGGCTAACTGCTACTAGATATAAAATGACCTGGATAATTGAAAACCTTCACTAACATACTGCCAGTCTCTCTAACCAGAAAGATCAGATGGTTAGTTCATATGTTAAAGTGGAAGTTTACCCTAAATCTAAAATCTCTAAATCTATTGCATTCACAATCTAAGACTAACCTATCTAGTCCTGTAAAGCAAAAATTGCTATACATAACTTTTCTGAAGCCGCTTCGGTCTGGTCTCCAGTGGCTGAAGCTCTGTGCAGGAGACAGCTGACAATGGCTGAAATATGTCTGAGAAATGACATCACCCACAGAGTTACTATGGGGCTTCCGTTGACAGCTGTCACTCCTGCACGCTTCCACAACTCAGCATGGGACCGGACCTGAGAGGCTTCAGAAAGGTATGTATTGCGATTTCCTCCTTTACCGGGCTAGATAGGTTAGTCTTAGAATGTGGATGCAAGTAGAGTTAGTGATTTTAGTTTTATCCTGAACTTTTACTTTATAGCAGTTGTAAACTGTTGGACATTTTTATTTTTTTTTTACCCTGCAAGGTAATGTCATAATGTGCTAGTATGCATTGCATACTAGCACATTATGTTAAACTTACCTTAAAACAAAGCTCTTCAAGCACCAAGATGTCAGAGCTGCAGGCGCTCCCATCTTTACCCGTCTTGCTTCCGGGTTTGCCGACTCGGTCTCTGTGACTGGCCGGAGCCGCAACAGGTGGCCGTTCATTCAGAGTGTATGCACCAGTGATGTCATTGGCTAAATGTACAGTAAATATCTCCTAAACATCGGCCGTTTAGGAGATATTTACACTATCTGAAAGTAAGGCTTATTATAGACTTACCTATAGGTAAAAGTTAGTGATGGAAGTTTACTTCCACTTTAACCACTTAAGCCCCGGAGGATTTTCCTGCTCAAAGACCAGGGCCTATTTCGCGATTCGGCACTGCGTGATTTTAAAGGACAATTGCGCGGTCGTGCGAAGCTGTACCCAAATGAAATTGACGTCCTTTTTTTTCCCACAAACAGAGCTTTCTTTTGGTGGTATTTGATCACCTGTGCGATTTTTATTTTTTGCGCTATAAACAAAAAAAGCGTCAATTTTGAAAAAATAACAATATTTTTCAAATTTTTTTATATGAAATTCCCCCAAAAAAATGTAGAAATCAAAATTTTTTAACATTTCAGGCCAATTTGTTTTCTGCTACATATTTTTGGTAAAAAAAAATCGCAATAAGCGTATTTTGATTGGTTTGCACAAAAGTTATTGCGTTTACTAACTAAGGGAAAGATTTATGTCACTTTTATTGTTTTTTTTTTTAACTAGTAATGGCGGCGATCTGCGATTTTTTTTGCGGGACTGCGACATTGCGGTGGACAGATCGGACCCCTGACAAACATTTTTTACACTTTTGGGGGTACCAGTGACATTACTACAGTATTCAGTGCTATACATATGCACTGTTACTGTAAAAATGACACTGGCAGGGCAGGGGTTAACTTTATTAGTAATCAAGGGGTTAAGTGTGTCCGTAGGGGCATGATTCTAACTGTAAAGGGGCGTGGCTTGTGATGTAACCATAGAGACATACGATCCTACATAGCAGGATCGTATGATCTCTGCAGTTACACCAGGGAGAATGACAGATGGCTTTGTTTACATCAGCCGCCTGCCTTTCTCCCTCTCCAGTGGGAGATCGAGAGGGGCCGGGGGACATCAGAGCCGCCGGTCACTCGCGCAGGGATGTCAGGGAACGAGCGGGGGCGGAAGCGAGCGACTACGTCGCTTTGCCCATGAGGGGCTGACTGCCGCAGTAAATATACTGTGGGCGGTCGGCAAGTGGTTAAAGAAAAACTTTGGGAAAACTTGAATATTCCTCCTTGCAGTGAGGTTGCGCCTGCACTTCAAGGGTTTGGCCGGTCCCCACAGTGTCTCTATGCTCCAGCAGTCTAAGGTCCTGATGTCATTAATACCAATGCAGGGTCCATAGCACAGAATGTGATGATGCCAAGGAAGAGTCCACTGCAGAGCATGCTGGAGCAGAGGACCAAGTAAGGTAAAATGCTTTTACTCTTTCCTAGAGCATGCTGGAGCAGAGGACCAAGTAAGGTAAAATGCTTCTACTCTTCCCAAGAGCATGCTGGAGCAGAGGACCAAGTAAGGTAAAATGCTTTTACTCTTCCCAAGAGCATGCTGGAGCAGAGGACCAAGTAAGGTAAAATGCTTCTACTCTTCCCAAGAGCATGCTGGAGCAGAGGACCAAGTAAGGTAAAATGCTTTTACTCTTTCCTAGAGCATGCTGGAGCAGAGGACCAAGTAAGGTAAAATGCTTCTACTCTTCCCAAGAGCATGCTGGAGCAGAGGACCAAGTAAGGTAAAATGCTTCTACTCTTCCCAAGAGCATGCTGGAGCAGAGGACCAAGTAAGGTAAAATGCTTTTACTCTTCCCAAGATGCAATAACCCCCGCACAGCCCTACTGTAATGAGGAGTTTTCTGAGTTTGGCTTTAAAGTGTATGTTATATGTATCAGTAAATGCCTCTTATTTGATCCTCTTTGGTCTTTTAAATAAACCATTTTATTATATCTGTCTGACACATGCAAAAAACAACAGCTGTTCATCCAACCAGAAGTCTTGTGAGCTGATAACCTCCTGTACTGTCTCTGCGTGTCTCTGGATTGTTACCAGTTATCAGTGTTGCCAGCTATCTCCGTGGACTTCAAAACACCTCCCCCTATTATGGAGAAGAGAGGGGGTGTTGTGTAGTCCTAATGCAGTGTTGTGTAGTCCTAAGGCCCCCTTAACACTTGAGTGTTTTGTAGCTTGAAGCTCAAAGCTTGTTGATTGAAGGAGAGAACATATGTGATATGTTACTTCTTCATTATATAATCACAGCATTGACTAAACTATATTGATTGAAATGAGTAGAGACAAATAAATAAGCAGGACCTTGTGTATTGTAAGGCAGGGGTGGATTAGAAAATCATCTGAACAGAATTACAAACTATATGATAGTCAGGACAGTTTGCACATATTTGTATTTAGCTCTTTGTCTGCAATGCACTTACACTTTGGTTTCAGTCTATCCTACATAATATGTAAATAGGCAGTTCTTCTAGAGAAACTAAAGATATTGGACTCTGTACTAGGTGTCCACAATGAGTTTTTTCGATAAGAACGTCCTGTTGCCAAGTAACAATCACACTCACACACAAGTCATTATTCTTTACAGTAGGTTCCCAGTGAAACATTAGAACCCCTGCATCTGTGTAATGCCTAACAATGCGTTTCTGCTGTATAGTATTTCCTACTACAATTTTAAGTATTTAACCACAGTAGTAATAAATTGCCTACTGCTGAATACAACTGTGAAAATGTCTGTAGAATAAAGGGTGTGATTAGTGGCACTCCGCCAGCGAATGCTAAAACTATCATTTGGAACGCCAGCCTTGTCCACACCCAGAAATAAACAGAAGCTAACTATGATCAAGGTTTAGGACACGCACATAGGTGGTATACATGTTAACATTTGAATTTAAATTTCTGTCATTGTGTGTTGGGCAGATAATTATATTCATATCACATTTCATGCAGTATTACATCCCTGCCATTACAATCTGTAATTCCATACGCAGAATGAAATACAGCATATAATCAGCAACTTATGTCGTTTGCTGAACAAAAGGATTTTAATTCAAAGGCAGTACATTTTATAATGTATTTTGACCCAGTCAGCCTGTCTTATAGTCAACTACAGGAAGCTGTAAAGAGGACCTTTGATCATTGGTAGACACATGCAACTGTTTTACAGGCTCATCCGAAAAAAAAAAAAAAAAACACTTTGCTTTAGAAAGAATCTGTCACAATCTACGAGTTAGTATATATGCTTAGCTAAAATAAAAAAAAAACAATAAATGTGCAAATGTTCATCAACAGTTAAAGCAAACGAGTAAATAAAAAAAGGTAGAAAGTCCCGATCAAAAGATTAATACTTGTGCAAAGATCACATGTGTGATTAATCCTCAAAGTGTGTTCAGAGGCCAGCCAACATCTCCCTGTGGAGTTAACATTCACCGGAACCGATGGCTGCCATTACAACAGCATGTGTGCCTGTGACTTTAAGTCAAACATCCACAGCACGTTTGAAAACTTTGCCCAGTATCTGCATCAGAAAGCACCTCTCACTGAAGTAAGGCTAGGATAAATAAAGCTCACCAGAAGCCAAAAGTGATCTCTAATAATGTGGTATTTAACGTGAGTTCAGTATACATACAGTAGGGAAAATAATTACTTGATCCCCTGCAGATTTTGTAAGTTTGCCCACTTACAAAAAAATAAAGGGTCTATAATTTTTATCATAGGTGTATTTTAAATTATAGAGACAGAATATCAACCAAAAATCCAGAAAAAAAACACCTGATACAAATGTTATAAATTGAGTTGCAGTTCAGTGAGTAAAATAAGTATTTGATCCTAAAGCAAAACGTGACTTAGTACTTGGTGGAGAAACCCTTGTTGGCAAGCACAGAGGTAAGACATTTCTTGTAGTTAGTGAGCAGGTTTGCACACATCTCAGGAGGGATTTTGTTCCACTCTTCACAGATATTCTCTAAATCCTTAAGGATTCTTGGCTGTCACATGGCAACTCGATATTTTAGCTACCTTCTTACATTTTTTAGGGAATTAAGGTCAGGAGACTGGCTAGACCATTCCATGACCTAATGTGCTTCTTCTTGAGCCACTCCTTTGTTGCCTTGGTGGGATGTTTTGGGTCCTTGTCATGCTGAGAGACCCACCCATGACCCATCTGCAGTGTTCTGAAGTGAAGAAGCTTCTCATCCAAGATTTTACAGTACATGGCCCCATCCATTGGCCCCTCAATGCGGCAAAGTCGGTCTATACCTTTAGCAGAGAAACAGCCCCAAAGCATAATGTTTCCACCATCGGGCTTGACTTTAGGCATAGTACTCTTAGGGTCATAGTCAGCAATTTTCTTCCTCCAAGCATGGCGATCCCCCTCCTCAAGAAAGCACACGTACAGTCATGCCAATAAACATATAAATGATTCAGAGAAGGATTGGGAGAAAGTGCTGTGGTTAGATGGGACCGAAATTGAACTCTTTGGCAGTAACTCCACTCGCCGTGTTTGGAGGAAGAAAAATGCTGACTAAGAACAACATCTCTACAGTCAAGCAAGGAGGTGGAAACATGATGCTTCGGGGCTGTTTCCCTGCTAAAGGCACAGACTGACTTTGGCGCATTGAGGGGCCAATGGACGGGGCCATGCATTGTAAAATCTTGGATGAGAACCTTCTTCCCTCACCCAAAACAATGAAGATGGTTCGTGGATGGGTCATACAGCATGACAATGACCCAAAACATACTGCCAAGGCAACAAAGGAATGGCTCAAGAAGAAGCACATTTAGGTCATGGAGTGGCCTAGCCAGTCTCCAGACTTTAATCCTATAGAAAATTTATGGAGAGAGGTCAAACTTCGAGTTGCCAAGAGACAGCCAAGAAACCTTAAGGATTTCGAGAAGATCTGTAAAGAAGAGTGGACCAAAATCCCTCCTGAGACCTGCAGGGGATCGAATAATTATTTTCCCCACTGTAAAAGCATATGTAAAAATGGCAAATCTCTTACATAGAAATCCACTGTCAAATCGGGATTGTACAGCAGTGTGACATCAGCACCAGAAACTCCGCCCCTTACATTTAGGGTGGGTGATAGGGAGCCAGTGGAGGGCTTGACAGAGCGGAGCAGCGGACACTGAGCGATTGGTAAGGTGGATGATTCTGTGTAATGTTCTGGTACCTCTGGTACCCTTGTCTCCATATTTCTCCTTTCCTAATTGCGTCCCATCTTGTGTAACAAGGGACGCATATACCTTTAAGACCGGATGACATCATTGCCGAGCGCCGCTATGAGCGGCTATTTCAATCGCCGGTTTGCTCTCACTCATCGCTCGTTCAAACCGCATGTTCACCGCACCTACTCCTGTGAAGTCGGAGCTGCTGACATTCTCCCTTGCTGAACTGAAGCCGGAAACCTCGCTGGTGATCCGTATCTCGCTACGGGATCACCCCTCTCCAATGGACACTGTTACTCCTAAACCTATCTAAGTGATAAGTACCCCGCAGGGGATTCTTACTAACCAATCTCCTACTGTCATCTACTGCAATTACCAAGACTATCTGTATCTATCTATTCACTATCATCTGCATAGACTGTTAGCTCTTGGGACTACTTTCAACTATCCTTGCACTAGGTTACTCTGTCTAAGTATACTCCATCTGTGTCCTCTTACCATCTGCACTATACTTGACATCAGAACCTATCTGCTTTACCATCACCTGCAAACTCTCCTAATTACTACTTCTAGTGCTCACCATACAATAGCCTGTCTCTCATCTATATATCCTCATATATTCTATCCCTCCATTAACATCTATTAATATATATATGGTATATACAGGCTGTACACGGTGATGAAGTCCTGAGAGTTGGATATGTTTGTTCAACAGATTCTCTACAAGGCTACTGAGTGTAATAATTCTGCAGCTGTAAATCCATCCACTAACGAAAACGCATGAACGTTACATTCTGGCAGCAGCGTTCATGATGGATTGAAGGGGGGATAGCCTATGTAGAGGTAAGCCAATGAGAATGCAATTGCAGTAGTCTAGGCGTGAGATGACCAGGGAGTGAACTAGGAGCTTTGTTGTGTTTCGTTAGAAAGGGGCATATTTTGGAGATGTTGCGGAGGTTGAGGCGGCAACATTTAGCGTAAATAACAATATAACAAGGCAAGTGGGGAACTTAAGAACCCTAAACTTCAGAAGGGCAAACTTTCCCAAATTTTGCTCCATGATGGAAAGGGTAAACTGGGACCAAACCCTAGGAACACTGACAACAGAGGAAAAATGGGATTGCTTTAGGAACATATTAAACAAATGCATCTCGAAGTGAATTCCTATGGGAAATAAATTTAGAAGAGACAAAGCAAAACCTGGCTGGCTAAACCATAATGTTAAAAAACGTATTAAGGGAAAAAAATTGGCCTTCAAGAATTATAAATCAATGGGCACAGTATCGGCTTTCAAGCAATACAAGGAGGCAAATAAGAAATGTAAATACGAAATCAAAATGGCTAAAATCAGCTTTGAGAGACAAATAGCGAAGGATAGTAAAAAGAACCCAAAGAAATTATTTAAATATATCAACAGCAAAAAACTAGGGCAGAGCATATTGCACACATAATTAACGATGATGGGAGGATGGTTACAGAGGACACTGAAAAGGCATCTGTGCTGAATGCCTTTTTCTCGTCAGTTTTTACTTAGGAAAAGGAGGGGTACACTGACCATGACTGTATGGTTAGTAGTAATACACAGGACTTGCTGCTATGGCTAACAGAGGGTGAAATTAGGGAAAGGCTGGATAAAATTAACACATATAAATCGCCAGGCCCGGATGGCGTACATCCGAGAGTACTCAAAGAACTTAGTAAGTCTATATCTAGACCACTGTTCCTGATCTTTGCTGACAGTATTATTATAGGAAATGTACCAGGGGATTGGAGGAAAGCTAACGTGATACCGATATTCAAAAAAAGGGCAGAGGCATGTCCCGGGAAATGATAGGCCTGTCAGTCTGACATCGATAGTATGTAAACTTCTGGAGGGGATGATAAGGGACTATAACGTAGAGTTTGCTAAAGACAACAACATTATCATCAGTAACCAGCACAGGTTTACAAATGGGCGTTCTTGTCAAACCAATCTCTTAACATTCTACAAGGAGGTGAGCTGTGAGCTAGATAGGGGGAGACCAGTGGATGTGGTGTACCTGGATTTCATTAAGGCGTTTGATACAGTTCCCCACAAGGGCTTAATTTATAAAATAAGGTCTGCAGGCATCGACCACAAGGTTTGCTCTTGGATACGGAACTGGCTAAAAGGGCGTGTCCAAACGGTGGTAATAAATAGCGCATACTCAGACTGGTCTGGGGTGGTAAGTGGGGTCCCCCAAGGCTCAGTCCTGGGACCAACCCTGTTCAATTTATTCATAAATAGCATTGAAGACGGGATCAGTAGCTCTATATCAGTTTTTGCAGACGACACAAAATTGGGCAGGGCAATAACTGCACAGCATGAAGCAGATATCCTACAGAATGACCTAGACAAAATAACAGAGTGGGCAACGATATGGCAAATGAGGTTTAATGTGGAGAAGTGTAAGGTTTTGCACTTGGGGACTAAAAACATAAAAGCACAATACACTTTAGGGGGGGAACCTTTGGGGGAATCAAAAATGGAGAAGGATCTGGGAGTCCTGGTAGAGGATAGACTAAGCAATAGCATGCAATGTCAAGCGGCAGCTGCCAAAGCCAGCAGAATATTAGCATGCATAAAAAAGGGATGTATTCCAGAGATAAAACTATAATCCTACCATTTCATAAAACTCTGGTCCGACCACATCTGGAGTATTCTGTCCAGTTCTGGTCGCCGGTCCTCAGGAGGGATGTGTTGGAGCTGGAGAAGGTCCAGAGAAGGGCAACTAAATTAATTAGGGGATGGGAGGACCTTAATTATGAAGAGCGTCTGCAATCGCTTGATTTATTCTCCCTGGAGAAGAGACGCCTGAGAGGGGACATGATAGCAATTTATAAATATCTCAATGGTGATCTCAGCATAGGAAAAAAGCTATTCAGTCGGAAGGATTGCATGAGGACTAGAGGGCATAAAATGCGTCTGGAGGAGAAGCGTTTTAACCTCAGGCAACGAGGGGGGTTCTTTACTGTTAGAGCTACAAGATTATGGAATCCTCTACCACAAGAGGTGGATTCTGTGGGAAGTATGGTGGCTTTCAAAAGACTCTTAGATGTAAATCTCAAGAATCAGAACATTCAGGGGTATGCAAGATGATTACGGCCACACACACCTACACAGGTTGAACTGGATGGACTATTGTCTTTATTCAACCTCACCTACTATGTAACTATGTACGATTTGGACAGCGATTGGATGTGGGGCTTGAAGGAGAGTTCAGAGTCCAGAACAATACCTAGGACCTTGGCATGCGGGGATGCGCTGATAGTAATGCCATCGATATTGACACAGAGATCAGGGGAAGGGGCACGTGGTGGAGGGAAAATTATAAGCTCGGTTTTGGATGGATTGAGTTTGAGGTAGTGGTGTGACATCCAGACAGATATATCTGATAGTAAATTAGTGATACGTGAGGAGACTGAGGGAGAGAGCTGAGGGGTGGATAAATAGATTTGGGTATCATTAGCGTAGAGATGGTATTGAAAGCCGTGGGAGGCTACCAGCTGACCCAGAGAGGAGGTGTAGATTGAAAATAGGAGGGGTCCGAGAACAGAGCCTTGGGGGACCCCAACAGAAAAAGGAAGAGGAGAGGAGTAAGTAGAATTGTAAGCAACGCTAAAGGTGCGGTTGGATAAGTAGGAAGATAACCAGTGAAGAGTACAGTCACGGAGACCAAGGCGTGGAGTTTTTTGAGGAGGGGATGGTCAATCATATCAAAGGCAGCAGAAAGGTCCAGGAGGAGGAGTACAGAATAGTATCCATTAGTTTTGGCCGTTAGTAGATCATTAGTCAGTTTTAGGAGAGCAGTTTCAGTTGAGTGTTGAGGCCAAAATCCAGACTGAAGGGGATCAAGGAGGCTATTCTCGGCAAGGTGGATGCACAGTCAGTTCTAGACCAGATGTTCAAGGATTTTGGATAAAAAGGGGAGCAGGGAAATAGGGCGTAGGTTGTTAAGATCGGTTGGGTCCAGTGAGGGCTTTTTAAGTATGGGGCTGACTAGTGCATGTTTTAGAGATTTGGGGAAGATGCCAGAAGAGAGGGAGAGATTGAAGATGTGGGTTAGAGAGTGTAGAACAGGGCCAGAGGGTGAACGTAGCATTTGCGAGGGAACAGGATTCAGAGGGCAGGTAATTAAGTGCACATTAGCAAGCAGTTTAGCAACCTCATCTATAGTGGTGGGGTTGAATGAGGGAAGTAGTGATTGCACCTGTGGGCATGAAGCGTAAGGTATCTGAACAGCAATGATTTCTTCACAAATTGTATCATATTGTATTATAGATCCTTCATTTTTTTGTAAGTGGGCAAACTTACAAAATCTGCAGGGGATCGAATAATTATTTTCCCCCACTGTAAAAGCATATGTAAAAATGGAAAATCTCTTACATAGAAATCCACTGTCAAATCGGGATTGTACAGCACTGTGACGTCAGCACCGGAAACTCCGCCCCTTATATTTAGGCCAATATATGTTTAGGCCTACTTTTTAAAGATTTAAGTTTCCCTTGTTCAGTTTTACTTACTTTGTTTGAGACTTACTTTTTAACTCAAAGGGGTTAAATTCTATGCATTAAGATAAAAAACTTTCTGTGTGTAGCAGCCGCCCCAGCACCCAGGGCCGGCCCTACCATGGGTCCCGGTGGGACCATGGGACCCAGGCGGCACTTAGACACTTAGAGAGGGGCGGCCCCCGGCCGCCTCTTCTCTTCTTCGGCTATTACTCGATTAAAAAAAAAAAAAAAAGGTCCGCGGTCGGCCTTACATGCACACTGTGCATGCGCCGCCGCCGCCGCCGCTCGGGAAAGTCCATAAACGTTCGGCTATTTCCGGGAATAGCCGAACATATACGGGCTTTCCTGAGCGGCGGCAGTGCATGCACAGTGACGTGTTGCCGCCAGGCGGCGCCATTTTTAAATCCTAAGGCACCTTTAGGAACAGGTAAGTGAGACTGCTCCACAGCCACACTACCTGCCATTATGCGGGGCTGCAGGCATACTACGCCTTTCTCCTAGTCTCAAGAGTATGATGCATGAAACATGTGACCAACACTAGGGGTTCATAGAGATAGTCTGAGAGCAAAAAGTAAGTCTGCAGTGTCAGATAATGGTAATCCACTCCCGATTACACACTTATTTTAAAGAAACCCTGTCACCTTCTTAAAAAATTACAGGCAAAAGCACAAAAAATTTAGTATTTTAAATGGCTACTTACAGATTTTTATTTTTCACAAAGAATATATTTACATGTAATTTGCCTTTAAACTTGATAGATAATTTGTCTACTTCTTCAGGAAAAGTCAGTTCTCCATCACTCCCCTATCAATATTGCAATGTCATGTGATTGGCCCCAGATTTACTATGCATCAGGACAATGGCCCCAAACACACAGCCAATGTCATTAAGAATTATCATCAGTGTAAAGAAGAACAAGGGGTCCTAAAAGTGCTGGTCCCACCCCCTCCTGATCTCAATATTAGAAAGTCTGCCTGGATTTACATGAACAGACAGAAGGATTTGAGACAGCCTACATCCATAGAAGATCTGTGGTTAGTTCTACAAAACATTTGGAACCACCTACCTGCTGCGTTCCTTAAAAAACTGTGTGCACAAGCTGGCTTGAAGCCAAACGGTGGTCAAACCAAATATTGATGTGATTTGGATTACTCTCTGTTCATTTACTTTCCATTTTATTTATTGACAAAAATAAACTATTAACACTTCTATTTTTAAAGCATTCCTAATTTACAGCATTTTTCACAACTTCCCAAAGTTGGGTATACACTTTAAAAAAAATCGGGCAAACGATCGCCTGAGTTTTCTTGTTGTTTCACAGCCAGTTGGAACCGAGGAAGGAAATAATGTATGAAAATTCTCGTATGACATAGGCTTTTTTTGTTGTTTATTATTTCTGTTCATGCACAGTCTTTTGTTTCTGATTTTTCAAGTATGAAAGTCGTACGAAAATGGTACACATTAAGCAAAAATCGTTCGTTCTGTTCCCATACAAGAAAAATCTTGGAGCTTGTCCTTTCAGGAAATTTTTGTTCAGGAGGTGGGAATCACCTGTTGAAAGTTGTGTACACACTATCAGAAAAATGTACGATCGTTCCTCGGACAAAAATGTTCACCCGATGTTTTTATAGTGTGAGTGTGTACAAGCCTTAAAACCTTTGCACAGTACTGTACATGCACTTTTCCAAATAGCATAACAAATTACAGTACAATGGTTCAAAAGGCAGAAAGTTGTTTTATCTTAATGCATTCTATGCATTGAGATAAAACAACTTCTGTGTGCAGCAGCCCCCCTCAGCCCCCCTCAGCCCCCCTAATACTTACCTGAGCCCCATCTAGATCCAGCGATGTTTCCCAAGAGCCTCAGCTGTCCAGGGACACTCCCTCCTCATTGGCTGAGACAGCAGAGGGCACCACTGGCTCCCGCTGCTGTCAATTGAAGTCAGTGAGCAAATGAGGAGAGAGAGGGGGTGTGGCTGAGCTGCAGCTCCGTGTCTGAATGACACCCAAAACAGCGGCTTGCTTCCAGGTTCAGGGCACACATGCATGTGCCTCTTGCTGGCCTGTGAGGTGATTGGACACGGCACGAGTTTGGCAGCTGATTTCAGCCAATCGTTTTGGCTGATGTCAGCTGATCAGCTGTGGCCAATCACACACAGAGTTCTGTGTTTACAAAAACACAGATCTCTGTATACTGTGAACAGCAATCTGGCTGTTTCTTCCCCCTGAAAAGCAGGGAGGAAAAACACCCAGATAGTAAAGTAAAAGCAGGACACATTTTACTTTGCTAGGCACACAGTTAACCACTTGATTGCCTCTAGATGTTAACCCTTTCCGAGCCAGTGTCATTAGTACAGTGTTAGTGCACAGTAATATCATTGATCACTGTACTAGTGTCACTAGCGAGTCAGTGTCAGTTAGTGACCCTCCCAGATAGTATCTGTTAGTGTCAGATTACAGTATAGCTGCATTAATTCCAGTATATATACTATAGTTTGTAGATGCTATAACTTTCATGCAAACCAATTAATATACCCTTATTGGGATTTTTTTTTTTTACCAAAGACATTTTTTTTTTTATTATTGGATATGTTTTATAACAAAAAGTATAAAATATTGGGTATTTTTTAACCTCCCTGCCGGTATGATTCTTTCGGATTTTAGATGCTGAAAGCGGTACCATTATTTTGCTAGTAATTCTTAAGAATGAGCAGCCCAAACCAACTATTTATATATGATTTCTTTTTACGGTGCGTTCTTCTTTATAACATCCCGGGTATGATAAAATTTGAAACATAAAATCCTAAATTATAATATAATAAATATCTATAAAATAATAAAAAATTATAATTTAATAATAATAACACTTTTTTTTCATAAAAAAATAACACTTTTTATTCAATAAATTATAGTAAATAACGTAATCAAAAACACTGACATTTTTTTTTGTCAAACAAGGATGCAATATTTTTATTTTTTTTCCCAAAAAGGATGCAATATTACTGGTCATATTGCTTCAATAAACGTCCCGGGTGTGGAAAATTTTCTCTCTCTGGACAGTAGTACCGCGTTTCTTTTCTGATTTTCTGTCCAGTGTTGTCACGCTTGGAACAGCAAACCACACACATCCTTGTGGGTGCAGACTTCTTCTCCGTCGGTGGAAAGTGGTCCATAAAATGACGACCGGTCAAGCGTTCGGGGTTCACAACACCAGCAGCATGGCGTCCGGATCTACTTACTGTTGGTGTCTGAGAAATATGAGCTCAGCAATTTTCCACACAAAGTCCGCATGAACCACAGGCCTGTCACTCTTCTTTTGTAGGAGAATGAATGAGTTCCACAAACACTGTTCCAGAAGGTGCCTGAATATTTTTTTATAATATTTTTTTTGTTGTTTCCACATTGCCGGATAGAAAGTCATGGCCTGGTCAGCTCTGTCCACACCTCCCATGGTGTTGTTATAATCCAGTACCAGTTGCGGTTTCATAACATCTTTTCCACCTTTTGTATGTACCATGACAGTAGAGGTGTTGTGGATGGTACTCATCAGGCACACATCTTTTTTGTCACGCCATCTCAGTGCCAACATTTTTCCTTTCTGCCAGGTAACCAGTGGCGGCCGGCCCATAGGGGGCGCAGGGGCGCCGCCCCCCCCCCCCCCCCAAAAAAAGAAAAAGAAAAAGAAAAAAAAAAGATTTAAAAAAAAAAAAAATTTTGCCCACAAGGGGCGCCCGTCTCATTGGTGCCTATGGGGGTGGGGTTTTCCACCCGCAGAGGCGCCGATAGACGGCCTTCTGGGGCGTAACTGTAGCTCAGAGCTCTGCGCTACACCACCCCCCTTTTGGCGTCCGCCGCATTGGTGCCGATGGGGGGTGGGGTTTTCCACCAGCAGAGGCGCCAATTGGCGGCCTTCTGGGGCGTAACTGTAGCGCAGAGCAATGCGCTACACCACCCCCTTTTGTGATGTCTTGGATCATGATTGGTCCAGACTCCAGCCTGGACCAATCATGATTCAGGACATCCATGGTGACCTCGTTGGGGGCGGTGCCGGTGCGTGCATCAGTCACTCACCGTCACCGCCTGGTCACTTTCCCGCCGCAGCCCACCGCAGAAGAGGAGTCGCGAGGAGGGGAGAAGCCGCCGCCGGGAGCCGAGCCGTCGCCAGGTAAGTGCCTATTCCATCACCTGTGCCATGCCTGTGCCATGCCTATTCCACCACCTGCGCCATGCCTGTGCCATGCCTATTCCACCACCTGCGCCATGCCTGTACCATCTGTGCCATGCCTATTCCATCACCTGTGCCATGCCTGTGCCATGCCTATTCCACCACCTGCGCCATGCCTGTACCATCTGTGCCATGCCTATTCCATCACCTGTGCCATGCCTGTACCATGCCTATTCCACCACCTGCACCATGCCTGTGCCATCTGTGCCATGCCTATTCCATCACCTGTGCCATGCCTGTGCCATGCCTATTCCACCACCTGCGCCATGCCTGTGCCATCTGTGCCATGCCTATTCCATCACCTGTGCCATGCCTGTGCCATGCCTGTGCCATGCCTATTCCACCACCTGCACCATGCCTGTACCATCTGTGCCATGACCTTACCACCACCTGCGCCATGACCTTACCATCACCTGTGCCATGCCTGTACCATCTGTGCCATGCCTATTCCACCACCTGCGCCATGCCTATTCCACCACCTGTGCCATGACCTTACCATCACCTGTGCCATGCCTATTCCATCACCTGTGCCATGCCTATTCCATCACCTGCGCCATGCCTGTACCATCCGTGCCATGCCTATTCCACCACCTGTGCCATGACCTTACCATCACCTGTGCCATGCCTATTCCATCACCTGTGCCATGCCTATTCCACCACCTGTGCCATGACCTTACCATCACCTGTGCCATGCCTATTCCATCACCTGTGCCATGCCTATTCCATCACCTGCACCATGCCTGTACCATCTGTGCCATGCCTGTTCCACCACCTGTGCCATGACCTTACCATCACCTGTGCCATGCCTATTCCATCACCTGTGCCATGCCTGTACCATCTGTGCCATGCCTATTTCACCACCTGCGCCATGCCTGTACCATCTGTGCCATGCCTATTTCACCACCTGCGCCATGCCTGTGCCATCTGTGCCATGCCTATTCCACCACCTGCGCCATGCCTGTACCATCTGTGCCATGACCTTACCACCACCTGTGCCATGACCTTACCATCACCTGTGCCATGCCTGTACCATCTGTGCCATGCCTATTCCACCACCTGCGCCATGCCTATTCCACCACCTGTGCCATGACCTTACCATCACCTTTGCCATGCCTATTCCATCACCTGTGCCATGCCTATTCCATCACCTGCGCCATGCCTGTATCATCTGTGCCATGCCTATTCCACCACCTGTGCCATGACCTTACCATCACCTGTGCCATGCCTATTCCATCACCTGTGCCATGCCTATTCCACCGCCTGTGCCATGACCTTACCATCACCTGTGCCATGCCTATTCCATCACCTGTGCCATGCCTATTCCATCACCTGCGCCATGCCTGTACCATCTGTGCCATGCCTATTCCACCACCTGTGCCATGACATTACCATCACCTGTGCCATGCCTATTCCATCACCTGTGCCATGCCTATTCCATCACCTGTGCCATGCCTGTACCATCTGTGCCATGCCTATTCCACCACCTGCGCCATGCCTATTCCACCACCTGTGCCATGACCTTACCATCACCTGTGTCATGCCTATTCCATCACCTGTGCCATGCCTGTACCATCTGTGCCATGCCTATTCCACCACCTGTGCCATGACCTTACCATCACCTGTGCCATGCCTATTCCATCACCTGTGCCATGCCTGTACCATCTGTGCCATGCCTATTCCATCACCTGCGCCATGCCTGTACCATCTGTGCCATGCCTATTCCACCACCTGTGCCATGCCTGAACCATCTGTGCCATGCCTATTCCATCACCTGTGCCATGCCTATACCATCTGTGCCATGCCTATTCCATCACCTGTGCCATGCCTGTACCATCTGTGCCCTGCCTATACCATCACCTGTGCCATGCCGGTACCATCTCCTGTGCCATGCCTGTACCATCTGTGCCATGCCTATTCCATCACCTGTGCCATGCCTATACCATCTGTGCCATGCCTATTCCATCACCTGTGCCATGCCTGTACCATCACATGTGCAATGCCTGTACAATCACCTGTGCCATGCCTATACCATCACCTGTGCCATGCCTATACCATCACCTGTGCCATGCCTATTCCATCACCTGTGCCATGCCTGTACCATCTGTGCCACGCCTATTCTATCACCTTCACCATGCCTGTACCATCTGTGCCATGCCTATTCCATCACCTGTGCCATGCCTATACCATCTGTGCCATGCCTATTCCACCACCTGTGCCATGCCTTTACCATCTGTGCCATGCCTATTCCACCACCTGTGCCATGCCTATACCATCATCTGTGCCATGCCTATTCCATCACCTGTTCCATGCCTATACCATCTGTGCCATGCCTATTCCATCACCTGTGCCATGACCTTACCATCACCTGTGCCATGCCTATTCCATCACCTGTGCCATGCCTGTACCATCTGTGCCCTGCCTATACCATCACCTGTGCCATGCCTGTACCATCACCTGTGCAATGCCTGTACCATTTGTGCCATGCCTATTCCATCACCTGTGCCATGCCTATACCATCTGTGTCATGCCTATTCCATCACCTGTGCCATGCCTGTACCATCACCTGTGCAATGCCTGTACCATCACCTGTGCCATGCCTATTCCACCACCTGCGCCATGCCTATTCCACCACCTGTGCCATGACCTTACCATCACCTGTGCCATGTCTATTCCATCACCTGTGCCATGCCTATTCCATCACCTGCGCCATGCCTGTACCATCTGTGCCATGCCTATTCCACCACCTGTGCCATGACCTTACCATCACCTGTGCCATGCCTATTCCATCACCTGTGCCATGCCTATTCCATCACCTGTGCCATGCCTGTACCATCTGTGCCATGCCTATTCCACCACCTGCGCCATGCCTATTCCACCACCTGTGCCATGACCTTACCATCACCTGTGCCATGCCTATTCCACCACCTGTGCCATGCCTGTACCATCTGTGCCATGCCTATTCCATCACCTGTGCCATGCCTATACCATCTGTGCCATGCCTATTCCATCACCTTTGCCATGCCTGTACCATCTGTGCCCTGCCTATACCATCACCTGTGCCATGCCTGTACCATCACCTGTGCCATGCCTGTACCATCTGTGCCATGCCTATTCCATCACCTGTGCCATGCCTATACCATCTGTGCCATGCCTATTTCATCACCTGTGCCATGCCTGTACCATCACCTGTGCAATGCCTGTACCATCACCTGTGCCATGCCTATACCATCACCTGTGCCATGCCTATACCATCACCTGTGCCATGCCTATTCCATCACCTGTGCTATGCCTGTACCATCTGTGCCATGCCTATTCCATCACCTGCGCCATGCCTGTACCATCTGTGCCATGCCTATTCCATCACCTGTGCCATGCCTATACCATCTGTGCCATGCCTATTCCACCACCTGTGCCATGCCTATACCATCTGTGCCATGCCTATTCCACCACCTGTGCCATGCCTATACCATCATCTGTGCCATGCCTATTCCATCACCTGTGCCATGCCTATACCATCTGTGCCATGCCTATTCCATCACCTGTGCCATGACCTTACCATCACCTGTACCATGCCTGTACCATCTGTGCCATGCCTATACCATCTGTGCCATGCCTATTCCATCACCTGTGCCATGCCTATACCATCTGTGCCATGCCTATTCCATCACCTGTGCCATGCCTGTACCATCTGTGCCCGGCCTATACCATCACCTGTGCCATGCCTGTACCATCACCTGTGCCATGCCTTTACCATTTGTGCCATGCCTATTCCATCACCTGTGCCATGCCTATACCATCTGTGCCATGCCTATTCCATCACCTGTGCCATGCCTATACCATCTGTGCCATGCCTATTCCATCACCTGTGCCATGACCTTACCATCACCTGTGCCATGCCTGTACCATCTGTGCCATGCCTATACCATCTGTGCCATGCCTATTCCATCACCTGTGCCATGCCTATACCATCTGTGCCATGCCTATTCCATCACCTGTGCCATGACCTTACCATCACCTGTGCCATGCCTGTACCATCTGTGCCATGCCTATACCATCTGTGCCATGCCTATTCCATCACCTGTGCCATGCCTATATCATCTGTGCCATGCCTATTCCATCACCTGTGCCATGCCTGTACCATCTGTGCCCTGCCTATACCATCACCTGTGCCATGCCTGTACCATTTGTGCCATGCCTATTCCATCACCTGTGCCATGCCTATACCATCTGTGCCATGCCTATTCCATCACCTGTGCCATGCCTGTACCATCACCTGTGCAATGCCTGTACCATCACCTGTGCAATGCCTATTCCATCACCTGTGCCATGCCTATACCATCACCTGTGCAATGCCTATTCCATCACCTGTTCCATGCCTGTACCATCACCTGTGCCATGCCTGTACCATCTGTGCCATGCCTATTCCATCACCTGTGCCATGCCTATTCCATCACCTGTGCCATGCCTATTCCATCACCTGTGCCATGCCTATTCCATCACCTGTGCCATGCCTGTACCATCACCTGTGCAATGCCTGTACCATCACCTGTGCAATGCCTATTCCATCACCTGTGCCATGCCTATACCATCACCTGTGCAATGCCTGTACCATCACCTGTGTAATGCCTATTCCATCACCTGTGCCATGCCTGTACCATCACATGTGCCATGCCTGTACCATCTGTGCCATGCCTATTCCATCACCTGTGCCATGCCTATACCATCTGTGCCATGCCTATTCCATCAACTGTGCCATGCCTGTACCATCACCTGTGCAATGCCTGTACCATCACCTGTGCAATGCCTATTCCATCACCTGTGCCATGCCTATACCATCACCTGTGCCATGCCTATTCCATCACCTGTTCCATGCCTATACCATCTGTGCCATACCTATTCCATCACCTGTGCCATGCCTGTACCATCTGTGCCATGCCTATACCATCACATGTGCCATGCCTATGCCATCACCTGTGCCATGCCTGTACCATGACCTCAAAGTCATGCAATTTTTTTACCGCGTTTTTTGCCGCGAAGCAATACCTATTACATTTTTGTTTTTGCGCCCCCCCAAAATTTTTGAGCACCAGCCGCCACTGCAGGTAACTATTTCTCCGGGCTTGAGCTTTTTGTTGGCAAAGGTGGAGGGCATTTCACGCCGGTTAGCTCTAACGGTCCCATACGCATCTGTCTTGTTCTGAAGAAGGAACTCATACAGTTCTGGGGATGTATAGAAATTGTCTGTGGTGACACAGTACCCCTGATTTAGCAGAGGCTCAATCAGCGTCAGAACTGAAGCGGTTGCCATTCCATAGCTGCTGAACCTTTCGTTGAACTTGGTTCCTCTCTTGGTGTATAGGACCGAATTCCAAATATATCCAGAGCTGGATTCAGACAGCATAAATGATTTTATTCCAAAGCGTGCTCTCTTGGACGCAATATATTGTATCCAGCCGAGTCTCCCTTTATAGGCCATTAGACTTTCATCTATACAAATGTCTCTTTCTGGGACATAGGACAGCTGGAAATTTTTCAAAATTATTTGATAAATGTCCCAAATCTTTTTGAGCTTCGGAGCTGGATTAGAAGTCTCATCAAATTCGTCATTATTTGTAAAATGCAAATACTTCATAATGAGCGAAAATTACTTCATAATGAGCGACATAACCGTGGCCAAAAAAAGGAGTGGCCAATAATTTGTTGGTGGTCCAATACCACTTCTGCAGGGGTTTCCCCACCACTCCCTGCAGAATAATTAGGCCCAGAAATTTCCAGATATACGCTTTGGTCACGGGTTCCCACATCCTGTTTCTTGAAAACCGCCGATGCACTGCGGCTTGTTGCTCCTGGTACCGATTGGTTTCCACGACAATCTTTTCAATAACCTCATCGGTCAAAAAGAGTTGCAGGTATGCCAAGGGGTTGTCATCCTCAACATCCACTTTGATACCAGGTGCTCCGGTAAACGGGAACCTTGGGGCGCTTCGTGCTCCGTACCGCAGTCGATCGAGCACCAAGTCCGCACATCGCTGGGCACAGTCGCAGGATCATCACTAAAATCGCTTTCTGAGTCCGATGATGAGCTTCCCCACGAATCGCTATCACTCCATTCTGCAAGCGATTCTGTATCGCTGTCGCCCAGCAGGTCATATACCGCTTTTGAGGTTGCGGCGCGCTTGTTTGATGCCATGGTCGCTCTGCAGTATCCAGACACAAGGTGCAGGAAAAATGCAGGAAGTGCAATGGAGAAAGCACTGGGGGGGGGGGGCAATCATAGGTCAATTTATTTTATTTAGTAATGTAATCCAATAGGATTACAGTGTATCAGTGTGTTTGTGCATTTACTTTTTTAATTTGCCGTCGGTTCCACCCCCCTGCGGATGTCACGTCGCAGGAGACGGAAGCCGGGGCACACAGAGGATCGGGAGTAAGCTCCGCCGCCGCTCACCGCCGAGATACATCGCTGGATCCTGGGGAAAAGGTAAGTAACCCCTCTACAAGGATCCAGCGATCTTCCTAGTGGTACCCGAGTGTGGCTCGGGGTTACCGCTTTTGGCACTGAAATTTAACCCCGAGCCACACTCGGGAATACAGCTAGGATGGTTAAAAAAAATGTTTTTTTCTTTTATATGGCAAAAAATAAAAAACCCAGTGGTGATCAAATACCATCAAAATAAAGCTTTATTTGTGTGAAAATATTATAAAAATGTCATTTGCGTACAGTATTGCATGATCAAACGATTATCAGTTAAAGTAGCATAGGATACTACAAATAGCAAAAAATGCCCTGGTCATGAAGGTGGTGGAGGTAAGATGTTTCAAAAGTTTTTATGGGTTACCTGAGTTTGGCTCTGAACCACACCAAGCCTTTGATGGATAAAAGCAACCTACTAAAGTTTAAAATTCAGAAAATGTGTTTGTGATTGCACAATGCTTGCTTACCAGCCTCTTATTGTCACTTATTCCATTTATTCAGCAGACAGGCTTGTCTGCGTGTTTTTCTAAATGTTTAGTAAAGAAAAAAAAAAACCTTGAGTGATTTAACTCACATAAATACCACCTCTGTAGGTTGAACGGAAACTGTCACTTCCCAGCCTGCTTTAGACCAACCCTTATAAATGAGTCACCAGTGATGAAGCAATATAATGCATCCCAACTTTGTCTATGGATAAAAAGGTGTGGTTAGAAATGTAACTGTGTGAGAATAGAGTGACCAAACCATCCTAGCTTCTGCAGATTAAAAGTAGAATCACTGGTGAAACACGCAAAGCTTTCACGCAAAAGTGGGTGTACTGCTAGAATTTTTGAGTGAGAGATTATCATTATATTATTCTGACTATGTTATTTACATATCTACAAGCAGAAAATGTTATCATAGGCACATGGGCTCATTTGTCCATGCAGCTTAAATAAGCTGCATAGTTTTGGTGTCCAGATGTCCTGGTGCGGCATACAGCCACCCATAGACATGAATAGAGGAAGGCAGGTGTAGGCAGCTATTAGGGCTCTTTCACACGGGCGATCCGATCAGATCCGCCTTTCAGTTTTTAGGCGGATCTGATCGGATCCTCCGTGCAGCTCTATGGGGCAGCAGATTTCAGCGGAGACACCTCCGCTGACACTCGCTGCCATCCGTATCCGATCCTGTCCGTGAAATCCGGATGGATGGAAACCCTATTTTTCCATTGGTCCAGGGATCGCATCGGATCGGAATCGGATGAGAGCGGACAGGTGGTCTGTTCTCATTCGATCCCCCATAGAGAGCAGCGGGAGCTGTGACACCTCCCTCTCCGCACTGCAAGCGGAGACGGAGCTGTCATCCGCCGGCTCAGCACGGATCCGCCTACGGAGGCGGACAGTGTGAAAGAGCCCTAGTGTAAAATAGCGCACATACCTAATGCCCTGAACTCAGGTAGTCAAATAGAATATTCCCATCACACACATTCCTGGAATGGTTTAGGCTGGGTTCACACTGGACTGCAGAGCAGCAGCAGGTCCGGTGTGTCCTGTTCATCGTTTCAGGTCCAAATTCGGTCCAAATTTTTGGCTGAATTCGGACCTGAAACAGACCGGAATACACACACAAATTTCCAGCAACCGCTCTGCAGCTGTCCAGGAGCTGTGTGAACCGGCTCCATTGATAGTCTCCCAACAGTCTCCTGACATGCGAATTGGATGCGGGGAATTCCGCATCCAATTCGCAACAGTGTGAACCCAGAGGACAAATGCACTCATGTGCATGGAGCCCAAGATGTGCATTTGCAAAGATATAAGTGGTGTATTATACTTTAAGCGCTGAACAACTCACTTTTTTATACACTTCAAGTTCGCCATTTGCCTATAATCCTAGAAGCCAGGAGTAGGAAAAAGTACTTGTTCCCATTAATTGAGCCCTTGGTCACACCAGTACGACTTCAGGCACGACATACAATTTACAAATCGTACCTGAAGTAGCATCTAATGTGTTTCTATGGCAGTGTCTTAATAGATACGATTTCAAGTTGTACATTTTAAGAAATAGTTCATGTATTACTTTTTCAGGACTTCAGCATGATTTCAGTGCCATAGACTATAATGTAAATCGTGCTTCAAATCGTACCTGTGTCTTTATCAGCACTTGAGTCCGGAAAGAAGTTAAATACGTACTACCCTTTTCTAGGTAAACTTTTGTTCATAACATCACTGTTCCTCAATCTGACATGGACAGCCCCCCTCACTGAAGTAGCACTGAAGTCTTATCAAATCATTACAAATCTCACAGAAGTAGTGCTGAAGTAGTGTAGTGTTGAGATCAGACTTTAAATCGTACCCAGTGTGATCGCAGGCTTAATCAGTGGTTCTATAGCAGCAGTAGATCCTCTGCTACTTATTCTGATTCAAGTGGCATTGATGATGGAATGGAACTTCTTGAAAATTTTATCACAGAAACCATTAAGAGGCTTGAAGATGGACAAGGCAGATTCTTTTTATTTCCTTTACAGAAAAAAACAAATGCATTTCAGCGTACAGTAATGGCTTAACCACTTTACCACCGGAGGATTTTCCTGCTTTACGCCCAGGCCACTTTTTGCAACTTGGCACTGTGCAACTTTAACTGACAATTGCGCGGTCATGCAACGCCGTACCCAAATGAAATTTACGTCCTTTTTTTCCCACAAACAGAGCTTTCTTTTGGTGGTATTTGATCACCTGTGCGATTTTTACTTTTTGCGCTATAAACAAAAAAACAGCGACAATTTTGAAAAAACAACAATATTTTTCAAATTTTTTTATATGAAATTCCCCCCCAAAAAATGTAAAAATCAACATTTTTTTAACATTTTAGGCCAATTTGTTTTCTGCTACATATTTTTGTTAAAAAGCGTATTTTGATTGGTTTGCGCAAAAGTTATCACAGCTACTAACTACGGGAAAAATTTATGTCATTTTTATTGTTTTTTTTTTTTAAACTAGTAATGGCGGCAATCTGAGATTCTTTTTTGCGGGACTGCGACATTGCGGCGGACAGATCGGACCCCTAACTGACATTTTGACACTTTTGGGGGTACCAGTGACCGAGAAGGGGAGGAGTCCAGCGACGTAGGCCTACGTCGCTGGACGATAATGAGCCACTTTGCCGCAGTACCAGCTCAGTGAGCGGTCGGCAAGTGGTTAAAGTTTAACCAAATTCAGTTTTTTTATTCAGTTTTGGATAGCATGAAGAGGTTTCATTACTGTCTATATAAAAGAGTGGAAATCTTCCAATTGGGACACTTGTTCTGGTGACCCTGGGGAGAGCCAAGCTTCACTTTGGAGAGATTACTTTGCGTTTCCTGTTTTGGCTATGAAACAGGAAGTGAAAAGAAATCTCCCCAATTGGATGAAGATGGCAAAAAAGAATTAACAGGGTTTATAACCCTTCCTTACTCTATCCAAAATAAAATAAAATAAAAATGTTTTCTTTTGTTCTATTTTAACTTGCAGCATTAAAGATTAGGAAACAAATGAAATAATTAATTCTACTAAATGCCTCTCTATTGGGGTAAAGGACAGTTCCACAAGGATGGACCTTTTGCTTGTAAAGTATTTCTCCTGCTCTATTCAACCAGTTAAATTCCCCATGCTGATTAATTTGGGGACCTGTCACCCTGTGTGCTCCTCTGTCTTGCTGTTGAGGAATTCCTATAGATTTTCCAGGGTTCAAAGTCAAAAAGTTCTGGAAGTGTTGGAAAAAGCGATATGAAGTTTAATGTTATTTAAATGTGATGTCATTTCAGTCCTGTCCTATGATGTTCAATTAGTTAAGCTGTTATTTTAGTTAAAACTACAAGAAAATAATAATAATAATAATAATAAGAAGAAGAAGAAGAAGTAAATAACACATTTATTATGTGTACTAACTCTGACATCATTATATGCTGCCTTTAACATATTATACAAATGTAAAACCTAATGGACTAGGAAAAATCAGGATGTACTAAAACTGTGACCTCCTGCAAATTTTTAGCTCCCCAAGTAATAATGTTTGAAACTACTTTGAAAAACTGTGGTCATCAGAAAGATTGATTCCTCTAGGTACCATAAAATAAATATTTCCATTTTATAATATTATTTGCAATGTGTGAACAAAAGAAAGCATCAGCAACTCTCTTTAAAGCAGTAAACGTGTAATGGTGAAAGATCCAAGGGATAAAACATGTAATGGTGAAAGATCCGAGGAATAAAACATGTTATGGTGAAAAATCTGAGGGATAAAACATATAATAATGAAAGATCTTAGGGATAAAACATGAAATGGTGAAAGATCTGAGGGATAAAACATATCAGGAGAGACTTCAGGAACTTAATAGGTGTACAGTCTGGAGGAAAGAAGGGAAAGACGAGACATGATTGAAACCTTTAAATACATCAAGGGGGTGAATAAGGTTAGTTAGTTAGTCAGGTTGAAAAAAGACACAAGTCCAATCGCGGGGAACGCTGCCCCTCTTGGTTTTGGCCAAAGAGGAAAAGTTCCTGATAAATTTCGGATTGTAGTTGGCAAATCCAAGGAAATGCTGAATGGAACGGAGACCACTAGGGCGAGGCCACTGTAGAACAGTCAAAACCTTCTGAGGGTCCATAGAGAACCCCTCAGCAGAAATGATGTAGCCCAAGAAGGCAACCTGAGACAGGTGGAATTCACATTTCTCAAGCTTACAGAAAAGCCCATTCTCGCGTAACCGTTGCAGCACCTATCTGACATCCAGGTAGTGTGATTCAATGGAGTCCGAGTAAATCAAGACGTCGTCCAAATAGACAACAACGCATTGCTGCAACATATCACGAAATACATCATTGATGAACTCCTGGAAGACAGCGGGCACATTGCACAAGCCAAAGGGCATTACTAAATATTTGTAATGACCGGTTCTGGTATTAACCACTTTACGACCGCCCGCCGCAGTTATACTGCGGCAGGCAGCCGCTCCTGCTCGAAACGCCGTAGATATACATCGGTCGCGCGCAGGCAGCTAGGGGGTGAGCACGTGCCGCTGGCGGCATGCTCCCGCCCCTGTTTGTCAGCGGGAAAGCCGATGCACGGGGCAGGCAGCTCCGATTGCCGCCTGACCCCGTGATCGTGCCCCGCTGGGAGAGAAGAACGGTCAGCTGCTGTAATCACAGCTGACCGTTCTTCTACCTGGAATGATCACAGAGCCTCTGTGATCCTTCTATATAGGATCACAGGTCTCTATGATTATCTCACAAGCCACGCCGACCTACATTTAGAAACATGCCCCTAGGTACACATTTAACCCCTTGATCACCGCTGTTAACCCCTTCCCTGCAAGTGTCATTGTTACAGTAACAGTGCATATTTTAATATCAGTCAGGGATCTGACCGCCACATTGTCTCAGTCCTGCAAAAAATCACAGATCGCCACCATTACTAGTAAAAAAAAAAAAAAAACCAATAAAAATTACATAAATCTTTCCCGTAGTTAGTAGACGCGATAACTTTTGTGCAAACCAATCATAATACGCTTATTGCAATTTTTGTTTACCAAAAATATGTAGGAGAAAACAAATTGGTGTAAAATGTTTAAAAATTTCGATTTTTTAATTTTTTTGGGGGGGAATGATATATAGCAGAAAGTGAAAAATATATATATTTTTTTTTTTTTTTTTCAGAATTGTTGCTCTTTTTTTGTTTATACCGCAAAAATTAAAATTGCAGAGGTGATCAAATACCACCAAAAGAAAGCTCTATTTGTGGGAAAAAAGGACATCAATTTTATTTGGGTACAGCGTTGCAGGACCGTGCAATTGTCCGTTAAAGTAACGCAGTATCGCAAAAAATGGCCTGGTCATTAAGGGGGCAAGTCCTTCCGTTCCAGAAGAGGGTAAACCATGTTATTCAATATAAATTTTAGATTGAGGCTATGTTGCCCATATTCATTTGTTCAAATCTAATACTGTACAATTAGCCAACTAGAGGAAGTCCTTAGATATACTAGAAGTTAGCATGTAATTGAATCACATAAAGCAGAAATTTCAGATTTTGACTGAAATGGTCTTCACATTTGTGCAAATACAAGCACTAGATGCTAGAAAACCAGTACTCAAAATTCAGTACTCAAAGTCTGCATTAGTATTAATGTGATACCCTCCCTAACAGTCAGCTCTGCAGATGCCTCTAGAAAGGGTTACCAACCATCAGATCTGAAAAACACCAAAACTCCACCTGAACATTTGCAAGCCTTTCAAAGGGTGCCCATGTGAGTTTTTTTTAATATTAACGTGTACATTTCGGTAAAACTAATGTAAATACTGAAATAGGTTGAATCAACAAGCAGTTATTTTTCATGTCAATAGGTTTCTTTGTATTATTTAAATAGGTATGCATTGATGGCAGTCAGTAGCAGTCAGTACTAGAGTTGGGCGAACAGTTCGAGCCGAGCAAACGCTTGGCCCAAATATGGCCTGTTTGCCCATTTGACTAACACCCGAATTTGTGGGGTGCTTGGCGGGATGTTAGCCCACTCCCCCCCCCTCACACACACACATAATGTACTGTGCACTGCACAGTGCATTCTAAGTTCCTAATTGTATGAAGCAATGCACCTGACCACCGGACAGGCAAAGGTGGATGTGGTCAGTCCTCAGGCAGGGCACGTTTTTCTCTGATTAGTGATGTTGCTCGTGCTATCCATCCACAGCATGCAGAAAAGGTGGTAGACTGGCTTACTAAACTCATCCTCTGTCACCCAAGGTGAGACTACTGTGCAGTCCACCACAGCTGAAAGAGAGGCTTAGTCTGTCTCCTTGTCCACAACTACTCCTGCCATAGCCCCAGCATCATGCATGGAGGAGTCAGCTGAATTATTTGACGACAGCATCAGCCATTTGCTTATTGAGGATGCACAGGCATTTCTTGATTCCGATGTTGGTTTTGAAGTTGAAGTAGGAAGTAACATGAGCCTGCAGAAAGGGGAGTAAACTGATAAACAACAAATTAGCTGTCATGTTCCCCCAGCTGAAGCGTATTTCCAAGTTGGCTCCAGTGATGATTAGGATAGAGGGGATAATGATGATGAGGTCAATCCCAACAAGGCAGGATGTCCTCCAGAGGCAGCCATCATGGAACAGGGGAGAGAAGCCACCCTATTCAATCACATTGTGGAGCTGTTAGCTCAGCTGTGTGGGCCTTTTTTAGCACACGTACAGCTGATCACACTGTTGCAATTTGTAATCTCTCCCACAAGCAAATCAAGCATGGCAAAAACACAAGAAATGTGGGTACCACATGCTTGCAAAGGAATTTAACCTCCTACCACTTTTGGCAAGAGCACTTGAAAGCCACACAAAAGGGATACAATTGTTCTCCTCCTTATAGATCCTCCTCTATCCAGAGTAGTTAGACCATTTATGTCGTATCCAGGTGTCAATTAAGGCAGGGTTAAATTTCCACGTTGAGTGTAGATGACTTGGAATCAGGGTCCCCCCCAGGTGAGGGATCCACCCTCCTCTATCCTATCAATGAGCCCTATGTGATGGAGCGCAGCCTTCTCATAGGTGAGAGCCAGGCATCCTCTCCTATGCTGTGTGTAGACGATCAGCCTCAGGGAGCCATGCACCCTGGTACAGGGGGGATGAGAGCAGCTCTAGTCCGGCTTATTGTTGGCACTGGACGTGGATGAGAATTTGCAGCTGCTGCTGCTATGTTTAAGAAAATGAGTGTGATGATGTTCTCCCACTCTGCCACACACATGCACAGTGTCTAACTTCCAGCTTGTCCAAGTAGATTCTGCCTCCTTCCGTGAATTTGCAGAATGTGCTGTACCAAAATGCCAGGTCCCCTAATGCAATTTCTTTGCACGTAAGACCATTCCAGCTCTGTACCATCATGGGGAAGGAAAAGTTTTGGCATTGTTGGGCAAGGCAGTCAGCTGCAAAGTCCACCTTACTCCTGACACGTGGTCCAGCAAGCATGGTCAGGGACGATATATTTAGTTCAGGGCACAGTGGGTAATTCTGCTTGCAACTAGGAAGTATGCAGGACAGGGCTCAGTGCTGGAGCTTGTTTTGCCACCACGTCTCCATACAGCTGGTGGTGACGATGCAAGATCTGTCAGCTCCACTCCCTCCTCCTCCATACCCTCCTCTGCTGAATTGTCCTATGAACCACCAGTACCCTCTAAGCGTTCAAGCATCTTTTCAATGAGTCAGGCTGAAAGGTGCTATGCAATTCTTCAGCTGGTCTGTCTATCGGACAGGAGCCATACCGGAGCAGAGATTCTTTCAGCTCTGCGGGGGCAGGCTCAGAGGTGGTTTACACCACCCCAGCTTAAGCCAGGAACAGTGGTATGCGATAATGGCACTAACCTTCTGTGCGCCCTTAGACAGGGAAAGTTGACACATGTGCCATGCAGGGTCGGTGCCACCATAAGGCAGCACAGGCAGCCGCCTTAGGGCTCCCGGCGGGTGGGGGAGGTAAAATGCTCCTTCGTCAGGGCTGGATAATTGTAGGGGCTCATGAAGCTGCAGGGCACTGAACGAGGGCCCGATGCCAATAGGCCTGGTCATGGAGGGGCCCGGTCCAGTGACAGTAGATGCAAGGAGTGAGACAGTAAAAGTGGCCAGGTGCAGGCAGGATGACATCAGCTGTCCCCAGCTATCAGCTCCACAGTGCGAGCGGGAGGTCCAGGAGATGGAGAGCAGTGAGGGCACGCACAAATAGTGCGGGAGGGAGAAGACCTCCGAAGATACGTGCAACAGGGGGCACAGCATCCTCGGCGCCTGCCACAACCTGGAACTCTCTGGACTCCTTCAACCTCTGCTCCGCTCCCAGGCTCAGAAAGACAGGCTGACCAGAGAATAAAGATGTGCGGGACGCATAGGGATCCAGGGACCGCTCCACCTCACATAGATCTGCTGGTGGAGGAGCAGAGCAAGTACCCCATTCTATCTTTCAACCCCTGAGAGATGCAAGAAAGGAGAGAGCGGCGCCAGCTTAGTATAGTACAAGTTTATTTAACACTGTTAAAATTGGTGACTCACTGTCCGAGGTTGGGTGAGACCGGTACACAAAGACTGTTAGGGTCATCCATCTTCCTCTTCCAGGATAGTGGTCATAGGAGAAGGTGGTGAGGTTCCAGAGGTATAGCCGAGCCGCTGTGGGGCTGCTAGTTGTCACTGGCCGCGGCGGAGCATGCACAACAGGGCTCCGGCTGCCGACTTCTGATCCCTGATGACATCACTTCCTGGCAGGAGAAAAATAGGGGTTGCACGCGTTCGGAGCATCCATGCTCCTTCGTCAGATCGCCTGACGAAGGAGCACGGATGCTCCGAAAGCGTGCAACCCATATTTTTCTCCTGCCAGGAAGTGATGTCATCAGGGATCAGAAGTCGGCAGCCGGAGCCCTGTTGTGCATGCTCCGCCGTGGCCAGTGACAACTAGCAGCCCCACAGCGGCTCGGCTATACCTCTGGAACCTCACCACCTTCTCCTATGACCACTATCCTGGAAGAGGAAGATGGATGACCCTAACAGTCTTTGTGTACCGGTCTCACCCAACCTCGGACAGTGAGTCACCAATTTTAACAGTGTTAAATAAACTTGTACTATACTAAGCTGGCGCCGCTCTCTCCTTTCTTGCATCTCTCAGGGCTTCTCCACGCTTCAGCCGGCTGCCGCGGACTATAGCTTCCCTACAGTACCAAACTTTGTTCCCCCCCCCCCCCACGCAGCCCCATAACCCCCCCAGCTACCATCCACCCACATTCCTTGTACCACCTTGGGATATTAGAAGAGCGCCATGACACCCCCCACTTTCATATCTTTCAACCCCCTCTCTCTCTTTCTCTGTCACCACCCCCTCTCTCTGTCACCCCCCTTTCTCACTCTCTCACTGACCCCCTCTCTCTCCCCCCTCTATCCCCTCTCTCTCTCTCTCACCCCTCTCTCTCTTCTCTGTCACCCCCCCTCTCTCTCTGTCACCCCCCTCTCTCTCTATCTCTGACCCTCTCTCTCTCTGACACCCCCTCTCTCTCTAACACCCCCTCTCTCTCTTTCAACCCATCTCTCTCTCTGACACCCCCTCTCTCTCTCTCTGACACCCCCTCTCTCTCCCTCACCCCCTTGCGCTCTCTCTCACCCCCCTCTCTTTCTCTTTCTCACCCCCTCTCTCTCTGACACCCCCCCCCCTCTCTCTCACCCCTTTGCTCTCTCACTCCCCTCGCTCTCTCTCTCACCCCCTCGCCTTCTCTCTCAACCTCCTCTCTCTGACCCTCTCTTTTTCACCCCCCTCTCTCTCTCAATCACTCTCTATCTCTCTCGCCCCCTCTCTCTGACCTCCTCTCTCACCCCTCTCTATCTCTCTCACCCCCTATCTCTCTCATCCCCTCTCTCTTTCTCTCTCTCTCTCTCTCTCTCTCTCTTTGTCACCTCCTCTCTCTCTGTCACCCCTCCCCTCTTCCTCTCTCTCTGTCACCCCCCATCTCTCTCTCCCTCTCATCCCTCCCTCTCTTTCAACCCCCCTCTCTCTCACTCACCCTCCCTCTCTCTCTCTCTCTCTCTCTCTCTCTCTCCCTCTCTCTCTCTCACCCTTCCTATCTCTCTCTCTCTCACCCCGCCCCTCTCTCTCTCACCCCCTCTCACTCTCCCTCATAAGCCCCTCTCTCTCTGTCACCCCTCTCTCTCTCTCACCTCTTTCCTCTCTCTGACCCCCCCCTCTCTCTCCCTCTCTCTCTTTCTCACTCCTCCTCTCTCTCTCTCTCTCTCTCTCACCCTCCTCTCTCTCTCTCTCAGGGAGACATCAGGGGGACAGGAGGAACAACATACAACATTTATCCCTGTCTAGGAATGCTGATCCTACACTATACATCCGTATCACCTCGATATAGAGTATAACTCTGAAATTACAGAGTACCCGCCTAGGCGGGATACATGAGGGCTTGGGAAAACCCAAAGTGGGACTTCCTATTTCGTGCATGCAGCCTTGGGGGTGCTATCTGATGGTTTTGGCTATCTGTTCTGTGGGTGTGGCTTTCCTCCCTGGACCTGCATGACGTTTTGTCCATCTAACCAAAATTATGTCATCATGGAATGTCTGTTATACTTATTCTTTTTTTCTTTTTATAATTAATGTAGTATCACGACCATTGATTCTAGCTACCAAAGCCCCTGAAGCAGCCATCCGGCGAAACATGTCAGGCGCTGCTCTAGTGGACGCAACTTGGAGTGTTCACTTTGAGTAGCTACAGTCCTATTACTGTTATATGGTCATGTATACATTATTGTATCTATCTATATGATGTATTCTATTCACTATGTGTAGTTTTTGATTTTGATTGTCTAGTTTCTGTTTTTTGTACCGTCCAAATTATTCATCTAGCATATTTTTATGCGGATGATTTTTATATTCTCATCAATAAAATTCCTATATTTTTAACTCTTTTGTGAATACTTTATGTCTATTGGTACCTTTAAAGTCCCACTTTGGGTTTTCCCAAGCCCTCATGTATCCCGCCTAGGCGGGTACTCTGTAATTTCAGAGTTATACTCTATACAAGTAACTTAGGGATGTTGGTACCATTGTGTCAATTTTGCTATTTTTTCCATATTATCCTTTGACACACCTTAAAACACTTCATCACCTCGATATAATTGAATGCAGTACAACTGCTGACTCCCCATTATATGATCATTAAACCATTAGGCCCCTTTTACACAATCAGGTCCACCTGTCCATGTTTCAGGCAGAACCAATTGGACCCTCCTTTCTCCTCAATGTAGCAGTGGATGTACACAGACTTGTGTCTACTTACACCTATCTACCTCCAATCCATTCTGATATGCTAAAAACAAATAAAAGTGGAGCTTTTCCCCTCCGTCTGATCAGATCGGAGGGCAGTTGGGTGTAAATGGATAATGAAGTCAGTTTACACCCAGCTGCCCACAGTGCAAAGCAGCTGTCTCTGTGTCTGCTCTGCATAGGATGCCAGGATAGGATGTGATGTGATGTGAGGTAGTGTGGTGTAGTGGTGTGGTGGGGTGGTTTGGTGGGATGGGGCGCTAAAATTCACCTTCGCCTAAGTAGACAAAAATCCTTGCACCGGCCCTGGTGCCATACCTCGCACATATCTTCAGTTTGGTGGTGCAGCATTTCTTAAACACTTAAGCCCCGGAGGATTTGGCTGCTCAAAGACCAGGGCCTATTTTGTGATTCGGCACTGCGTGACTTTAACGGACAATTGTGCGGTCGTGCGACGCTGTACCTAAACTAAATTGACATCCTTTTTTCTCACAAACAGAGCTTTCTTTTGGTGGTGTTTGATCACCTCTGCGATTTTTATTTTTTGCGTTTTAAACAAAAAAAGAGCGACAATTTTGAAAAAATAACAATATGTTTCACATTTTTTTATATGAAATTCTCAAAAAAAAAAAAAAAAAAAGGTAAAAATCTAAATTTTTTAACATTTTAGGCCAATTTTTTTTCTGCTACATATTTTTGGTAAAAAAAATCGCAATAAGTGTATTTTGATTGGTTTGCGCAAAAGTTATTGCGTTTAATATCTACAAAAAAGATTTATGTCATTTTTATTGTTTTTTTTTTAAGGGTAATGGCGGCGATCTGTGATTTTTTTTGCGTGACTGCGACATTGTGGCGGACATTTTTGACACTTTTGGGGGTACCAGTGACATTACTACAGTAATCAGTGCTATGAATATGCACTGTTACTGTAAAAATTACACTGGCAGGGAATGTGGTAACTTTATTAGAGATCCAGGGGTTAAGTGTGTCTCTAGGGGTGTGCTTCTAACTGTCAAGGGGATCGTATAGTCTCTGCTGTTACACCAGGGAGAATGACAGGCGGCTTTGTTTACATCAGCCACCTGCCTTTCTCCCTCTCCAGCGGGAGATTGCGAGTGGCCGGCTGACATCGGAGCCGCCGGTCACTCAGGCGGGATGCCAGGGAACGAGCGGGGGCGGGAGCGCGCCTCCGGTGGCGTGCGCTCGCCCCCTACAGGCTCCTGGGCGAGCGACGTAGTACTACGTCACTTTGCCCAGGAGGGGCTGACCGCCGCAGTAAATGTACATGCGGCGGTCGGCAAGTGGTTAAAGAGGTACCCAGGTTTGCAAGATCTTCTAAGGCAGGCCAGAAGAGTCTGTAGCCATTTCAGGTGGTCATAGACAGCCAGTGTTCGGATGGCTGAAATTCAGCGAGAATTCCACCTGCCCGTGAACCACCTGATTTGTGACATGCCCACCACGTTAAACTCAACTTTGAAAATGCTGCAGTGGCTGCACTAGCAGCAGAGGGGCATCAACAAGTACCTGTGTGAGTATGGCACAAGGACAAGCTTAGAGGAGCTCAGCTATTTTTCCCCATGCCAATGGCTGCTGATAAGGGATGCATGCACTGTACTGTCACCATTTGTGGAGGCTACAATGATGGTGATCCATGACAATACATCCCTCTTGTGTTCCTGCTGGAGCATACTCTGCATGGCATTATGGACGGGGCACTCAAGGCAGAGCAGCGGGAGGAAGAGAAGGACTTCCTTTCCTCTCAAGGCCAAATTTATGCAGACACCATTCTTGTGATGCCACAGAACACACAAGAGAAGAGGGAGGAGGAGGATGCTGGTAGTTTTGGAGGTATTGAAGCAGAGGAAGACATACGTCAAACCTTAAGAGATGGTTTTCAGTTCCCAGAAACCTTAGGAGTAGTATGTGGCTGGGAGGGGGCAGTCCCAGATGGTGTAATCCTCAGTGACCCTGAGGACTCTGCTTCTCATGTCTCTGCAAACTTGCGGTGCATTGGCTTCCTTATTTTTTAAAGCCATAGAAAGGGCTCAAAAATTCATGGCATCAATGGGAAGGATCATTATTGGTTGACAACTCTCCTTGACCACTGTTACAAGAGGAAAGTCTCGGAACTCATCCTGCCTTCACAGAGGGAGCACAGGATGTAAGGAAGCACTCCGATGGGGACACTGATGAAACACAGATCCCTCATTTCCTCTAGTGCATCCATTCCAACCACAGTTAGAAAGCACTCCCTAGGAGCACACTTAACCCCTTGATCGCCTCTGGTGTTAAACCTTTCCTGCCAGTGTAATTTATACAGTAACAGTGCAATTTTTTTTAGCACTGATCACTGTATTGGTGTCACTAGTCCCCAAAAATTGTCAGACTTGTCTGCCGCAATGTCGCAGTTCTGCTAAAAATCGCTTATCGGTGCCATTACTAGTAAAAACAATAAAAAAAAATAGAAATTCCATAAATGTATCCCATAGTTTGTAGACGCTAAATACTTTTGTGCAAACCAATCAATATACACTTATTAGGATTTTTTTTACCTAAAATATGTAGCAGAATACATATTGCCCTAAACTGATGAAAAAAAATGATTTTTTAAATTTTTTTATGGTTCATGTTTTATAGCAGAAAGTAAAAAATATAGTTATTTTTGTTTGTTTTTTTTTTTTTTTTTTTTTTTCAAAATTGTGGTTCTTTTTTTGTTTAAAGCGCACAAAATAAAAACCACACAGGCAATAAAATACCACCAAAAGAAAACTATATTTGTAGGGGAAAAAAGACATCAATTTTTCAGCAATTGTCAGTTAAAGCAATGCAGTGCCGTATTGCAAAAAATGGCCTGGTCAGGAAGGGGGTGAAACATTTCAGAGCTGACATGGTTAATATATCAACACAGTAGATCACTAAGTTTTGAAACAAGAATAAAGATAATGGACAGGAATAAGCACCTTTAAAAAAAAGTCAGCAATAGTGCTTTCATATTTCCATGCTGACAGATCCTTTTTCTACCAGAGTTAGGAGCAATGCTGCAGACTGTAGGTATACTTTATTTCTGGCACACTCCACATACACAGAAGCTTGTATTACCATTCTTGTCTCATCAACCATCCCTAAAGCTGGCAGACTTTACGCTAACATATTACTATATTCAAACACAAACACTGTGCATGCCAATATAAACCAACAAGGAGGAGCAGAAATATTACCAGAAATACCTGATTATTTGCTTGTTTGTTTGAATATTGCAGATATATTGTCAAAGGAACGTGACCCAACAATCAATCACTGCTGGACTCTACTTTACTACAAGGACATGCTTATTGGCACACTTGTAGGTGAAACACCTGTAAAGTATTTCCTACTATTGTGTGGTTTTAATGTGGTCTTCTTAGCTCTTCTATAAAGCAGTTCATCTGTTTAAATCAGGAGCTTTATGGTCAAGAGCAAGTTTGACCAAATTTACTTGGTGAGGTTTTTCAAGAGAATAGAAATTAAAAAGTCGCGCTCAACAAAGTGAAATGAACTAGAAATTAATGTCCATATGAGTCCATACAAAAGACCAGATGTAATAGAAGATATCCCCGGGAATCCCTACGGTAATATGCTTACCAAAAGATCGTATGAGTAGTACCAATAGAAGTGCAAGTAGAAATGGGTCCTGAAGGATTCTACCGAAGTTGAAACGGAGACGCTCAAAGGACCATGATGCGTGGAGATTTCATAAAATAAAAAACATAAACGCCATAGCGTAAAGCCAAACAAAAATGTGCTCAGAGAAATGTGCTCCCAATAGAGAATGTGAGACCATCACCACCAGTGTAAACTCCAAAGATGTGACAAATCTAATGTAGGTACTCCCTACCAGAGTAAAATAAATCTAATAATATAGTGAATCATAAATCAGGGATATCCTCTAGTAGTTTAGACGCTCCTTACCAACTTTAAATGGAATCGCACATATATCACAAATGTAGATAGATGGGGTTGCAATCCAAAAGGAACATCTAATAATCCCGGATAGATAAGAGGTAAGACTTCCACCAATGACAAAGAGGTGACACACTGAATAGGTACTCCTTACCAAAAGTATATGAACTTAGGCAAAACAGAATAAATGTGCAGGAACTCGTGATACCGCCACCAGTATAGACGCTCCTTACCAGATTATGGTATATAACACACGTATATGAATGGGCAGATGAGTGGGACACTCCAATTGGACATCAGATGCAACCGGATAAAGGCTCAGGATACCATCAGATGCGGGCATATTCAACCATAAAGGACAGAAAGAGACGCCATAGCATAAAATCACACAAAGTTTAATAATATAAAAGAATCGCACTTACAAAACAGACAGATGTATATGCTCTCGGAAAGATGTGTGAAGCCGTCCGCCAGACGGCTCCGCTCGCCCGTAACCTACTGGACACTGGGGGTGATGTCAGCACGCCGTGACCCGACGCGTTTCGTCACAGATGACGTTTTCAAAGGTGACGTTTTTCAAGAGCCCTGATGTACTTGAGTGATCCTAAATTTTTGATGATGAGGAGCTAAATGTAATTTTGTTTTTTAGCATGTTTATCAAAATTTGCCGTTCATTTACCAGACTGCAGTAAGATGTAAACAGAACCAGATTTACAGATGTTATGCAAGCCTTCTCCACCCACATCCACAGTAGGCACACTCCTACAAGGAGCCAGATTTCAGTTGTGTGGACCCCCTCAGGAGATCTTTACAGTGTTGCTTTGTGAACATAAATTTTGTGGAGTTACAGCCTTTGATATAAGATTAATAGATTTCATGAAATAATGAAATTTCATGAAAAAATAGCTACCCTGTAGTGCTATCACCTTTTTGCCAGCCACGACAGCTGCTCTCCACATTCTCAGGTCAAGCCACCCAATGCCATTACCAAGTGAGTATACTTTGTTATACAATATTAATAATTTAAGCTCATTGTGTAGATAGCTAGTGGTGTGTGCACCGACTTTCATTTCAAAATGGCAGCACGCAGATTTACTATTATACTCACATATTTTGTTTTACAGACTTTCTTGCCTTTCTCTTGATCTCAGGCAAGGATGATAGGAAAGAGCAAAGTATTTAACAAAACCTGAAGTCAGCTAAACCCACAATTACACCATGCCCATCATAGCCAGCTTTTTTTTTTTTTTCAAGAAAAGGTGGCAACCCAAGCTATTATTCTTGGTTTAATGCAGGGAGTGGGTGTGACTTTTTATCAGTAACCATAAGCTTTATGGGTCATATTTGGAGGACTCTCAGAGTACATCTGAGGGCAGTTGTAGAGACGCTTTAGTGAATACTTGCACCTATGCAGCTGACACCTATTTCACTTTTTTGTTTTCCATTTTCTTTTTCCATCATGAGTCTTTTTTAAGCATGCATGGTAATAAATTGCATCACTACATATGGAGGTTGTCATTACATATTCTGTAAATATAAACTCAAACTTTACAGTCATGCAAAACTCTTATGTTCCAACATGCAAATGTATGTATTAGTATAGGAAATCAGCAAACAGTAAATATCAGGCTGCATATCTCAATGCACTTCTATGACATTCTGAAAACAATGGAGCTGTTCTCTGTTTGTAGAAGGAAGGTTTGTCTTTCCTGGGTGGCTGCCTATTTTTTCAGAGTACAGAGAATGTTGATATTTGGCCACACCTGTCTCCTCCCAACATTCTCCCTGTGTTCACAGACTATGCTCTGGCCACCGTGCTCTGATAATTGCTCACAAGAAACCACACTAGCACATGAGAAATCAATGATACTGTGACCTAAGTGTTTTATTGACGCCTGAGCTGTACAAACATGTAATACTGTAAGAATCTTTCTTCCCATTTTATTTTATTATAAGATTAATACAAACATGGTAATCTTTAGTCATACAGAAGTCATGTTGTACAGTCAATGTGTTAAATCAAGTGTGACTCTGAAGACTAAATAACTCTCCAGTTGGGGACAGGGATGCCACCTGTCTGGTATTTCACCAACATGGCTAGTAAAAGTTTCATTCTAATAAAACTAAATAGGCTTTAAACATCAAATTACAGGAGTTTCCTACATTACCCAAAATTAATCCATCCTTTCCGATCCTCTTATTAGTTAGGGATGCAATTTCAAACAAAACTCAGCTTTCCTGCTGTTGTATAGGGATAATAGTGATCCTTACTGATATACACCACAATATACATTAATTAGGAATAAGACTGCCCAATGGGTATACCACCCCGGTATTATAGAAGGTTCAAGGGAAAACTAGTACCCAAACTTTGCATTTATATGAATGGGATAGGAGAATGGGGAAAAATTAGACCAGAATCATTACAAGCACATATTACGGTAATACCCAAAGAAGGAAAAGACGCAACCCTATGTTCCAATTACAGACCAACAACATTGTTAAATGCTGATTCAAAACTACATGCAAAAGTATTAGCAACTAGATTAAAAGACCTAATGGCAGATTGGATTAATCCAGATCAGACAGGATTATTTCCAGGTAGAGAGGGGAGGAATAATGGAATTAGAACATTATTGCTACTACACAAAGCTAGAGGCTTTGATACTTCAGCCCTCCTGTTGTCAATAGGAAAGCATTTGACAGGGTGGACTGGGAGTTTATGCTGGGAACAATAGAGGACTTGGGTATTTGACTGAGAATGATCCAGTGGATTAGGGCATTATATAGTAATCCAACGGCTTTGGTAAATGTAAAGGGTAATTTATCCCCCCCAATTTAAAATGTGTAATGGGACAAGACATGGGTGCCCTGTTTCGCCACTGTTGCTCGTCCTGTCGCTAGAACCATTATTAGCGACAATAAGGAATAATGTAGACATAGGAGTAAAGGTTGGACAGGAGGAACATAAAGTGGCACCATACACCGATGATGTCTTGTTTTTTATTACTAACCCTAGAATAACCCTCCCAAATGTGATGAAGGAATTAAAGAAATATGGGGGAATTATCAAATTTTAAGAATAACCCAAAATAATCTGAAATTCCGAATATCGGGCTAAGTATTATAGATGGACCAGCATTGCAGAGGGAATTCCCATTTACCTGGGTAAAGTCAAAAGTAAAATACCTTGAGATAAATTTAACGTCATCATTAAAAAAAACCTCTATATCGAAAACTATATACTCATGCTAAATTGAGATAAAAGCAGATATTAAGAAAATGTTGAGTCGCCCACTCTCGTGGATGGGAAGAATAGGATGCTACCTAAAATTATATATAGATTTCAAATGCTACCAACTGCTATTCCCTCGGGATACTTTAGAACAATAAAAACAATGTTTCTAAAATGTATATGGCAGAGGAAAAATCCCAGAATACAGTATACAGCTCTCAGTAGAGACAAATCACAGGGTGGACTAGCGGCACCAGATATTAAAAGATATTATATAGCAGTTATAATTTCACCGATGTTAAAGTGGGCAAAAATAAATTCAAACAAAAGATGGGTTCAGATCGAAACTACACTAAGTAGAACAGAATTAAATAAGAATATTTGGATTCCACCAAAGTAGAGGGAAATGCACGCAGATACACATGAATTGATGAGAGTGGTATTTAAAATATGGGATATGATTTACAGACAGGCAAAATGGGAATTTAATTCTCCTTTATTACCATTAACCTTCCGAGCGGTATTCCCGAGTGTGGCTCGGGGTTGAATTTCAGTGCCAAAAGCGGTAACCCCAAACCACACTCGGGGTACCGCTAGGAAGATCGCTGGATCCTGGAAGAGGGGGTACTCACCTTGTCCCCGGGATCCAGCGATGTATCCCGGCAGTGTGCGGCGGCCGGATCTTCCTCCCGATACTCTGAGCCACGGCTTCCTTCTCCTGCGACGTGACGCTCGCAGGGGGGTGGAACTGGCGGCAAATTCAAATAGTAAAACACGCCAAACACACTGATACATTACAAAATAAAATAAATTCACGTTAGTTTGCCCCCCCAGTGCCCTTTTACTGTACTTTTTATATATTATATATATATATATATATATATATATATCTATATATATATATATATATAGATATATATATATAGATATATATATATAAATATATATATCTATATATATAGATATATATATACATGTATATCTATATATTGGTATACACACACATATATATATATATATATATATATATATATATATTTAATATATGTATACATACATAGATATATATATATATATATATATATATATATATATTATATATGTATACGTACATACATACTTTAACTTATTTATAGTTATTTATTATATTATAATTTATGATTTTCTGTTTCAAACTTTATCATACCCGAGATGTTATAAAGAAGAACGCACAGTAAAAAAATAATATGTAAATAGTTGGTTTGGGCTGCTCATTCTTAAGAATTACATGCAAAATAATGGCACCGCTTTCAGCACCTAAAATCGGAAAGAATAATACCACCAGGGTGGTTAAATGGCACAAAATATAGTGCACCTGGGGATGAGACACAATTTGGGAATAGGATAAAAAACATGCAGTTTAAAAGACATAACAAAAGGCGGAAAGATTAGGCCATATCATGAACTCAACACTAGGGGAGGAAAACTAATGTTAAATGAATGACGATATCAGCAGCTAAAACATTTTGTGAGATCTCTGCCACAACCAATCAGAACCGAGAATGATCTGAAAATATCTCAGATGTTAACAGAGATGGGGAAACCTCCATTTATTGAAACATGGGAAAAAGAGATAGGATCACGTTTAATGGAGCACGAAGTGAGTGTTATACTGAGAACCGTACACTGTTCTGAGATAGATGTGTACACCATTGAAATGAACTATAAAAGCATATCGAGATGGTATATAACGCCAGTAAAAGCACATAAATTCCATCCAGAGAAATCAGAATAGTGTTGGAGTGGCTGTAATGTCCAGGGCATGATGTATCATATCTGGTGGGATTTTCCCAAGATCCGGGACTACTGGGATTGTGAAATTCCTCCACCAATGATCATAGATTCATTCCTCTAGAATATTCACTCATGATGAAGCGGCACCCCCGCGAAACATGTCAAGGTTAACTGGAGGAATATGAGTGATCTCTGATTATGAGAAACGATAGTGTTATGAATCTTGATTTGAGGATTTTTCTTGTTTTGTGTTTTTATTGGCCCACAGTGAACCAGCATTGTTATGCTCACTGGCCGGAATTTTAACTATGTTTAAATAAAAGATCTATTAATCTTTAAATTTTGTTGTATCAGTCTATGCAGTACCATAAAAGTCCTCAGTGCCTCAACCCAATTGTTCCAGTATAAGAGTCAGTTATTGGTGCAGACGGGGGCTGGGGGAGTGCACAGGAGCCCAGGGCAGCAGGAGGTGGATGGGAGGGGTGGAAGGGTGGCTGCTGAAAGGCTGCAGGAGGAAAATGGAGTGAATTGGTTTCTCTATATGTTGCCGCACCGCCCCTCCTACTCAGGTGTACAGGGGGCCGCATGGGCCCCCTGAAGCATTGGGCTGGGTAACAATTACGACCCCTGCAACCCCTGTACATATGTCCCTAAATGAGTGGCAGTGCTGGGGGGATAGGATGAGTGGCAGTGCTGGGGGTGTGATCAGTGGCAGTGCTGGGCGGTTGATGGGATCAGTGGCAGTAGTGAAGGGGGATGGGAAGAGTGTCAGTGCTGGGGGGGTGGAATGAGTGACAATTCTGGGGAGAGATAGGATAAGCACTGGGGGAATGGGATCAGTGGCAGTGGTGATGGGGGGGGGTGGATGTGGATTTTATTTTGTTTTTCGTTCATTCCGCTGGTTGAACAAAAAAAAAAATGACCAATTTATGGGCTGCTTTAGCTTGGTGGGATATTGACTCTGATTACTGCTACCAGCGCTGGTACAAGGGTGGGGCCAAGCGGGCACCTGCCTTGGCGCTGTGTTGAGGGAGGGCGCACTACTGGTGCCGCTCCTCACTGACAGGAGTGATCACGCTTTCACTTCTGTCCCTCCTCTATCCCCTTATCACATGACTGGAGAGAGGAAGGAGAAGATACCTGCATTCCAGGAGAGCTGTGAGTACATGTGGAGTGACAACTGATGTAAGGGGGGCACTGTGATGAGGTAGCTGATATAAAGAGGGATTCTGATGAGGTCACTTGATCTAAAGGGGGGCTCTAATGGGGACAGCAGATTCAAAGGGGGACACTGATGGGAGCTCCTGATGAAAGGGGGGGCACCTGATGTGGACAACTGATGTAAAGGGGGACTCTGATTGGGACACCTAATGTGAAGGGGAACACATGATGTAAAGGGGGACACTTATGGGGACACCTGATGTAAAGGGAGACTCTGATGGGGACACCTGGTGTAAAGGGAGACACCTGATGTAAAGGGAGGCACTAATGGGGACACCTGATGTAAAGGGGAGACCTGATGTAAAAGGGGACTCTGATTGGGACACCTGTTGTAAAGGGGGACACTGATGGGGACATTTGATGTAAAAGGGGACACCTGATCTAAAGGGGGTCTCTGATTTGGACACCTGATGTAAAGGGGGACACCGATGGGGACATCTGATGAAAAAGGGTACTCTGATGGTGACACCTGATGTAAAGGGGGACCCTAAAGGGGACACCTGATGTAAGGGGGGACACTGATGGGGGCACATGATGTAAAGGGGGACTCTGATTGGGATGCCTATGTAAAGGGGCACTCTGATGGGAATACCTTATGTAAAGGGGGACACTGATGGGGGCATCTGATGTAAAGGGAGGACTCTGATGGGGACACCTGATGTAAAGGAGGACATTGATGGGGGATATCTGATTCAAAGGGGGACAGTGGTGGGGACACCTGATGTAAAGGGGCACTCTGATTGGGACACCTGATGTAAAGGGCAACTCTGATTGGGACACCTGATGTAAAAAGGGACTCTGATTGGGACACCTGTTGTATAGGGGGACTCTGATGGGGACACCTGATGTATAAGGGGACTCTCATTGGGACACCTAATGTAAAGGGAGACTCTAATTGGAACACCTGATGTAAAGGGGGACACCTGATGTAAAGGGGAGCACATCACCCTCTCATTTAACCTTGGGGGTGTATGCCCCACCGTTGGCGCCGGCAGATGAAGCATGCTGTAGAGAATAGAAATGAGGTGTTTAGGATCAGGGCCCCCAATAACCTCTAGTATGGGGACAGGGACGATGTCTCGAATAGGCTGTGGGAATTGTGTTTGAAATGCATCGCGGAGCTGCAAGTATCGGAAATACATGTGGTTAGGGAGCCCATATTGGCTTTTTAGGGTATCAAAGGTCCTGAGTGTTCCATTCGTAAGTACATGTAAGAGAAAACAAATCCCAAACTGGGCCCACACATGCGCATCTGGGATGGAGCAGAACTCAGGAAGCAGGGTGTTGCCATAGCGGGTATGATCGTGGAATTTGGGGAGAGCACGTTTATCGATCACCACATCCCAGATTCGTCTAAAATAGTAAAGCATGGATCTATTACTCCCCCGTACCTCAGCTCCACGGAGTCCATGCACAACAACCAGCATCGGATCCATGGATGAGTGTGCCCAGGAGGGACCTAGGAGTGCCAGGAAGCATACATCCCAATTTCTTCTTCCAGTGATCCTACCCGAAGACCCCGTATCCCGGGATGCGCACCCATGGCAATAGCAAGCGGCTCTGCTACCAGTGCATATAGGAGAGGGGGCAAAGGGCAGCCCTGCCGAGTGCCCCTAGCTAGGGGAAAACTGTCAGATGTCCAACCATTCGCCAGGACCCTGGCCACGGGTGCCTGGTATAGTAACTGTACCCAACGGATGAAATTGGGACCGAACCCATAACCCTCCAGACATTTCCAAAGAATTACCCACTCAACCGAGTCTAATGCCTTGGCCGCATCAAGGGACACTACTACTCTAGTACCAGAGTTGTCGCGATGGGCCTTCAGGTTCATGAACAAGCGTGGGGGCTTTATATTTTAGAGGGGATTTATTTTATATATAATGGACTTTTGGATGTACAGTATATCCTTTATAAATGTATGATTAGGACATATATTTCATCTGTGAGGGACCTCCATTTGGCATTATCTTTATTTGCCTCTGTATCTAGAAATGGTTTTAAAAGTAGTTCTGGCTTTGATATAAATATACAGTATATATCACTCCAAAACTGTTAAGTACATACTTTATATTGTATATTGATTGGGAATTATTTTGTTGATTTCTGAGAAACTCTGTTGCATGATTTTAAAAGTAATTTCACCATTCTCTCCTGAAAAAGCCTGGGAAATGAGCTGAGCTGAGATGCCATTCCACGTTTAAATGAGTATTCATTAAGGCAATGATTTAAAGCATGTCAAATACAACGGTGCATGAAAAATTGTGTATCATTCTGAAACTTTGGAAAGTTTTGTTCTAAAAATGTTATATAACAATAAAAATCAAGTGCTTTTTAACAATATGTGTATCCCTGTGTGGTACCTGTAAAGTATAAATATATTTTGGTCTAATGTTTGTATAAAAATACAGATGTGGTACCAACCGGAACAATATTTTCCTATATATGTTGAATAGGCAGCTTGCATGAGGCTGCAACACCTGTGCATCCCATGCAGGTGAAGATAGCATTTCGCCTGGGTACACAGATGAGTACACCCATGTCAATGAGGTCTTAAAAGTATAGTTAGGTCTGGAGCTGCTACGGAACAGGAAAAGTGTGCTCAAAGAAATACAGGGGCTGTTGTTGCTGGTTTTCATGTGAAAATACCACTTTCCTACCTGTTATACTGATCCTATGTCTTGAACACTTTCTGTGTCCTTGACCATGGACCAACTGTGTATAATAGGAAAACCTGAGAAATTTCAGAACTCTTTATCTGCATGCTTAATCTGGTTTAGTGTTTCAAAGAAATGAACCATGAAGCTCATCATGGCAGCATGACAGATTTACTTTTTTCTACATTCTGGATAATTAGTTGTGGATTAAGATGCCATCATTTTATCATAATAAGATACCAAAGTTGAGTGTAACTTTGAATTTTGTGTTGGATATTTTCAAAACTGAGCTTGCAAAAGATACAAGACGATAAAATGCAATCCAACCTACTTTTTAAATAGAGTGTATTAACTCTCGTGCTATCAGATTCTAGATAAAATAGATGTGGTGAAGTGTTGCCTCCCAGGTGATGGTAATACTGAATTGGTTAACCAAAATAGTGTAAATCAAACAAAATTGTATAAATAGTACTGCGCTCCTAGGATATAAAAAGGGTAGATATATAAATAAATATAAAGTGCTCCGTGTTGCTGATGCCAAAGTGCATATAGTGCTTGTAAACCTTAAATCATACTAAAGTGCTATAATGTGTGACATATAATGCTCAGACTTCTAATAAAATATTGTCACATATTTCTATAAAGAAAATTAATTCTAAACATACAATTCAAATAAATACATATACTGTGTGAGACGTGCGTGCCAGTATCTAAAACCAAAATTACAAAAAATAGTGACTTTCAATATCTGTGTACATTTTTAGCAAGAGTCCCTCTTGTAGTATATTAGAAAATCCTCCACCAGAGAATAAAGTGCCTGGGGTGCTCTTCAACTGGTGACACCTCTGTGTGTGCTAGCTGCTCAACACCATTGATAAACAACAGCGCTTGTGGGTGTTTGAAAACCGATGGCTTGTAATCCTCCTACATGTAATTTTTTCTCCTCTCTCAGAGTGTTGATGATCTGTGGGGAACCTTTCACCTCTATAGTTTTAAACAATCTAATGTCTCCGGACATTGGATAAAGAAAAAGCTTTCATGGTGTAGTATATAAAGACATTTTATTAAAAGGTATATAACCACTCACATTTAAAACTTTAAAATCCAGCAAAAATCCAAGACAAGTGCATCGATCGTGTCCCAATTTGTCACTTCCGGTTTCTCGTGTATATCCTACGTGTTACGTCACGGGTCACGCGACTTCTTCAGGAGATCACTTTCCTACCCGTTTTACTGATCCTGTGTCTTGAACACTTTCTGTGTCATTGACCATGGACCAACTGTGTATAATAGGAAAATCTGAGAAATTTCAGAACTCTTTATCTGCATACTTAATCTGGGTTAGTGTTCCAAAGAAATGAACCATGAAGGTCATTATGGCAACATGACAGATTTACTTTTTTCTACATTCTGGATAATTAGTTGTGGATTAAGATGCCATCATTTTATCTTAATAAGATACCAAAGTTGGGTGTAACTTTGGTATCTTATTATGATAAAACTAAGATTTTGTGTTGGATATTTTCAACACTGAGTCTGCAAAATATACAAAACAGTAAAATGCAATTCAACCTACCTTTTAGTATAATAAATCTTTCATCAGTTTTATATCAAAGGAGAGTCCAAAAACATGGCATACTAGGTATACTTAAAGCAAATCAGTGTGCTGGCTGAACCAAGTAACATAGCAGACAAATAGCTGACACAACATGCCCTCAGTACATATCTTTTCTTGCAGCCTTTGTCCTCCTTAGTACTAGGGATGGGCAGGACTACCCCCTGTTCGGTTCGCACCAGAACTTTCGAACATTGCAAAAGTTTGGAACCAAGTAACAAACCCTATTAAAATCTATGGGACCAGAACTGTAAAGTCAAAAGTGTCCATTTTGAATGTTTATATGCCATCAATTGGTCATACAAAGGTTATGTGAGTCCGTGTACTGCCCTGGAGGACATTTATCAATGAAAAAAAGTTTGTAAAAAATGTCATTTTTAAATGAGCAGTAATATACTGACGCCTAAAGTAAAAGCATTAAAATGAAAAATAACAATACAACTGTAAAAATTCATTTCAATATATTGCCTGGGGGGGTCCCCTTAGTCTACCTGTAAAGCTGCACATCTGTACTATGTACTGTGTATAGTGTATAGAAGCTGCTGCAGCAATAATTGCATTTATAAAGCCAAAAAAATTACATGTTCCCTGCAAGCTTTCTTTATTTTGTAAACAGTGGCTTGGGGAGCCAGTCTATATGACGAGGCCACAATAAAGTGCATGGGAACAAGATTAGTGATTTTGGATAAATTCTGGTGTCTCTTCCGTAGACTTTGCATAGAAGTAAGAGGTGTGGAAAAAAAGGTTTTGGGGTGTCGAAAGTGCCTTTACACCATAACTCTATAGAGGTGCTCTTGATAAAAGCAAGAATTTGCCTTGCTGTCAAAAAGTTAAATAATTTGCACCTGTCAAACAGGTGCAGAAAAATTGGTCTTTTGGTGTTGGAGGCATCTTCACACTGTAACCCTATAGAGGTACTCCTGATAAAAGTAAGAATTGGCCCTGCTGTTAAAAATTTAAATGATATGCACCTGTCAAAACTGCACCCAAAAAATTATTCTAGATGAAATCAATACCCACAACACTAGGCAGCCTCGAAGTCTTGCAGAGATTCCACATGCCAAAAACACTTAATCAGTGACATCGGAATTAGGGGATTCATAGCTGCTGGTAATCCAGGACTGATTCATTTTGATAAATGTCAGACGGTTCACAGAGTCTGTGGACAGACGTGTTCTACTATCAGTAACAAAACCTCCAGCAGCACTAAATGTCCGTTCTGAAAGCACGCTGGATGCTGGGCAGCCCAGCAGCTTAATTGCATACTGGGCAAGTTCTGGCCAGTGATCTATTCTCCTGACCCAGTAACCCAGTGGATCCTCAACTGGAAAACTCACCATCTGTTTTCACCCTTAGATAATCGCCCACCATATGATGCAAATGCTGCCGATGGAATGTGGAAGCTGAGAGCCCTGGGCGGCGAGGACTAAAAAAAAAATTGTAAAATGCATCACTTAGGTGGCCCTCTTCTGCACCGCTCCTCTCTTGACCAACAGAAGCCTGAAAACTACATTTTCCATGACACTGTAACCTACCAGATTCGGGAAAAGCATTCAATAAACTCCTCTTTAAAGTATCCTCAAGAGATTTCATCTTCTGTACCCTCTGTGGGGACAGGATAAGTTCTGAGACTTTCCCCTTGTAACGGTGGTCAAGGAGGGTTGCCAACCACTAGTGATCCTTCTCTTTGATGCCACCTATTCTTGGGTCCTTTTGCAGGCTGTAAAGCATGAGCTCCCATGCACCGCAGGTTTGTGGAGGCATGAGAAGCAGACTCCTCAGGGGCACTGAGGATTACAATATCTGGAACTGCCTCCTCCCAGCCGCATACTACTCCCAAGGGTTCTGGGGATGGAAAACCCTCTGTGAGGGTTGACGTATGTCTTCCTCTGCTTCAATGCCTCAAAAACTGCCAGAATGCTCCTCCTCCTCCCTCTCCTCTTGTGCGTTCTTTGACGTAGGAAAAATAGTGTCTGCGTAAAGCGGGCTTTGAGGAGAAAGGAAGTCCTCCTCCTCCTCCCCCTGCTCTGCCCCGAGTGCTCACATCCATAATGCCAAGCAGAGTCTGCTGCAGCAGGAAAACAACAGGGATTATGTCACTGATGCATGCATAGTCACAGCTCACCATCCTTGTGGCCTCCTCAAATCATGACAGTACAGTGCATGCATCCTTTATCAGCAGCCATTGGCATGGGGAAAAAAAGCCGAGCCGGCCTGAGGCTGTCATTGTGCCATACTCACACAGGTACTCATTGATGGCCCTCTTCTGCATGTGCAGCTGCTGCAGCATTGCCAAAGTCGAGTTCCACCTGGCGGGCATGTCAAAAATCAGGTGGTTTACGGGCAGGTGGAATTTCAGTCAACTGAGCACTGGCTGTGTATGACCGCCTGAAATGGCTACAGACTCTTCTGGCCTGCTTTAGCAGATCTTCCAACCCTGGGTACTTATTTAGAAAACGCTGCACCACCAAATTGAGGACATGTGCGAGGCATGGCACATTAATCAACTTTCCCTGTCTAAGGTCAAACGGGAGGTTTGTGCCATTATCCCACACCACCATTCCTGGCTCCAGCTGGCGTGTCCTCTGGGCCTGCCCCTTCAGAGCTGCAAGAATCTCTGGACCAGTGTGATTCCTTTCTCCTAGACAAACCAACTGAAGCTCTGCATGCCACCTTCTAGTGAATAGCCCCTTGAGCGCTTAGGGGTACTTGTGGTTCGTAGGACAATTCAGCAGAGGAGGGCATGGAGGAGGAGGAGGGGGTAGAGCTGACAAATCTTGCATTCACCACTGGATGTATGGAGACTTGGCAGCACAACAAGCTGCAGCACTGAGCCCTGTCCTGCATCCTTCTGAATTGCAAGCAGAGTTACCCAGTGTACTGTGAATGAAACCTGCCATTGTGATACAGCACATTATGAAAATTCACGGAAGGGGCAGAATCCACCAGACGGAAAGGCAGACGTTGTAATGCCAGCAGCTTTGACAAGCATGCATTTAGATGCTGGGCTTGTGGGTGGCAGTAACTGTATTTTTTTTTTTTTTTTACTGCAACAGATGCTGCAGAGAAATTTGTCAGCTATTGTCTACAGCTGGTGGTGTGCTACTGGCAAATGTGCTGCAAGGACCTGGGACACCCTGCGCTATACTATCATCCCTGTCAGTGAAGGCTGCTGAGAAGTCATGAGGTATAGCAGGGTTAGACTGAGGTAAGGAAGAGGAACAGAATTGCATTCCTTTTGTGTGGCTTTCAGGTTCTCTTGCCAACAGGCTGAGTGGTGGAAGGTTAAATACCTTGTCAAGCATGTGGTACCCAAATGGCTGGTGTTTTATTGCCATGCTTGATGTGTTTGAGACAAAGTTTGCAAATTGCAACAGTGCAATCAGCTGCACATGTGCTAAAAAAAGGCCAAGACAGATGAGCTGTGGGAAGGGTGGCGGGAGATAACAGCTACACAATGTAATGTCATACGGTGGTTTCTTTCTACTCTTCCATGATGGCTGCCTCGTTGGGGTTGCGCCTCACCCTCCCTTTCCTCCTTTGCTCTACCTGGCACCCAAGTCGCATCAGTAACCTCATCATCATCATCTCCTCCATCCTCATTACCACTGGAGGCAACTTGGTAATACACTGCGGCTGGGGGAACATGACTGCCAATTTGTGTACCAGTGTTTTCCCCTCTCTGTAGGCTCATGTTTCTACCTTCCTCAAGGTGCAAGTGGCTGATGCTGTGTTCAAAAAACCCAGCTGACTCCTCCATGCCTGATGCTGGAGCTAGGGCAGAAATAGCGGTGGACAAGGAGGCAGATTTAGCCACTCTGGCAGCTGCAGAGGACTTTGCACTAGTCTCTGCTTGGGTGACGGAGAATGAGGAGGATGAGGATGGTTTAGTAAGCCAGTCCCCTGTCTCCTCTGCATGCTGTGGCTGGTAAGCACAGGCAACATCACTAAAAAAAGGAAATGATGCCCTGCCTGAGTACTGACCATGTGTACCTTTGCCTGTGGACACATACGCTACTGGCCCCCCTCAAAGTGCCATGGGAACATCTGCTTCTTCTTGTTGGTGTCACAGACATGATGGGGGGTGCTTATTAACAATATGTAATAAAAATGTGGAAATGTGTAGATGGATGCACTTTAATCAATGGAAATTGGTGTTTGGTGCACTTTAACCTGAGAACTCACAACACAGACACAGTCCACCAACACACTACAATATATTGCAGTAAAACTGCACTAACGCACAAAAACATACTGCGTCAAATGTGCACTAACGCACAGAAATATACTGCTTTAAACATACAGTAAAGCACTGAAATATACTGCGTTAAATGTGCGCCAATGCACAGAAATATACTGCGTTAAACGTGCACTAAGGCACTGAAATATACTGCTTTAAACATGCAATAAAGCACAGAAATATACTACTGTAAACCTGCAGCACGCACAGAAATATACTGAATCAAACAGCGCGTAACTCACTGAAATATACTGTGTTAAACGTGCACTATTGTACAGAAATATACTGCGTTAAATGGCACGTTATGCACTGAAATATACTGTGTTAAATGTGCACTAATGTGCTGAAATATACCGTGTTAAATGGCACAAAACGCTCTGAAATATACTGCGTTAAATGTGCAGTAACACTCAAATATTTAGCGTTAAACGTGCAGTAACGCACAAATATACTGCGTTAAACGTACACTATTGCACAAAAATATACTGCGTTGAATGTGCAGTAATGCACTGAAATGTACTACGTAAAATGTGCTGTAACGCACTAAAATATGCTGTTTTAAATGGAACATAACGCATTGTAATATACTACGTTAAACATGCAATAACGCACAGAAATATACTGCATTAAGCGTGCACTAACATACAAAATTATACTGCATTAAACGTGCAGTAACTCACAGAAGTATGCTACATGAAACATGCACTACGCACAGAAATATACTGTGTTAAATGGCATCTAACGCACTGAAATATACTGCATTAAATGGCACATAACACACAGAAGTATACTGCGTTAAACGCGCAGTAATGCACATAAATATACTGTGCTAAATGGCCATTAATGCACTGAACTATAATGCAGTAAACTTGCCCTGATGAAGCAAACTGACACTAAAGTCAAAATGAATGGTTACTCACTACACTCACTGAACTATAACTAGATTCACACTAAAGTAAAAATGAGCCTTTTACTACACTCACACTGACTGAACTAGCACTAGATTCATACTAAAGTAACACTAAAGTAAAAATGAATGGTTGCACTACACTCACACTGACTGAACTATCACTGGATTCACACTAAACTGATATTCTACACTGACAATAGAATCAGAATAGCACACTATAGCCCTCTAATTCTCTAGTAGCACTGAACGGAGCCCTGTTCTATCTCTCTCCATGCCGATATCACACTACAAATGGCCGCTATTGAAAGAATACTTTTATAGTGTACGGTGGGACTAAGAGTAATAAGCCATGATTGGATAGAGTCATCATTTCTTTCTCCAATCATGGCTCTGACAGTGCTATGTGCCCTGATTGGGCAAAGCTTTCATTACTTCAGCCAATCAGGGCTTCCAATGCACTGTGCGGCAGCGGAGTGCAATGTGGTAATTCGGCGGGCCGAGCATGCGGTTGAACACCCTGATAATTCGGGTGTTCGTTGAACGGGCAAACAGTCATGCTCGGGCCAAACCGTTCGCCCATCGCTACTTAGTACCACCTAAAGCTTTGTAGGAGTTAATTCACTTCTGTCTAATGAACAAAAGGCATGTCCCCTATCAGCAAGCCTGCTTGTTGTCACTTGGAGAAACAGAAGTATATCTATGATTCTGCAAACAGTAACTTTTAAAAAAAACACAATTTTCATAGTGGGTCCAGACACTGGATGGCACATTGGGGATAGAGCCTGATAAAGGTGGTGTTAGCTGACAAAATAGGCTGTCTAATTTTTCCTGCAACAAAATATTTGCTGTTTTTTTTAAGCACTTAGGTGCACTTTAAGGAAGGAATTTGATTTAAAAAAAAAAACTGGTACAGGCTTGATGGCAGAGTGGAATTGCCAATAACATTAACACTTCAAACAAATTATTTCTGACTCAAATTACCTTCTGGCACATTCTAACAGCACTTTACACACAATGTAATCTACCTATGTATGGGCAATTAAAGCTCAAGACCCTCCGAAATGTGGTCTGTCACCAAAAGAACTGGAGCACTTTTGCAATTTAATATGTTTATTAAAAAAAAATGATTTTAATATTTCCTGGAAAAGGTGAATTACTGGCTATAGGACTAGAATTGTCCGTATACATCTTCTGTATACATCTGGCATTTGGGATCTTTGATTGCTTGTGAAGATATTTGAAGATGTATGCAGACACATCTTCAAATATCTTTACAAGCAATCCAAGATCTCAAGGCCCAGAGTATTCCAATATGCAAATTACAATACTTTTTATTCTAAATCTGACCCAATCTCTTCTGCCTCTTGAAAATTACTGTTGGCAAGTGATTTATCTCATCACAGTAATGGGTCATTAAGTGGGTATTGAAGCTAGAAAGAGTTGGCCAGTTATCTAGGAAGTGTTGGATTTTACATATTTGCTGGTTAGTGAGCCCCAGATTTAAGGGCTTCTAGGATGGTCATGAAGATGTTTTAAGTTACATGTAGGCTCCCTTGGTATGGTATTTTCATATTTCTGAAGACATCCTCTGATCATGATTCCTAAGAGAGAAGAGATGGGTTGAACACCCCCCTGTTTGGTTCGCAGCAGAACTCCTGAACAGGGGAAAAGTTCTGACCCGAATGGCGAACCCCATTGAGGTCTATGGGAGCCGAACAGGAAAAATCAAAAGTGCCCAGTTTGAAGGGTTATATGCAAGTAATCGGCCATAAAATGGTATGGGGTGCTGCCCTGGGGGACATAGATCAATGCAAAAAATGTTTTAAAAAACAATTGTTTTTTAGGAGCAGTGATTTTAATGATGCTTAAAGTGCAGCAATAAAAATGAAAAATTCCTTTAAATATAGTGTCTGGGGGATCCCCTTAGTCTGCCTGTAAAGTGGTGCCTCTATAGCATGTATAAAACATGCTGCAGCAAAAATTTAATTTTTAAAGAAAAAAAAAATCAAATCAAATTTAAATTGACTCACTAAAATTTAAAAAGAAAATGACCCCCCCCCCCCCAAATCAATACCAGACCCTTACCTGAGCATGCAGCCTGCCAGGTCAGGAAAGGGGGGATGAGCGAATGCCCCCCCCCTTCTCCTGAACCATACCAGGCCACATGCCCTCAAAATTTTATTTCTGTGTGACGTCGCCAGATAGTTTCGCCCTTCATTATAAAAGAACTGTCAAATGGCAGAGCCCGCAGTAGGCAGACAGCCTTCATGGACTGCGGGAGCATTATTTTTTTTTTCAGGTGCAGTGGGCGGCATGATTAAAGGAGTTGTAAAGTCAGGAAGGTTTTTTATCTGAATGTATTCTATGCATTAAGATAAAAAGCCTTCTGTGTGTAGTAGCCCCCCCCAGCACCGCCTAATACTTACCTGTGCCCCCCCCTCTCTGTCCAGCAATGTCCACAAGTCCCTCAGCCATCCTGGGACTCTCCATCCTGATTGGCTGAGATACAGTTGCGGCGCCATTGGGCTCCATGGCTGTCAATCAAAGTCAGTGAGCCAATCAGGAGAGAGAGTGGGCAGGGCCACATGGCAGCTCCATGTCTGAAGGGACACACGGAGCTGCAGCTCGGCTCGGGTTCCCCCACAGCAAGCAGCTTGCTGTGGGGGAACTCGATAGGAGGAAGGGGCAAGGAGCAGGAACGAGGGACCCGAGAAGAGGAGGATCCAGGCTTCTCTGTGCAAAACCAACTGTACAGAGTAGGTAAGTATAACATGTTTGTTATTTTTTTTAAAAACTAGACTTTACAATCATTTTAATGATGGGTCTTACATTTGGGGGGCATTTTTTTTTTTTTTAATAAAAGAATTGTCAAAAACTGTCTCATACTTTTTAAATTTTTTTGGTGAATGGATAGGGGTACAGCGCCCCAGACTCATTCACATGGGGGGTGGGATCTGGGGGGTTTCCAGATTTCACTAACCCCCTGCCCACAGACCCCCACAACCACCAGCCATGGTTGTGGGGATGAGGCCCTTGTCCCCATTAAGATGGAGACAGGGAACCCCCCCATGTGTAGGGCATGTGGCCTGGTATTGTTCAGGAGGGAGGGGGGCCGCTCGCTCGTCTCCCCCTTTTCTGACCTGCCAGGCTGCATGCTCGAATAAGGGTCTGGTATGGATTTTAGGGGGAACCATTGCCGTTTTTTAAACAATTTTTTACAGGCAATTTTTTTATTACTCAGCTGTCAGCAAGGAAGCCCACTGAGAGCTGATGACTCATTGGTTGTTAAGGACACCGGCCTGCTCCTTAACAACCAGCATTTATTGGTCTATAATTGGGCAAAGTTTTGCCCAATCAGGGCGTAGAATACACTGTGCAGCCCGCAGTGCATTGCAGGGCGCTCGGTGCAAATTCGGGATTTCCCCAAACAGGGTGAATAGCCAGCGTTCGGCCCAAACTCATTCTCGGGCTGAACCCTTCACCCAACTCTCTTAGAGACGTGCTTTGACCTTAAAATGGTCTCAGAAAGGAGGAACACCTTTGTTGGGAAAGAAAACAGGTCACAGATTAACAAATACAACCAAACTGTCTCTCATTTTGAGGGAATTTTCTTTTTTTGGAACCATATCCCTTATCACTCTTATCTTTTCTAAATGAATGTTTGTTGGGCGCTTCTGCTGAAAAAACAGCCTTCCAGCTTGATCTTAGTAGGGGGAGGATGAAAAGGGAGGTGGGTGGACATCCAATATCGTGCAAGTGCACCACGCTAACACTGAGGGCAACTCTTTGGAATGGCAGAAGCAGTTCCAACTTGAGATTAGTACCATTTTGTAATAATTGGTTTTATCATGTTGTGACTTCTATTTTCTCCCCTCCCCTTTTTTTCATCAATATTTGGAGTATTTCAATATTTTAAATATTTGATTTGATTTTCCATGTTTTTCAGGTATTGGTCGTGTATTTAAATATGTATGGAACTTATGTACCGATTTTGGATTAATAGTTATGTGGTCGTAAGCTCTTTAATATGTTTCTAATATGTTTTTTATATGTTTTTTAAGGTTTTTAAGGCAATACTGTCTTTCTTCTAGACCTGGGGCTTGTCCTGTTCCTGTGTCTCTCCTCCCACTGACTGTTCCAGTCTTTGCTAGTTGTAATTTCCGGTCTCCAGCGTTCAAAATCCCCTGTGTCATTTCCTTCCCTCACAGCTCTGACGAAGGAGCACTACTGTGCATGCTCTGAAACGCGTACCACCCCCTTGACGTCATTACGCTTGGTGCCGTGCACGAGCGAGGCATGCGTTCCACAGCAGCCTCAGACTGATCCATCGTCCCTGATTGGCCTCCTCCACCTGTGTCCTCTCTCTGCTGCTGGACAGCTAGAGGAAGGATGAGTCGCAGGACCAGGAAGAAACCCCGAGCCATGAAGATACATGTTATCTATTCTGTAAGTTTGCTTGTTGTGTGTGCAATAAAGTGTTGCTAGCTGTACTCAGAGGCACCTTTTATTTCTTTACTCTTACCTCTTCAGTTGTTCCTTTTGTGGTCAATGTATAGTGATCTGTAAAAAAAATACTATTTAATTACTAAAAGTTTATACTACTACATTAAGGGGTCTATTAATTGTTTTCACCAAATATTTACATAAGATTTAATTCCCAAAGCATGAATCTTGGGTAAAAGTTGTGTGAAAACATTGATAAATACAGTGCCTTGCGAAAGTATTCGGCCCCCTTGAACTTTGCGACCTTTTGCCACATTTCAGGCTTTAAACATAAAGATATACAACTGTATTTTTTTGTGAAGAATCAACAACAAGTGGGACACAATCATGAAGTGGAACAAAATTTATTGGATATTTCAAACTTTGTTGACAAATAAAAAAACTGAAAAATTGGGCTTGCAAAATTATTCAGCCCCTTTACTTTCAGTGCAGCAAACTCTCTCCAGAAGTTCAGTGAGGATCTTTGAATGATCCAATGTTGACCTAAATGACTAATGATGATAAATAGAATCCACGTGTGTGTAATCAAGTCTCTGTATAAATGCACCTGCACTGTGATAGCCTCAGAAGTCCGTTGAAAGCGCAGAGAGCATCATGAAGAACAAGGAACACACCAGGCAAGTTCGAGATACTGTTGTGGAGAAGTTTAAAGCCGGATTTGGATACAAAAAGATTTCCCAAGCTTTAAACATGCCAAGGAGCACTGTGCAAGCGATGATATTGAAATGGAATGAGTATCAGACCACTGCAAATCTACAAAGACCTGGCCGTCCCTCTAAACTTTCAGCTCATACAAGGAGAAGACTGATCAGAGATGCAGCCAAGAGGCCCATGATCACTCTGGATGAACTGCAGAGATCTACAGCTGAGGTGGGAGACTCTGTCCATAGGACAACAATCAGTCGTATACTGCACAAATCTGGCCTTTATGGAAGAGTGGCAAGAAGAAAGCCATTTCTTAAAGATATCCATAAAAAAAGTAGTTTAAAGTTTGCCACAAGCCACCTGGGAGACACAACAAACATGTGGAAGAAGGGGCTCTGGTCAGATGAAACCAAAATCAAACTTTTTGGCAACAATGCAAAATGTTATGTTTGGAGTAAAAGCAACACAGCTCATCACCCTGAACACACCATCCCCACTGTCAAACACGGTGGTGGCAGAATCATGGTTTGGGCCTGCTTTTCTTCAGCAGGGACAGGGAAGATGGTTAAAATTGATGGGAAGATTGATGGAGCCAAATACAGGACCATTCTGGAAGAAAACCTGATGGAGTCTGCAAAAGACCTTAGACTGGGATGGAGATTTGTCTTCCAACAAGACAATGATCCAAAACTTAAAGCAAAATCTACAATGGAATGGTTCACAAATAAACATATCCAGGTGTTAGAATGGGCAAGTCAAAGTCCACACCTGAATCCAATCGAGAATCTGTGGAAAGAACTGAAAACTGCTGTTCACAAACGCTCTCCATTCAACCTCACTGAGCTTGAGCTGTTTTGCAAGGAGGAATGGGCAAAAATTTCAGTCTTTCGATGTGCAAAACTGATAGAGACATACCCCAAGTGACTTACAGCTGTAATCACACCAAAAGGTGGCGCTACAAAGTATTAACTTAAGGGGGCTGAATAATTTTGCACGCCCAATTTTTCAGTTTTTTATTTGTTAAAAAAGTTTGAAATATCCAATAAATTTCATTCCACTTCATGATTGTGTCCCACTTGTTGTTGATTCTTCACAAAAAATTACAGTTTTATATCTTTATGTTTGAAGCCTGAAATGTGGCAAAAGGTCGAAAAGTTCAAGGGGGTCGAATATTTTCGCAAGGCACTGTATATCCCTACATTTTTCATCCTACCTATAAATCACTGAATGTGTTATTTTGTAAAGCCAATACACAGAAAAATAGGTATAAAAGCACTTGTGGGTTAAAGTAATCATTTTTTCTGTATTATTTATTGTCTGTGTAACAGAGGACATGGCATGGCTTTGTTATTTCTGTACAGATTTGAAAGGTATGGATTAGCTGATAAAAGTTCTGTTGCCATTATTATGGTTGTGATTGCTGAACAGCCACAGAGATTTTTCAGATTCAGTTTTATTTGCGCTTTTGTTAACTGCTACTTGGTCCATTTGTTTCAAGCAACACTTGGGTTTCAAACATTGATAGCATTTATAACTATATATGATCATCCATGTTCTGTTAACCACTATTTAGGCCTAAAACAAGACACAGCCCTCTAAATGAAACCAAGTTCATCCATATATGCTGTTTATTATGCAATCTATGTGGAACGGAAGCAGTACTGCCAAGATTTTTGCTGTCTAGTAGGACCAGATATCACTTATGTTTTCCCCCTACATAAATATATTTTTACACTTTCAAAAAAAATTGTGTTGAAGTAAAAAACCAAGGGGAAGCATACCACCACCATGAAACCATGCAATTTTTGGTTGTGATCCTTCACCAAATCTAAGTCTGTACAAAAGGCAAAGTTTCATCTCTAAAAGCTATATAAACTAGCAAAAAAGTTTGCAGTGTCAAAAACTTACACCTGCATATGACTTTTTTTCAATGTCTACAAATGTCAACAAAACTGTGTTTCAGGAATTATGTATACTGTATATATTTTACAAAAAGGATAGGAATGCAATTAGGAAACATAACGTTGGTTAAAGCCTGGTCCACACCTATGCATTTTTAGTGCATTTTCAGTTTTGCAGAAACACACTACAGTCCATTTAACATGGTTATGGGTCACGTTCACATCTGTGCATTTTATGGAAAGGGCCAGTGACTTTTTTTCAGATTTTTGGTTCCATAGACTTCAATGAATCAAAAACGTGTATTGAAAAAAGCAAAATGCACCTAGAATATACAAATTGCAACCTCCATAGGAGTGAACCAGGCCTAAAGATCCACACATATAGTAGCCTGGCTTGAGCTATGAACCATCTTCATTAGACTGGATAAATAAAAACATTTATCCACCTAACAAAATCATTACAAACAATGTAACCATACATTCTCTGATTAAACAGTTGAGACAAATTATTATGGTAGTGATACATCTGGACTATGAGAATCTCCCATGCTCTGTGACTCAGCTTACTCAGTGGAACAATGCACACCATCATGTTGGAAATGTATACAGCTCCAATCTGCATCTCTATAAAACACATATGACACATGTAGAAACCTATATGCATACCTAAGGGATTGCACAGTGAACTCAAACAATCAATTACCAACCAACACAGAAGAAGTGGTAAGCGGCCACTAGACATACACTATATTGTCAAAAGTATTGGGACACCTGCCTTTACACACACACACACACTTTAATGACATCCCAGTCTTAATACGTAGGGTTTAATATTGAGTTGGCCCACCCTTTGCAGCTAAAACCGCTTCAACTCTTCTGGGAAGGCTGTCCACAAGGTTTAGGAGTGTGTCTATGGGAATATGTGATCATTCTTCCAGAAGCGCATTTGTGAGGTCAGGCACTGATGTTGGATAAGGAGGTCTGGCTTACAGTCTCCGCTCTAATTTATCCCAAGGAGTTCTATTGGGTTGAGGTCAGGACTCTGTGCAGGCCAGTCAAGTTCCTTAACCCCAAACTCGCTCATCCATGTCTTTATGGACCGTAATTTGTGTACTGTTCCAAATCATTTGGTGGAGGGGGATTATGGTGTCAGGTTGTTTTTCAGGGGTAGGACTTGGCCCCTTAGTTCCAGTGAAGGGAATTCTTAAGGTCTCAGCATACCAAGACATTTTGGACAATTTTATGTTCCCAATTTTATGGGAAAAGTTTTGGGTTGGCCCTTCCTGTTTCAACATGACTACGCACCAGTGCATATAGCAAGGTGCATAAAGACATGGATGAGTGAGTTTGGGGTGGAGGAACTTGACTGGCCTGTACAAAGTGACCTCACAAATGCGCTTCTAAAAAAATAGTCACAAATTCCAATTGGCACACTCCTAAACCTCATGGACAGCCTTCCAAGAGGAGTTGAAGCTGTTATAGCTGCAAAGGGTGGGCCAAACTCAATATTGAACCCTACAGACTAAGACGGGGATGCCATTAAAATTAATGTGCGTGTAAAGACAGGCGTCCTAATACTTTTGACAATATAGTGTATAATGGGCAGCTTACATACACTACTAATCATCAGTGTTTATAGGCATATACAGTAAATGAGCAAACTAAACCCAAAGTAACACATAGGCATATAAAGGACCCTAAAAGATACTACGTTTCTATTATATTGCTTAAGTTTTTTTTTTTTTGTTGAAGCATGGGCCATCACCAAACTTTTGCTTTCTTCTTTTAATACATTTTATTACACCAAAAAAATATGCTAACACCACCTGTCCCCTTGACTCAAACCATGTTTACAGACCCCTGATGACATATGGGAATGTCCCAAAATACTACTCTCCAGCTCAACAATGAATCCGAATATATAAAAAATAAATTGATGGAAGAGTTCTTCTCTCCCTAATTTAGACCTACTACTAAACCCTAGTTTTAGAAGATAGAAACTTTGCCCAGACTGGGAGCATTTTACCAGCACCAAGTGGGGGTGAGCAAGCAGCACAAACAACCCATTTACATGTCTGTACCACCTTTGGGGTTGTGTCAACAAGCTTTGGGCTTGTAACCTGTTATATTGCTTTTAGCGCCCCTCAAAGTAGAGGTGACAGATCTCTGTGTCCCAAAGCATAAGGTGCAGGCTAGTCCTGTTACAAATCCAGAGGGCTAATAAATGTAAAGAGGAGAGGATGGCCATTACTCCCATCCAGCCCAGGGCAATAAACAATAAGGAGCGGCCTCAGCCTACCTGTCTCCACCAAACCACACACCCTGATGCATTTTGCAGGGCTTGTAACCTGTTATATTGCTTTTAGTGCCCCTCAAAGTAGAGGTGACAGATCCCTGTGTCCCAAAGCATAAGATGCAGGCTAGTCCTGTTACCAATCCAGAGGGCTAATAAATGTAAAGAGGAGAGAATGGCCGTTACTCCCAACCAGCCCAGAGCAATAAACAATAGGGAGCGGCCTCAGCCTACCTGTCTCCACCAAACCACACACTCTGATGCATTTCGCAGGGCAAAATGCATGAGGGTGTGTAGTTTGGTGGAGACATGTAGGCTGGGACTTTGGGCCTGTGTTGATGGCGTCCGTTAGTCAGCAATTTGAGATACTTCAAGCTCATTGAGAGTTCACTGAATGGTATACTTGGTTGACAGATGACCTCCTTCTGGCTTGCATTGGAATACAAAACCTTGAAGAGAACAGAAGCCTGTCGACAAAGGACTTTAATCTGTTTTGAGGCACCAGTTGTCTAGAACGTTCTTTGGCCACTTCTTAGAAATTGAAAGAAAACTAATTATGAATTGGCTAAAATGTAAGGAAATAATGGGCACAAACCAAACCAGAAAGGTCATGTTTTAGTAGCCAGAACAAGAGGATTTTTTAATTGATTTCTATCCATTACCACATCTTACTCTTTGCATCCTTTATAAACTGATATACTTGGATTTATTGGAGTTTTCCCTAAATCCCACCATTTTTTTATTATTATTATTATTAGAGAGCTGACATAATACAACATTGATAAACCGTAAATATGCATATGTCTGGAAAAAATTGTATTATCAAAAAATAGTTGTAATTAAAATGAAGCAGTCAATTCCCAGTCATAATAATTCTAGTTCTTATCTGTGTTCATTACCGGTATGTAGTTCATTCAGAGTATATTCACTGTGGTGTAAGCGCAATGTGATTGCTTAGACCAACTTCAAGTGGGTGGGCAAGTGAGAGAGTGAGTGTATGTGTGTGTGTGTCTGCATGGCACACAAATATCAGACTAATTCATTTGTGAATTTGTCATAATACATTTCTTAGGATGGGTTCATAGCAATAAGATACAAGGTGTGTCTGAATAGTCAATTATCCAGCTAGAATAATGATGCTGTCATGTGTTTCAGGTGAGACCAGCCCAAGATTATGGGTGGAGAAATAGACTCTGCTGTACAGCATCCTTAGTTCATCCCTCGCAAAAGGAAAGACACCTTTTAACATCTAAGTGTGAGAGAAGCCAGGAGGGAGAACCCTGCACTCCAAGTACTGGGAACGGAATAGAATCCCTGCGGACTGTGCTGGGTAGCACAGATACAACTCACAATGGATTGGAAGCTGTTTACCCATTTCAGTGTCTTCATACTGTTACTGGTAAGCAATAACTTCTAATATGTTCACATTATTTTCTGGAGTAGTTAAGAAAATTCTATAGTTTTTTTGTTAATCCTAATATTAAAAATATGGTCATACAAATATATCATATATATGGAAATAGCAATGTGTATATACATAACCCATATTATAATTGTATATACTTATTAACCTTAAAACAATTAAAAGGTTTTGCAAATTATTATGCTCTTTTGCGCAGTGAAACACATGGAAAAGCTTTTTGGTTTTTTTTAGAACAAAGATGATGTGCTCAGTACAGAAAACCATTGCATCCAAGCAGATTTCACTGTACCAAAGTCAGATACATTTTCCTTTTAGGTGCATTCTGGTTGATTGCTATGGTTTCATGCAAGCTTTCCCATGCATTGAAGATGCAGGTCACACCAATGTATACGTGGTGCAGTATGCAAACAAAATCCTGTAATATACTCAGCTTTGCAGGAGCATTGTCCCTATTGTGCAATGAAAAGTTTCTTTACATTACATAATAGCTTACTTTGAAACTCAAAGCCATTGCTAACTTTTTTTTTTTTCTAATCCATACATAAATGAGCAAGACCCAAGGCACCTGACTTCTAGTTTTTGCTCGATATTCACAAAAAGATGATTGTGGATTACCTATACTCAGTGTTTTTACTGCACTATACTAACAGGATGCTTGTTGTTTATTTAATATTTGTATGTTAGCCTTCATTGTTGATGTAGAAGCATAACTTGTTACTACTGTGAAACAAAGAAACAATTCATTACTATCCTAAGGCTCCCAAAGTAGAAACTGTTCTATATTAAAGGGTGTGTTATAAGGTGCCTAGCTGTCTCTGAATTCAGTGGATTTAAAGTCCTGGAACAAGTATGCAGAAATTGAAGTCAGAAATCTTGATCTGCATACTTAATCTAGGTCATTGACCTATAAAATATTGAAGCCAGAACAGCAATAGTCAGGCAATTAGCATCTTCAGAAGGATAGGTTAGCAATGTCAACCTTTATTTATTTCTCTTAGCACATGGTGTTTTTAAATTAGATACATAGATTTTTTTTATTTTGTGTTGTGGAGCCTTTCCATTCGCTGCACAGTGATGGATAAGACTTCAGGGTAAACTGGCAGTATGTTGAATTTTTAATTACAGTATTCAATTGCCTACTGTATTATATAGTAAATGTAAATCATACAAATGGTACACAACTGGCTCACAGGTTCTTGGCATTATGTTCTAAAAATAAATTATTGATTATTAATCTTTAAATTGTGCAGCAATTGACATTCATGTGTGCAGTCATAGTATGCTCTAAAGAATTTAAGTTTTTACTTTTTAAATCTTAGAATGGGATATATCCTACCCATTTGAAAGCATATACATTTTCTTTTGGCCTATAGAACATATAGAACAACCTATGGTCAGCATATATAATTACGACCAGAAACAATAATTATGGTAGGACAAGAATAATGTAATAAAATAAGAGAAGGTATTGGTTTTCTTAGTAAAAGACATTAATGTATGTATGCACATTAGTAAGCTTGAATCGACTATGATTTGCAGAAGATCCACATTCTGCCTAGTTAATACCCATGGGCTCAGCTGGACTATGCTTGCAGTCCATGTCTCTTATATAAGGCATGTGGTAACCAGTCAATGCAATTCTCATATACAGGCCTACCATTGCTGTTTTATGAGGGTGCAGGCTTTTGGGCCTTTGCTTCTTGGTAAGTCACTAACCGAGAATTGGCATGCTGTTGATATTTTCATAAAGGAAACCTGCTCCGGAGCTTGCCCTTTCACGAACAAGTTAGCAATGGCCAGCAGCTTATCTTTAAAATGCACTGATGGGTTTAAACTGCACCCTTCCCTAGTCTCAGATTATGTTTTCATTCGGAAAATCTATTTTAGACATTTATCATTGTAATATAACAATTTCTAGAAATTCAGAAAATTCATAATGATGAAACCGAGGTCACTGGGTTTAAAGAAAACAGATTCATTAGACTCTTTAATATATAAATAATATATATGAATATATATATATATATATATATATATATATATATATATATATATAAATATATATATATATATATATATATTATTGTGACAGTGCTGTGTCCTGCCACAGTGTGAAAAGGATTTGGTGTCACCCAGGATTCTCATCCAGTTAGATCAAGGGGCTCAAGGGTGCTTGTCTCACAGTTTTCTTTTTCTTCACTGGTTAGTAAAACCTGGTTTGGGACCTGGAGCCAGGAGATTTCTTAGAGACTTGGGTGGGATGAAATCTCCCATCCTGGGTCTTTGGCTTTTTGTAGAGACTTGGCCATGGTTCTGAGCTGCACCCCAGCAGACAGAGGAGGACTCTACCCAGCAGACAGGAGGGTTCAACCTAGGAAAGACAGGTAGAAGCCAGAGCGGCAAGGAGCTGCTAGCTGTACAGACATCGTTGGTGAGATATTGGTCTGTAGGAGACAGACAAGGGCCTGAAGTGTAAGGCCAAAACAGCAGTGTCGTATGTGTAAGCCAGGAGGCTGAGTGTGTATCTCTTCGTAAGAGAGAGAGAATGCTGAAAACCCCTGTGAGAAATTATTTAATTTTGATTTCCAGAATTTTGTTTAACTTTCTTTTAAATGGACAAGAAAACCAAGAAAAGCCCTCAAAAAGATACAAAAAGCGAGTCAGGCTGATCTCTGAGTCACTCACTGGTAACAAGTAGTTGGATCAAGAGCTCAGTCTTTCCTTTGACTATACTGGTTGCATACTTTGTCTATTTCACTAGCTCAGAAAGTATTGTAGGCAGATATGGCCAGGCATTTAGCATTTTCCGGAGGTCAGTTACAACAGCATCCACATTCCAATTAGTACAATTTTGTTAAACATTGCAAGGAAAACAGGTTCTTGTAAAATAAATTCCACATACCATGCTAATCATTTTTATACCAAAAACAAAGCAGGAAGAACTGGGCATGTTAAGAATTGAATTAGCTACACCCAAAACTTGTAATTACTGTTTAGTTTTATGAGGGAAGACTCACCAAGCAGTTGATGACATGTTTTTTTTTAAGACTTTGTCCACAGTACACGGGTTCACCAATGCATTTTAGATTTGTTGCCTTACCCTCAATGGATGGTAATGCAGTTACACATTAATGATTCAGTTCTTTGTAAGCTTTAGCTAATATGGTTCTGAAGTCATGACAGTGTGAGCATTTGTATATGTCAATCATAGATTAGTGATGACAGAGAGATGGATTTCAGGTCTCTGGTAAATTACTTTGAACACTTGACATTTAACATACCTTCTATAATCATAAATATCTTGTGATGTGTGGCATTGCGTTTTGTTATTATTCCTTTTTTTTCTCCTCTGAAGCATTAAATTTATGAAATAGGGGGTAGATTGCTCTACATTAAAGTGAAGTAGATGTTTCATGGCTGTAGGAGGAAAGCGAGAGAGAGAAAAACAATAGGTTTGCTTTACTAGAGCAGATGTTGTTCTTTTAGCAATGTGAATGTTGACTTTGCAAAGTCAATGTTAGTGGATATGTCAAAGAGTATCATTTAGGAGAGACTTTAACAAACTTAATGGATAAGTTCACCTTTACCAGCATGTTACATGTTACACCCGTATTTAGGGTGTAAGATGTAATATGTTGGTAATCACATCCCCCCTCACCCCCAGAGCCTTCCAATGTAACATCAGGCAGGGGTCCTTCTACCACAGTCGCTGCCACATGCCACATTTTAAAATCAGCGCGGGTGTGCAAGGCTCCACCCACATAGCCACATAATTTATTCACAGAGATCTGGGAATGAATAAACTACAAGTCCCATCTTCCACCACTAGCAGGCTGATGATTGCCCTCGTGGTTCACTGACACTTCCTGCAGCTCACTAACTGTTTGCCCTTATGGAATTATGGGCAGAGTTGTCAGAAGTGTCTGCTAAAGCCAAAACTTGTTTTCAAGTTTTGGATAGAGTGGGAAATGTTTAAAACTCACATCAGCTTTTTTACTGTCTCTATCCCACTGGGAAACAAAGGGAAATCCCATCTTAGACAGTTCACACTACATAACGAGTATAAGAGTTTGGGTTTCCCATCACTTTCTGTCCTGGTGACATGGTTACTTGCACCAGAATCACAAACTGACAGATCAGTGATCCAAGGAAAGGAGTTGTATGGTTTTTGCATATTACATGCACCTTTTTCAACTCTTTTGACTGGTTTTAACAGAAATTGCCATTCATAAAAATCTGAAGGAAAATAATGTGGTGATGTTCCTGATAAAAGCCAGTAAGATGTTTGTTTTAATTTTTCAACCTACACTAGAAATACTTTAGTTGAACCCTGATGTCTTTGCATTTTTTTCTTGCCTCATATTATTATTATTATTAGTAGTAGTAGTAGTAGTAGTATTTTGAAACTATGTTGCACTGTGCCATAATTGCTAAAAAAAAACATTGATTTTTCCCAACTACGTAATCAACAAGCTGAGAGCAATGCTGACTACCATGTCCTCCAATGGCAGTCTTTAAAAAGTACATGACACAAAATTCTACAGTCCATCTTATTCATATTTTGAAGGAACTTTACTTTTTGTTCCTGAGAACAGTGCCTAATGCTGCAGTTATCTCACTTGCCTGTTAATATGGGAGGGGACAACCTTAATTTCCAAAACCTGTAAAATATCATATGAAAAACCAGAAAGGAAGAGGTTACTCTAACCCCACATATATTGGGCTTTTAAATGGTGACTACCAAATAAAGGAACAACCATATTATTAACTTATTAAAAAAAGTACAAAAATGCATTTATTTAGTATCCACAGTCATATATAAACAACCTCATACATGTAGGGCCATGAACAGACATGGGGCCCAAAAAAACATAATACATACAGTGACATCAATAATGTATGACAGATAAAAGGTGCATAATGTGCCCCCATGTTTCGCGGCCTATGTATTCTGCTTCTTCTGGGCTTCTGCCATTCGTATACATATACGAATGGCAGAAGCCCCAAAAAAGTGGAATACATAGGCCGCGAAACATGTTGGCACATTATGCACCTTTTATCTGTTATACATTATTGAAGTCACTGTATGTATTATGTTTTTATGGGCCCCATGTCTGTTCAGAGCCCTACATACTATGAGGTTGTTTATATATGACTGTGGATACTAAATAAAGTTATTGATATAGTTGTTCTTTCATTTGGGAGTCACTATTTAAAAGCCAAATATATGTGGGGTTAGATTAACCTCTTCCTTTCTGTTTTTTTATATGTAGCTATAGGGCTGGTTTCTCCCAAATCTTTCTGACTCACATCTATTACCATAAGACACAAATTTCTGTAAAATATCATGTAATATACTGTATGCAGGGAGTATATGTGGAATTTGAAATATGGTTGTCCAGCTCAAATTTATTTATTGAGTCAATGTCAGGTTTGGAGTACAAATAACCATAGAAATTGACTGACTGTTGTAAAAAGATTTATAACTGTAGAACATGCCTTTTCTAGTAAAAAAAAATCTTTACAATAAACAACAACATTTAGCACTAGACAGTAATGTTCAAGGTCAAACTATTGATTTTAAATGAAAATCATGTGAATGGTTTACTGTGTGTAAAACGTATCACATGCACAGTAGTGTTTTCCTCCATCATTATATCAATGGTTTCTTGCTGCTCCCTAGAGATAGGAGCCATCAGTTCTGGCCAGAACCGCGCTCTTATACCATAAAATACATATCACAATAGTGAATAAAAATAGTGAATAAACAAATAAATACATCTTCATTTAAATTATAGAAAATATATCAAAATTGTGAAGTCCATGTATAGATCCCACACGTGAATAACATCCTCAGTGAGTATAGGAAAGGTTCCTCTCCACCAGCATGCAGAAACACTATGCACTCACCAGGGACTCCAGTTACGCATATGGAAAAATCCAAGATGGCATACATGTGGTCACAGGAATTAATTCAAACCGCTGCTGTCATCTAATCGATATATATATATATATATATATATATATATATATATATATAGCGTATTCAAAGCTCCATTGTTGCCATATAGAGAGGGAGAGGAAAGAACACTCTCAAGGTGCAGTATTTTAAATCATTTATTTAAAAAAGAAGGTTGTATTGCACTAACATCAAAGAAGACAGGGATCAGCAGTGTTGCCAACCGCCGGTATTTTTACTGCCAATCCGTAAAAAATAGGCACTTTTCTCCTGCCAGTAAATGCTAGTGACAGGAAAAGGTTGCCAGTAAAAACTATGGCAGCGACATTCGGCTTGGCATGCGCAGTTCTGGTCCGGCAGGTTTGCCTGAGCATGTCATGTGATGACATGGTGCAAGAGAGCTAAGCAGGGCGGCCAGAGACTCGTGTGTGGGTCTGTGGGACAAAAGCAAGGCAAGCTGGGAGTGGGACTGTCAGTGCTGTTTGGATTGTAGTGAACTGAAGGGACCACCTGGTGTGGAGAGAGACTGTCACTGTGAGGGGATGTGTCGTGTGGTTGAGGTGTCATCGCCATCTGTTTTGTCCTGTCCTTGAGCTACTTACTATATTGAAAGTAAAATCAGAAATATGTTTTTTGCCTAATATCTACCTTAAATCACATTGGATATGGACAGTTGGACACGTCATTATTGTTTGTTTATTTTTCTTTACCATCGTGTGTTTTCTATTTCAACTTTTTCCCAGCCCTGAAAAGGGAGATTGTGTGGCCTCCGAAACGCATTGGATGTCTTTTGTCCTGCTTTTTGTAACCAATTGAATGATAAAAAGGATCCTTTTGCTAAGGATTTGGCTCTCTTTTTAACCCATTACACTGGGGTTTATCTTCGGCCTTTTTCACACAGGCAGTAAGGGGCAGTAAAAATTGGTGGTTGATCTTTGTTTTTATTACCGCCTTCTCCCAAATGGCCACCCACTTATGAATGAACATGGAGGCTGGAGGTGTGTGTACACATTGGTGTGCCTATGATGCTTCTCTTCATGGTGCAGCAATTTTAACTTCTACCAAATGCTCCCATTACAGTTAATGGGACCATGCCACATTAATGAACCAAATGCTGGGTTGGCAGTTATAGTGCGGTATTTCAATGAAAAATACCCTTTTAGATGAAATCACCTTCTTAACACCTGAATCTGTAGGGATAGCCATCCATGTCAAATTAGCATTAGAAACATTTAGGAGTCTCTTCACTTTGCAAGTGCAGTTGCACTCTACAAGGGAATTTGCTCCAGAGCTTAGAAAAGTAGGTGAAGCTCTGCTGACTTCCGTTATCCAATTATATGCAAACAAAAATGCTGTTTTTTATTTTATTTTCCATGTATGTGATTAGGTATGCTTTACAAAGTGAAACTTTATCTAATTTACTAAGCTCTGACGATAATTCCCATGCAAAGTGCAACTGCACTTTCAAAGTGAATGATCTATTTATATTAGATTGTAAGCTCTTCTAAGCAGGGCCCTCCCAATCCTCTTGTATTTTATTGTATTGTAACTGTATTCTTTCCCTTTTATGTTGTAAAGCGCTGCGTAAACTGTTGGCACTATATAAATCCTGTATAATAATAATATTAATCTCCCCTTAGTGAATCAACCCCACTGTCTTGTGGACATTATGGGGTTGATTTACTAAAGGCAAATGGGCTGTGCACTCTGCGAGAGAAGTTGCTCCAGAGCTTAGTAAATGAGCAGAAGCTGTGCTGACTTCCATTATCCAATCATCTGCAAATAAAAATGCAGTTTTTTTTTTTTATTTTCTTTGCACATGATTGGGTATTCTTTGCAAAGTGAAGTCTTATCTCATTTTCTAAGCTCTGGAGCAACTGCACTTGCAGAGTGCAACTGCACTTTGCAAAGTGCATAGTCTACTTGCCTTTAGTGAATAACCCCACTGTGTGCTTAGTCAATACTATTACAATTGTTAGCAAGAGTTTGTCTGTTGGTGCACAGGCCAAATTTGGTTATTTGGTGATATGACCAATTTCACAGGCCTTTTAGGCTCCTTTCGCACTGCCACAGCAATGTATACCAGAATGTAAGTGGCACCCTGTCCATTTGTAGATGGGTGGTTAGGGGACAGTAAAAACACAGCCTTTTTTTTACCGCCCCTATGAAAGGAGACTGCTGTATAAATAAATAACTAACAAATAAATAACAATTCTATTTTTTTAAATTCTATATTTCAGTAGTTATTTATAGTCTTCTTTAGAATTTTTATTGGATTATTAAAAGAGCACTAAAGTTGGATTCATTACATTAAGTAGTAATATAGAGTATAAATCACTGACTCAAAACACTGTATTAATATTTTTTCAAATGTTTTTATTACTTTGAAAATGTGTGCATATCCACAGTCCATCCCTGTAGCTCCAGCTGCTGTTTTGTTATTTCTGGCCTTGGGGTGATATTTCAACTTCCTGCTGAATGTAAAAGTGAAAGAACACATCCTCAGGTAGATGCCTTTAGGTGTGCATATTCCAGGGAGGGAGCTAGTCATAGGTTTGTGTAGATTTTACTCTTTGGTTGCTTGATTACATTCTATCAGATCTGCTTCTGGAACAGTAATCAGGCAACTGATCAGCACAGAATAGCTAAGCTCTTCACCATCCAGGGGCCAACATAGAGGGACATGCTCATCCAAAGGAATGCCAGTAATTTGTTCTCTCACTTATCATCATTTACATTATTTTCTCTCAGTGCATCTGAATGAGTGGCTACAAATGGAGATACTGAGAGAGCAAAATAAATTGTAGACACAGGTGTAAAGTAAAGTAATTGAATGTAAATAGGGATCTCTGGAAGGATTCCAAGGTATCTACCTAAATTAACACATGATTTTATTTAAACTGTAACCAATGAAAAGAATGTTGTAGGTATCAAAAGTACAGGACATCGAATCTTAGTCTTAACTATAACATGTCCAAAATCATTCAAGCTGAGGGGTAGACAGTGCCGCAAACAAACACTAAAAGGCCCACAAAACAATGGGATTCAACATAATTCAGAGAGGAGCTTGCAGCAACTTAAGCCAAAGATTGGCATCAAATTGGGCCTGCACATCCACTTGGTAAAATCTGTGAACAGAGCAGTTGGCAGCAGTGAGAGAAACTGGAGCCTGGTGATGAATAACCCATAAAGCACCAACAGATTTGGTAAAATGTGCTGTCACAGGGAAGAAGGGAACTCTATCTCTTAGACTATAGGCTAAAATAATGACTTGTCTAATCCACCTAGCAATGGGTGGACTAAGAAGCAGTTCCTTGAGAGGACCATCAGTATGGACAAATCTGATTGCTGAAACCTAGACTCCCATAGAGAATACAATGTCAAGACAGTGGAGAGGAAACTTTTTCAAGTAGGTCGAAAGGAAGGAAACATATATTGTCCTGGTTAAGGTGGACAGAGAAACCACCTTAGAAAAAAAAGGCTTTTAACATGCATGACAACTTTGTTCAAGTGTAACATTACAAAAAGGACAATGCCTCTAATTCAGAGACTGCTGCTCAGGTGTGATAGCAACAAGAAAAGTCCCCCTGTGTGAGTTCAGACAAAGAAATATCCTGAATGGGTTCGAAGGGCGGCTTCTGAAGTGCTGAAAGAACCAAGTTAAGGTCCCCCAGAGTGACAAGGGAATGTACAGGGAAACAACGTGTGTGGCATTCTACACAAAGGCCTTAAATAAAGGATGGGAGGCCAACAATGTCTGCCAAGACCAAGATTTTTCCCTTGATGGTACTCAAACCACAGCCATGCAGTTATTGCCAGTAATCAATAAGGAAAATTATGTATTGGACCTTTGGATAATAAGTCTGAACATTCCAGGAGGACCCAGAGTCTACCAAATGTCTGAGCATGTCTGAGTACTACGTCCTCCCAAGCCAGTTTGATGTAATGAGGATGCCTGAATTGCCCTCCATCTTAATCCTGTGGAGCAGATGAGGAAGATGCTGTATAGGAGGAAAAGTTTGATCAAATTGAACTGATCCCATGGAGTCATTAGAGCATCTACTATGAAGGCCCAAGGGCCTCTGGTGACAAACTTGCCCTCTTTGAGTAGCGTGACCTCTGGTGCCTCCTTGATGGTTGATATAGGACACTGTTGTGGCATTGTCCAACTGGATTCTGGTTGGATGACCCAACAGCTGAAAGCTCAGGCATTGAAGGAATAACCAAATTGCCCTGAGTTCCAGGATGCTGATGGAAAGAGGACTTGCTCCAACAACCAAGTCTCTTGCACTCAGTATTACATTTTACTGCATAGACATCATGCAGGTATGAAAGCACGATCAAACATCCATCTATGTGGAAACAATTCAGTGGAACATACTAGAAAAAAACACAAAATTGTAAAGGCCTATTAATGACAAAAGCGATTTTACAAAATACCTATGGGATATTTTTATAAAGCATTAGATATGACATTCACCAAACATTTACTGGAGGTGTATCTTTTTGGTGCATGCATTTAAGATTAAAGTGATTGATTCAACTGCAGTGAATGTTCGGTGTGTTCTCCTCTTTGGAAATATGCCCCATAAGTTCTGTGATTAAGGTCACGCTATTATACTTTATTCTTGGGAAGACAACAAATATTGCAATATTGTCATATTTAAGACAGTTTGACACTCTTAGACCAACTATACAGATAATGTTTAGGAACAGCAAAAAAAAAAAGGTTCCCTTTAACTAATTTGTTTTATTTTAGTCTCTTTCAAAGAGTAGAAACATTTTTCAAACTTGTCCATTCGCCAGAAGTCAATCTAACGGGATCAGGGAGGGTCACACACTGACTGCTGTCTCTGCTGAACCAACCACATTTCAATCCGTCTATGGCCAGCTTTAGTCATCCATTAATATACAATATCACAATGCTTTTCATTTTACCATTTAAATATTTGCCATAACAAGTAAATTAACTGAATTATTTTTTGCATTCTAGTAAATATTACATCCTCAAATCCTCAAATCTATTAAGTTAAAGTGTATGTATAGCCAAAACCTTTCTTTGGGTAACACACACACACACACATACTTTATACAAAACTAAATAAAAAGATTTTGCCCTTACATACACTTTAATATATCAACTATAAATTACAGACACTATGAATTATTTGTGTATTATGATGTACATATGAATTATTTAACAAACCAACTTACTTTGCAACTTTGGGTTAGTTCAAGGTTGGTGTGCTATTTGCTTTTCATACCAGTCTTAAAAAGAAAGTCCCTTTTACCTTGCCAAGGAATTATTAATAGCCAAAAACATTGACCTAGGGCCAACTAAAACAATGCCTATTTTACCTGAATGCTGCTCAGAAGGAGCAACTATAACACCCGGTCAAATGAGGAAATTATGGTTGTGAAAAGGTCATAGCCAGTAACCAAAGTAGAGCGTTTTCCTAGACACTTATAAGCAGCATGCAGGTCCTTAAGACTATACCTAACCATCCAAAACTGAAAGTTCATTTTTAGCTTTGTAGGGCACACAACTTTGGGGGAGATTTAATAAAACTGGCGCACAAATAAACTGGTGCAGCTGTGAGCAGTAACCAATCAGCTTCTATAACTTAAGCTTGTTCAATCAACCGGTTGCCGACCGCCGCAAGTACATATACTGCGGCGGTCAGCCCCGGCCAGGCAAAGTGACGTACCGGTAAGTCACTAGCCTGGGAGCCAATAGCGGGCGGGCGCGCGCCGCCGGAGGCGCGCTCCCGCCTCGGCTCGTTCACAGACACCTCCGTGCGTGACCGGCGGACCCGATGTCCTCTGGTCACTCGCAATCGTCCGCTGTGAAGGGAGAAAGGCAGGTGGCTCGTGTAAACAAAGCCGCCTGTCATTCTTCCCTGTGTAAAAGCACTGATCTAACGGCCCTGCTATGTAGGACCGTTGATCTGTGCTGTGTCACACACAGCCACATCCCTGCACAGTAAGAAGCACGCCCCTAGGGACACACATAGTCACTGCATCTCTAATAAAGTTAACCCCTTTCCTGCCGGTGTCATTTTTACAGTAACAGTGCATATGTATAGCACTGATTACTGTAGTAATGTCACTGGTACCCCCAAAAGTGTCAAAAATGTCAGTCAAGGGTCTGATCTGTCCACCGCAATGTCGCAGTCCCGCAAAAAAAATCGCAGCTCGCCGCCATTACTTGTTAAAAAAAAAAACAACAAAAATTACAAAAATCTTTCCCTTAGTTAGTAAGTAAACGCAATAACTTTTGCGCAAACCAATCAAAATACGCTTATTGTGATTTTTTTTTACCAAACATAGGTAGCAGAAAACAAATTGGCCAAAAATTTGAAAAAATTTAGATTTTTACTTTTTTTGGGGGGGGGGAATTTCATATAAAAAAATTTGAAAAATATTGTTATTTTTGCAAAATTGTCGCTCTTTTTTTGTTTATAGCGCATGATCAAAAAATCACACAGGTGATCAAATACCACCAAAAGAAAGCTCTGTTTGTGGGAAAAAAAGGACGTCAAATTCGTTTAGGTACAGCGTCGCACGACCGCGCAATTGTCTGTTAAAGTCACGCAGTGCCGAATTGCAAAATACCCCCTGGTCAGAAAGGGGGTAAAATCTTCCGGGGCTTAAGTGGTTAAGTTGACAATAAAACCTAGAAGCTCATTGGTTACTATATACAGCTTCACCAGATATTGTGTATGCAGCAGTTTTAGTAACTTCCCCCCTTTGTGTCACAATAAAGTTGAATAAAAATGGTTGTAAACCTCTAATGTGAAAAATGAACAACTCATAGGCCTCTACAGTGTGTCCTATCCTCAATCCAAAGCACTGAGTGTACTTCTTTCTGATCTATTTTCCCTCTGCTAATAACCTGTTTGATTCTGAATGTTTATTCAAGGATGCTTTTTGTTTTACGTGAATTTCCTCTGGCATTTTTCATGCGATACTATAATATATTCTTTGTGGCATTTTGTGTTGTGACAGATAGGAACATAACACATAGTATTAGTTCCTGTGATATGAAAAAGCATTCTGTGTGACATTCTCCCTTTTTGTGATAACAATTAGCATTTTATGCTTTATTGCTTCCTATGACATATTTTACAGCATGGTATTAGCATGTGCTCTATATCCTCTTCTTTGATGATCTAACAACTGTGCTTGCAACCACTTGTTCCATTTTTTTTTGGTGAGAAGTGGTGGAAAATGGGGAAGTGAAAAATAAACAGCTAAAGGGCTGATTTGGTTTAAAAAAAGGAAAGAATCATTTTGCTATTTCCTAAAAAAAAAAAAAAAAAAAAAAATGTATCCTGTTTCATGTCAAGTTGTGAATACAGTCAAATCCTTTAGTGAATCAACTTCAATGGTTCTTTTTTCTTTTGTTTCACATTAACTTCAATTGCCCAAATTATTCAATAGACAGACAGATAGACAGACAGACAGATAGATAGATTACATAGATAGATAGATAGATAGATAGATAGATAGATAGATAGATAGATAGATAGATAGATAGATAGATAGATAGATAGATAGATAGATAGATAGATAGATAGATAGATAGATAGATAGATAGATAGATAGATAGATAGATAGATAGATAGATAGATAGATAGATAGATAGATAGATAGATAGATAGTTTAATAAATTTCCCATTGGTTAATAGGTTTAAAAGAAAAAGCTATGTGGCTCTATCCAATGTTAAAAATGCCATAGAGAATGGCTGTTTAAAAAATATAAAAAAAAAAAATGGTCCCAAGATCTTGTGTCTCTAGACAATGAAGACTTGTTCAATGTCTGGGATAACCCATTTCATCAATAGATTTCGGCCAGGGAGAGACGCAAATAGTTTAAAATAGTTCCTTGCAGCGTTACCTCAAGCCAGCACAGCTAAGTAGGCTCTTGGTTAAACATTCTTGCTGAAGGTGCTGCTCTTCTCCTGATGATTTCATACATGGTTTTTGGTCCTGCTTTGCCATTACGCTCTACTAGACTCAGATTCTGCAATATATTACTGATCTCACCAGAATCGTGGTCCCCTTAGATATTAGGATTTGCCTCTTGGGCTTGGTGGAACCTCAGGTCAATAAAAAGCGACCAGGACTCTGCTTGGCCTTCTGTTATTTTACACCAGGAAAGCCATTGTCCTTTAATGAAAAGCTCAAGCCCCACCTACCTTAGACAGATGGAAAATAATGATAAATTCTGTATGACTGCTATATAAAGTTGCTTGTAGGAGTAGAGGGTAGCCTATTAAATTTGATAGCAACACAAAAAAATCGGGTATGATGGCGCTCCCGGACAAAATGACATGAAAAGAAAGAAAGAACTTGGATGCTGCTCGGGATCTGGATAATAAACTTGTTTATTAAAATCAATAAAATAGGCTCCTGGTCAAGGAGAAACCAATGGTGTGCCAGGGAAGTAATACTGAGCATGTAGACATGGTACCAAAGGAGATGGACTGACTGACAGCCTCGATCGGATCGGGAACCTTCGCTGCGGGTGAGTCTCCGGATGGGGCGATGCCTGGGGTGAGAAGAGGTTGATGGAGAAGGTTCCCGATCCGATCGAGGCTGTCAGTCAGTCCATCAACAGGTGACACACTGTCCAGACCCTACTGGTGGTAAGGCGTTGTTTTCCTGCCTCTGGGTCCTCCTTGCTTTTTGAGTTATCTCCTTTGGTACCATGTCTACATGCTCAGTATTACTTCCCTGGCACACCATTGGTTTCTCCTTGACCAGGAGCCTATTTTATTGATTTTAATAAACAAGTTTATCATCCAGATCCCGAGCAGCATCCAAGTTCTTTCTTTCTTTTCATGTCATTTTGTCCGGGAGCGCCATCATACCCGATTTTTTTGTGTTGCTATTCTCTCCACCCAGTTGGAATCTGGGTCAGGGTAGGCAGCAGCCCAGACTTGGATGTGACATTTAAGGTGGACCCCTTTGGGACATTGTCCGACCCCATTATCCCAGCCCCGCCGTCTGACCACCGCAACCACAGCGCCAGGACTTTTTGTTTATACTTATTAAATTTGATAACATTTGGTCATCATGGCTTGCGACCCCAGACTCAACCGCACTACCCTGAAATTCCCTCCTTTTGGTGGATATGTTTTGGCTCTAAGAGTCCCTTTTTGAGGTTTCTCTTGTTCCTCCCTTTGGCATTATTTGATTCTAATTCAGCTCATCCCCTTATGATATTGAGTATGGTTAGTTGCTCTCTGTCTATATTAAGGTTTAAGAATGTTTTGGATCATATGTATTACTTCTGCTGGCCTCTGTGAGTCATCTTGAACTGTTAATATTTGTAGCTGTTATGCATACCTAAATGTGGTGGTTTAGGGAGTGGAACACTGCAACTTACATGTTTGGGCATGGTTGGTGCCAGCATTTTGTACCTTTTCTGTTTTTTTTTTTCATGAGTTTGTATTACACTCAAAATCTAATCAAAATAAATATATATATATATATATATATATATAGAACACTAGAATAGGCCCTCCAAGATTATCCCACATATCACATACAGAGATTATATAAGAATAAGGGTGAATTCTCTGAACGGTGGGAGTTTATCAGTATATTGCAACATGCAAAGCTGATTTAAAAGGCCGGATTTCACTCAACCACCTGAGAACCGCATAGAGTATATAACGCTGCTCACTGGGCTTTAATAAATTCTAATTTTATTAATCAAAAATACAAACAAGGTAAATAACTGCAAATTGTGTAATGCATTAACCACTTCTGGACCGGAAGGTTTTCCCCCCCTTAAAGACCAGGCTATTTCTTGCGATACGACACTGCGTTATTTTAACTGACAATTGCGTGGTCGAGCGAAGCTGTACCCAAATAAAATGTATGTCCTTTTTTTTTCCACAAATAGAGCTTTCTTTTGGTGGTATTTCTAAGAAGAAAAAAAACAATATTTTCTACTTTTTGCTATAAAACATTTCCAATAAAAAAAAAAATGTAAAAATCTGATTTTTTTATCATTTTATGCCAATTTGTATTCTGCTACATATTTTTGGTAAAAAAATGCCAATAAGTGTATATTGATTGGTTTGCGCAAAAGTTATCGCGTCTACAAACTAGGGGAAAGATTTATGTCATTTTTTTACTAGTAATGGCCATGATCAGCAATTTTTAGCAGGCTTGCGACATTGTGGCGGACAGATCGGACACCTAACTGACATTTTTGACTCTTTTGGGGGATCAATGACATAATAATACTAGTGGTGCACCGAAATTTCGGCAACCAAAAATTTCGGCCGAAAATGGGCCTATTGCATTTCGGCCGAAAATGGGTTAAAGATGTCGATATTAATAATGGCCGTCGCAGGTTTCAAAAGTTTCAAAAGTCCCGCCTCTGGCCGGCGGCCCGCCTCCCAGTGATGTTACTACTACGACTATGTGTATGAATAAACTAACACACCGGGCGGGCGGTCGAGCGGCCGGTAATAGCTATAACTATGTGAGCCCTTCACTTCCCTATCAGGCGGGTATCTCCGCTGACAGGGAAGTGAAGGGCTCACATAGTTATAGCTATTAGCGGCCGCTCGCCCGCCCGGTGTGTTAGTTCATTCATACACATAGTGGTAGTAGTGACATCACCAGGAGGCGGGCCGCCGGCCAGACTTTTGAAAGGAAGGACACAGGAGGAGTGGAGAGTTTGCCTGCCCCTTGACATGGAGGTGCCGACAAGTAAGGAGATTGCATCATTACAGTGCGGGGAGCGCTGAGGCAGGGGGGGGAGCGCTGAGGCAGGGGGGAGCGCTGAGGTAGGTTGGGGGGGGGCTGAGGCGAGGTTACCAATGGTATTTGTATTATGCAGCATGAGGGGGTTAAGGTATTGCCACTGCTGGTCACTGATGCATTAGTGACCGACCAGTGGCAGTTAATTAGCGCCTTTGTGCTGCATTAGTGCAACCAGTAGCAGTGCAACCAGTGTTAATTAACACTGACACTGGTTGCACTAATGAAGCACAAAGGGGTTAATTAACTGCCACTGGTCGGTCACTAATGCATCAGTGACCAGTGGCAATATATTAACCCCCTCATGCTGCATAATACAAATACCATTAGTAACAGGGGGAGACAGGCAACTTTTGGCCCAGGGGGCAAGTACAAACCAGAGGCCCAAGGTGCAATGACTCGGCCCCCCTCCCACTCGCCCTCTTCCTGGCCTTCTCCTGACCCCCATTTCAGGCTGAACCTCTGCTCCAGGTACTCTCTACTCACTGGCCAAATCCGGGTTCCCAACCTGGCCTGCAGGGGGCGATTGGGGGGAGCTGGGACAACTCGGTTGGGGGCTGGCTGGGGGAAGACAGTCTCCAGTGGGGCATGGAACCAGCCTTTGCTCAGACACAGTTTACACCATCCATGCTGGAGGGGGCTGCGCTCTGTCCTTGTCTTCAACCCGCACTCAGTAGGTCAGTGGCAGGGACTTTTTACTTCTCTTCACCAGGAATCCTTTAGGTATGTCTGTGGCAGAAGTAGTGCAGCCTTTTTACAGGGCATCAGAGCGGCCCGAGGAGCAATTGCCTCCCTGCCCCATGGCCCAGCCCTTCCCTGATTGGTAATTAAATTAACCACTTGCCAACCCGTCACAGTACATATACTGCGACAGGGTGGCAGCTACAGGTGTACGTCGCTGCCTGTTTCTGGTGTATAAGCCCCGGTTCTATCTATTTTAATATAATTTGGGGGAAAAAGTCATTTTCGGTTTCGGTTTTTGGCCAAGGGCATCCTGCATTTTCGGTTTTGGCCCAGAATTTCCATTTCGGTGCATCCCTAATTACTACAGTAATCAGTGCTAAAAATATGCACTGTTACTGTACTAATGACACTGGCAGGAAAGGGGTTAACACCAGGGGCAATCAAAGGGTTAAATGTGTCCCTCGGGGGTGCTTTCTAACTGTGTGGGGGATGGGCTTGCTGAATGAACACAGAGACCGGTGTTCCTAAATAGGAAGAACACAGGATCCCTGTGTTCATTACTGACAGAACAGCAGTCTGCTGTGTTTACAATGGCAGACCGCCATTCTGTCTCCACGGGGAGCGATCACAGGCACCCCACTAGCAGTCCCGTGAAACAACATACAGTTAGGTCGTTTTACGGGACAGAGCTGACTTGCCGCAATATATGTACTTCTGACGGTCGGCAAGTGGTTAAAATGGTACCAATACCCACATCATAAACACCTAATATATATATATATATATATATATATATATATATATATATATATACAGTGGGTACGGAAAGTATTCAGACCCCCTTAAATTTTTCACTCTTTGTTATATTGCAGCCATTTGCTAAAATCATTTAAGTTCATTCTTCTTCCTCATGAATGTATACACAGCTCCCCATATTGACAGAAAAACACAGAATTGTTGACATTGTTGCAGATTTATTAAAAAAGAAAAACTGAAATATCACATGGTCCTAAGTATTCAGACACTTTGCTGTGACACTCATATATTTAACTCAGGTGCTTTCCATTTCTTCTGATCATCCTTGAGGTGGTTCTACACCTTCATTTGAGTCCAGCTGTGTTTGATTATACTGATTGGACTTGATTAGGAAAGCCACACACCTGTCTATATAAGACCTTCCAGATCACAATGCATGTCAGAGCAAATGAGAATCATGAGGTCAAAGGAACTGCCTGAAGAGCTCAGAGACAGAATTGTGGCAAGGCACAGATCTGGCCAAGGTTACAAAAAGATTTCTGCTGCACTTAAGGTTCCTAAGAGCACAGTGGCCTCCATAATCCTCAAATGGAAGACGTTTGGGACGACCAGAACCCTTCCTAGAGCTGGCCGTCCGGCCAAACTGAGCTATCGGGGGAGAAGACCTTGGTGAGAGAGGTAAAGAAAAACCCAAAGATCACTGTGGCTGAGCTCCAGAGATGCAGTCAGGAGATGGGAGAAAGTTGTAGAAAGTCAACCATCACTGCAGCCCTCCACCAGTCGGGGCTTTATGGCAGAGTGGCCCGACGGAAGCCTCTCCTCAGTGTAAGACACATGAAAGCCCGCATGGAGTTTGCTAAAAAAAAACACCTGAAGGACTCCAAGATGGTGAGAAATAAGATTCTCTGGTCTGATGAGACCAAAAGAGAACTTTTTGGCCTTAATTCTAAGCGGTATGTGTGGAGAAAACCAGGCACTGCTCATCACCTGTCCAATACAGTCCCAACAGTGAAGCATGGTGGTGGCAGCATCATGCTGTGGGGGTGTTTTTCAGCTGCAGGGACAGGACGACTGGTTGCAATCGAGGGAAAGATGAATGCGGCCAAGTACAGGGATATCCTGGACAAAAACCTTCTCCAGAGTGCTCTGGACCTCAGACTGGGCCGAAGGTTTACCTTCCAACAAGACAATGACCCTAAGCACACAGCTAAAATAACGAAGGAGTGGCTTCACAACAACTCCGTGACTGTTCTTGAATGGCCCAGCCAGAGCCCTGACTTAAACCCAATTGAGCATCTCTGGAGAGACCTAAAAATGGCTGTCCACCAACGTTTACCATCCAACCTGACAGAACTGGAGAGGATCTGCAAGGAGGAATGGCAGAGGATCCCCAAATCCAGGTGTGAAAGACTTGTTGCATCTTTCCCAAAAAGACTCCTGGCTGTATTAGATCAAAAGGGGGCTTCTACTAAATACTGAGCAAAGGGTCTGAATACTTAGGACCATGTGATATTTCAGTTTTTCTTTTTTAATAAATCTGCAACAATGTCAACAATTCTGTGTTTTTCTGTCAGTATGGGGTGCTATGTGTACATTCATGAGGAAGAAGAATGAACTTAAATGATTTTAGCAAATGGCTGCAATATAAGAAAGAGTGAAAAATTTAAGGGGGTCTGAATACTTTCCGTACCCACTGTATATTTTTAAAATACTAAAAGATGCAATCCAATCGTTGTTCCAAATATCCTTTACTTCAGATCTTCATGCATTTAAGAAACATACATTTACAAGCTTGTAAAGGATATTTGGTACAACAATCAGATTGCATCTTCTATTATTTGATGGATATTTTGTGGTAAGAAGGGAGTGCCACAATAGATGTAATCTTTGTGCAAAGAGATTTACACAGCAGAGATGTCCCGCCTTGAAATTGTGTGTATATATATATATATATATAAATAAATTTATGGAACAAAGGAAAACTTTTGAAAGTTGAAAAAATATAAATAAAGATGCAAAAAAGTAAGCAAGATTGTGAAAATTGAGAAAAACAAAAACAAAACCATTGGCTGCTAAAGAGAGTTGCAAACGACAAACCCTCAAAAATTCTTTAAAAACAGTATATTAACCCTTTCCCACCACTCAGCCCTTTAAGAGCCTCTAAATGCCAGGAGAGGAAGATCGCTGCGATTGGCTGTCACAGCATAAGGGATATGCTGATATGCTGGGTATAGTATTGTCACAGCCTTAAATGAACCACAATGGCCCGGGAAACAGTTGGACAAAATAAAGGTGGATAAAGCACCTGGTCCAGATGGCTTATCACCTCAAATTTTGAGCAATTGATTAAGCTGCAGTGGGGGGAGCAAAGCATGTCAGGGGGTGTGGCTTTGGCAGAGACTCATGGGCTGAGGCTGTTTTCAAGTTTACACTAGGATTGCTGGACAGGAGTGCAGCATTTTGATTTTATACACGCATCCCTTTGGATGGGCAACTATAGCAGCCTGCACCTTTCTCCGTGGTGGCTGCGGGAGTTTGGCTTCCTCAGCTTGAGCAGCGTTCATAATCTAGTCCCATTGTTTTTAATTTTTAGAGACTCTCTAGTGACTGGCTTGGTGCCAATAGATTGGCACAAGGCCAGTGTGCTGCATCTCAATAAAAAGGAATCAAAGTCTTTACCAAATAACAACAGGTTTACCTTCTAGAAGATACTTGAGCGTGTGATAAGGGATCGCTTAGAAAAGTTTTAACTAAAAATATTATATTATATTTATATATATATATGTATATATATATATATATGTATATATGGATATATATATAATATATTATATTTATATATATATGTATACCACAGGACCCGATGCCTTTCATCAAAAAACGTCTGACGTCATCAGGGATCCCTGATGACGTTAGACGTTTGCTGATGAAAAGCGTCGGTCCTGAGGTACGTCCCTTCACATCCGGTCTGTGGAACGCAAACCGGAAGCCAGAAACCGGAAGCCGGAACGGAACAGCGTTTTTTTGCACAGTGAGCCGGCATTTGCTTATCCAAATGTAAGTGACTACTTTTTGTAATAAATGTTACATCTGAATACTACACTATGAGTCTCCCCGCATCCTTTATCATTTATATGCTGTGACCCATACCACCAATGATCCTTATGAGTGGGATATAGGAGGAGTGGAATACAGCCCATACCGTGCTCTGTACAGAATATACAGCAGAGCCCCCACAAGGAATATACCCCCATTCCAGAGGAGGATCTTTGATGACCCCTATCAACTAGAGGGACCCCAGAATTCACCCACAAGAACCACTTACCTACGCTAGACCCCAAGGGGTCATCTGGTAAGTGGGCTGCATTATAGGTGAAGGATACTCTACACCATGAGTCCCACTGGGTTCTCACCAGCCCTATTTGAGCACTACTGGCACTTTACCTTAAAATAATTGCACTTTAAAACACTCGTTTTTGGACTGTTATATATTGCATATAAAGTGTATTTTTTGCACACTTCATATCACCTTGTGCACAGTCACTTTATAACATTCTTTAGCACAATTTTTTAGCACAAATAAGTGTATATATGTGTATATATGCTGTGTCACTTTATTTAAGCACTAATTGCTGTTTTAAAACTACTGTTGTATATATATATATTTGTATTTAATTTTTGGGGTTTTTATTTTGCTTATGAGCGCTGTCTACCTTTTTGCTTCACATGTTTTCAGATTTATGTTGTTTGGATTAGCAGCTCACAAGCATTTTTGTTTTTGTTTACATACTTATTTTCCCCAGTATTTATTTTCCCAATCTATATATCATTTATCAAGTAAATCTTTGGCGCAACTACCTGAGTTATTTGTACTCCCTTTTTCATATCAGTTGTGTTGTACAATAGTCATCCCACCACAGGGGTCGCTGTGACTTGAAGAGCTCTTGCTGTAGACTCACCACTGCAACTTTGCTCTTGCTAGAAACTTGCCACACAAATTTGCTACAAATTAGAAAAGTGTCAACTAGAACTAGAAAATGTGCAGCAAGTTCACAAGACTTACAATTTAACACTGCCACAAATTTGTGGCAAGTTATCTTTGTTATCTGGGAGAGACAGGCAACTGCTTGGTCCAGGGTACTCAGCATCCAATCCATTCCTTACCATTTTCTGTGTTGCATCACAAATGTGGGAGTACTAATATGTTGAAAGACTGCATGTCTGTGTCAGATCTAATTACTGTGTAGCTCTCATCTGCAGAGAGACCCACAGATTGTGGGATATATAGTTTCTTCACAGAAGCTGTCAGTTCTTAGACTACAAAAGCAATGCATTAACATGTGCAGTGCTAGGCCACATGCCTTAGGTTTAAACACAAACAGAAAGTTTGACAAAGGAATGTTAAGAAGTATAAAAAAGAAAAAGTGTGAAACACGGAAAAAAAATGACCTTCTGCTAAATACGGTAAATTCTCGGCATTATATTACTTCTGTACCCATTTGATTTTAATGCCATTCCGGCAATGTCTTTCCAATTTTCATAAAACAGTACACATTATTTTATTTTACACTGTTTGCAGACAAACCATTTTTCATTGCAATGACAGGAGTGGTGGGTGGAACTCACAGCTTACTCATTATTCATTAGACTCCCATGTAATTGATTGCTGATGAAAGCACAAAGCCAATAAACATAAGCATAACATAGAGTCAGTAAACCTACTTAGGTATTAATTATATATGGCATGTCCTATAAATGTGACTAAATGTGCTCTGCCTCTCCTATTAAAGAAGAAATGCCGGTTTTGACTTCGCTTATATGTAGGGCTCCCATATATGCTTTTTAGAGTGCAAAAATACACTTGTATATTGATAAGTTAGGCTGTGGTGCACAAGTCAAGGTGACAACACAGTACACACAGTCTCACATAAGCCTAAACATGTTAATTTAATTTCAAAAGTAATCATCAGTATTTACACGTGCCTCTTTTATCAAATAATACTAATAGGTGAACCTGCCATGGCCGTTGTGCGGGAAATTCCCATTTATGGCGACAATGCTATCGGACTGCAATTAGTACTTCTGTGCTGTCTCCCTGTCACACAAGTTTTCAATGGAGACTACTAGAGGCCATTTCAACACAAATTATGCAGGCATAGTCCACTGTTGTCAGTATTGGGTAAGAAATGTTATGTAGCCATCAATGGAGTCCATGTAGACAAGAGGGGGCTGCAAAGAGACTGCAGGATAGCAGCAGCCCTACGTTGCAGCAGAAGTTAAAAAAAAAAAGTTGAAAACAAGTACTTTATTTAACAAGAAAAAGAAAAATTTGGTATTATTGGTTAATGATCTTTTTAGATATACAGTACAGTAAAATAATAATAATGTTATCAGTATCTGTTAATGTTTTTTTTAATGGCTTACATATGTGATTTGTAATATATATATATATATATATATACATATATATATATATATATTATATGCATAATTACATGTGCAGGTTCTGGGGAGGAGTGTCTACCATCACCAGAACCCCTGAGAGATGCATGAAAGCAGCCTGTGATTCAAATTGCCAGTGACAATGAAAATCTGACATAGCAACAGCACGTCAGCAGCTTTTAAAATGATATGTTTAATCAACCTAATTAATACTGCATTGGTTAATTGTAACCATTTAACAATAATGAAGATACAATAATAATATTTTATGAACCACATAAGGGAAAAATAATAAAGGGAAGCCAGAGCCTTGCTTTACAGAGAATCTGTCAGTATAGACATATGAGTGCTGTCATTACTGACTTGTTACTGACCCTGAACAAGCATTTGCATATCATTGCTCCAGCATTTTATAAGCACATGCTTGCTTATAAACTCTGGTCCGACCACATCTGGAGTATTCTGTCCAGTTCTGGTCGCCAGTCCTCAGGAGGGATGTTTTGGAGCTGGAGGGGATCCAGAGAAGGGCAACTAAACTAATTAGGGGATTGGAGGACCTTAATTATGAAGAGCGTCTGCAATCGCTTGATTTATTCTCCCTGGAGAAGAGACGCCTGAGAGGGGACATGATAGCAATTTATAAATATATCAATGGTGATCTTGACATAGAAAAAAAGCTATTCAGTCGTAGAGAGTGCATGAGGACTCGAGGGCATACATTGCGATTAGAGGAGAAGCGTTTTAACCTCAGGCAACGTGGGGGGTTCTTTACTGTTAGGGCTACAAGATTGTGGAATTCTCTACCACAAGAGGTGGTTTCTGCGGGAAGTGTGGTGGCTTTCAAAAGACTCTTAGATGTACATTTCAAGGATCAGAACATACAGGGGTATGTGAGATGATTACGGCCACACACACCTACACAGGTTGAACTGGATGGACTATTGTCTTTATTCAACCTCACCTACTATGTAACTATGTAACTATGTAATATGTAGGTTTAGTGACTTACCAAGTAATGAGACAAGGATACGTATGGTAAGCTGGCAAGCGTGGAGCCTTTATTTTTATAACCTGCAAGATTCCTCATAAGGAACTCTAGAACACATATGGACATCAGTCAATTAAAACTCTTCAAATGGCCAAGGAGGGTTGCAAGGGAGAAATAAGAAGGAGATACAAAAAAAAAAAAAAAAAAAACAAGAGCCTAATATGTCTGCCATTGAGATAAGAACCCATGTCATCATGACCAGGTCAGTCTGGCTGCATATGAACAATAAAAAAAAAAAAATACAGTAATAAAAAAATACATATTTTGTACATACAGAAACAAACACACAGATAGCCTAAAGTGAACCTGCAGTTCAGCCTTTTTCATCTTTTGTATAAAAAAGAAAAAAAAGGTGGTGTAAAATCCCGTCTATCAGAATAATTCACCAATACATTTCCATTCTAAAAAAAATGTGCCTTAATTACAAATTCATTAAAAGAGTTTGTGGGGTTTCATTACCCTAAAAACATGAAACATTCCGTAATCCACATTGAGTATTTATTATATTTATTTTTACCTATTGTGCAGATAACTGGCACATGCATAGGCGATGCTGAACACCTTAGCCTAGCAAATACCACCCAGAAATCAAACAACCAATACAGAGGATGTATTTGTACCAGGGCTATACAGTCCATGCATAAAATACCTTTATAGGTCATATATAGTTAACCTATATTATTTGAGAACCCAAATCTGTTGCAAATCAGGTCTCCAGGATCTATAAAGAATAGATGGCTTGGTTTGCCTATAAATGACTAGCTTTAGGATTAGCTTCAAAGTGTAGATAAATTAGAAGGTATCATGGAAAATCCCTTGTGGGATGGCTTCTGATTTTTAAATTCTGTACTGTATACCCAAAGATAATGAGACTGATCAAATCCCATTGTACAAATTCTTCCTCCTTCCAAAATAAGCACTATGGGAACAGTGAGTTCAGTGTGATTGTTATTCAGTCATTATGACATCAGCGTTATTTGCCTATTTGTACTACTGGCAAATTATTGACAAATTATTGTGAATTCACATATGTTCCATTTAAATACATATGTCAATACAACAAGCATTGTAGTGTTACACCATGTGTGCTCCTTCGTTGTGGATAAAATGTGATTAAAGTATTAGTCCTACTTTTTTTTATGTTTCTGCCTCCATCACACCCTCCCCTACACAGCCAGGATGCCACTTAAAGCTCCACTGGTAATAATGGGTGGTGTGCGATACGTGCCTCTGGCTGTCTGGCTCATCTCATCTATGATTCATGGTACAGGGTGTGTATTGCTTTTATCATGTCAGGTCTGCCTATGCCCAGCTAGTACACATCCCGGAGTTTTCTCTGCTTATACCTAAGCAAGATCATCTATATAGAACATGGGATGGTTTACAAAAACATGACAAGCTATCCCAAGCAATCAAACAGAATATTTGCCTGACTTACGGCTATTGGCAATTTCTCTACATTTTCACCAGTGCTCTCTCTATTTTTTTATGTATAAACTTTTTAAACCGTGTTTTTTAATTTGTTGGGGTTTTTTTCCCTTCATTGTGATTTACAGTGCTAAAGAAATCTTAAAGCAAACACATGCTTATACTAGACATAGTTGCAAATTTGCTTTAGGGAAACAGCATGGATAAACATTCTCCACAATCCAATGTTTCACAGCGCCCAGAAATCTCCTCGCCCGAGACTGACCAAGCTACTCCTTACTTCTATTTCAGAAGGCTGTGGCCTAACCATTGGTAACTCAGGCAATCCAACACTGCAATATTGGAAAACAATAAGAGTGTTAATAGATCACAGCAGCAAGGGAGCACAGGGACCATATGTAATTTCTACCCTTTAAAACAAACCTGTTACTTTGTTCAAACTATTCATACTGATGGCACAAGATATAACAGATGACCTTAAACATAAGGTCTCATGCACACAGGGCATTTAAAAAAACAAGCTGCAAAGCCAGTTCTAACGCCAGGGAAAAGCAGCTGTAAAAACGCGCTTTTAGAAGCGTTTTGCATTGGCTTTTATCCACGTTTAGCAGCGTTAGGGTTTAGCAGCCTTTCTCTGCCCTCTTATATTTTCCACTCTCAAATCCAACTACTACAGCTTAAAAATGTTTGAGGTGGCTTAAAGCAGTTGTAAACCCGGAAAAAAAAAAATAATAAAACCTGCAAGACAAAGGCATAATGAGCTAGTATGCATCGCATACTAGCTCATTATGTATTACTTACCTTAGAACGAAGCCCCGACACGGACCCCCGGACACCGCTGCGGGCGCTGCCATGATCCCTCTGCGTCTCTTCCGGGTTTGGCGGCTTCCGGCGCTGTGATTGGCCGGAGCCGCGATGACGTCACTCCCGCGCATGCGCGTGGGAGTGATTTTCCGGAAAGCTCCCGGCAAGGAAAACTGAAGGTCCCCCCGGACCTTCAGAGCGCATGCGCCGCTTGCGTGAGCGGCTGCATGCACTGCAAATATCTCCTAAACCGTGCCAGTTTAGGAGATATTAATTGTACCTACAGGTAAGCCTTATTATTATAAAAGTGTCAAAAAGCGGGATACTACCGCTTTAATGCTGTATACGTTTAGGCGCGTCAGGCGTACAGGTACGTCGGTTTGCGGGAAGTGGTTAAAAACATAACATCATAAAAATTGGGTAAATAATCTATGCCACCCTTAGCAACAATCCTATATTGTTCTAACTATAAGGGTAATTGTTTTTCTATATGCATTCCAGCATGCTAATATGTATGTGTTCTATACCGAATTGAGTTGGAGCTGGTGGCAGCTCATATAAACATTACAGCATCTTCAAGGTTGGCAGCATTTTGTTACATGCAAATGTCTGTTTATTGTTTGTGTTACAATATGTCAAAGGTGCTTTTTATTCTTACCTTGAATTCAGCTGAAAAGTTTGATGATTAAAAAAGCAACTGTTCTATTTTTTTTCTATAAAAAAAGTTGAAAAACCTCTTAAGATACAGTAACGGTAAATGCCTATTAAAAAGCATCTTCAACCAATCAGATGAATACAGTGCAGACAAAAAAAAAAAGACATTTTCAAGCAAGATAAAGCATTGTTTTTAATATGGTTCCAATCCGGAGATCCATTTCTGAAGTTTTTCAAGATTGCCAATGGGTTAACAAACAGGGACACCCATCCCCATCAACAACAACTGCCATGTCCGACCATTTTCTACCTCCTTCTGAATAGTTATAACTGTAACTTTACTTATGGAAATGTGACTTATAAAGCTGGCGATAAATAGCTGGCTGAAGGAGAAAAAAAATGACACGATTCCCCCATCCACACAATTCAGGTGGATGGGGGAATCCTCCCCATTGCCCTACTCTATTCTAATAGCAGGTAGACTCTCCTGCTGTCAGAATACACAACTTAGAGCCTTTAATGCTGATCGTATAGTTTGTTTCCAATAGGGAGGTTGAAACAAAGTCAATTGGTAGAGTGACCACAAATGGATAGAAATGTATCCCCATTGAACCAGCCAAATTTCCATCCATGTATGGCCAGCTTTATAGTATACGGCAGAGTTCAAATTTTCATTGTTTGAAGAACATAGAAAATGATTTTTTCAGTAAGAATTTTAAAACCTGTGTCTAGAAGACTTGCTTTCACAAAGATCAGCCTTCAATAATAAGTCATTTGTGATTTCTAAAATAAATGGATATGAGAGGCATATACAGTATCTCACAAAATTGAGTACACCCCTCACATTTTTGTAAATATTTTATTATATCTTACTGAAGAAATTACACTTTGCTACAATGTAAAGTAGCAAGTGTACAGCCTGTATAACAGTGTAAATGTGCTGTCCCCTCAAAATAACTCATTACACAGCCATTAATGTCTAAACTGCTGGAAACAAAAGGGAGTACACTAAGTGAAAATGTCCAATTTATATCCAATTAGCTATTTTCCCCTCTCCGGTGTCATGTGACTCGTTAGTGTTACAATGTCTCAGGTGGGAATGAGGAGCAGGTGTGTTAAATTTGGTGTTATCACTCTCACTCTCTCATACTGGTCACTGGAAGTTCAATGTGGCACCTCATGGCAAAGAACCCTCTGAGGATTTGAAAAAAGAATTGTTGCTCTACATAAAGATGGCCTAGGCTATAAGAAGATTGCCAAGACCCTGAAACTGAGCTGCAGCACAGTGGTCAAGACCATACAGCAGTTTAACAGAACAGGTTCCACTCAGAACAGGCTTCGCCATGGTCGACCAAGGAAGTTTAGTGCACGTGCTCAGCATCATATCCAGAGGTTGTCATTGGGAAATAGACGTATGAGTGCTGCCAGCATTGCTACAGAGGTTGAAGAGGTGGGGGGTCAGCCTGTCAGTGCTCAGACCATACGCCGCACATTGCATCAAATTGGTCTGCATGGCTGTTGTCCCAGAAGGAAGCCTCTTCTAAAGATGATGCACAAGAAAGCCCGCAAACAGTTTGCTGAAGACAAGCAGACTAAGGACATGGATTACTGGAACCATGCCCTGTGGTCTGATGATACCAAAATAAACTTATTTGGTTCAGATGGTGTCAAGCTTGAGTTGGAGCAACCAGGTGAGGAGTACAAAGACAAGTTTGTCTTGCCTACATTTAAGCATGGTGGTGGGAGTGTCATGGTCTGGGGCTGCATGAGTGCTGCCGGCACTGGGGAGCTACAGTTCATTGAGGGAACCATGAATGTCAACATGTACTGTGACATACTGACCATTGCCCTGCTAAAGATGCTAAAGGTAAAGGTGATGGACTGGCCAAGCATGTCTCCAGACCAAAACCCTATTGAGCATCTGTGGGGCATCCTCAAATGGAAGGGGGAGGAGCGCAAGGTCTCTAACATCCACCAGCTCCATGATGTCGTCATGCAGGAGAGGAAGAGGACTCCAGTGGCAACCTGTGAAGCTCTGGCTAACTCCATGCCCAAAAGGGTTAAGGCAGTGCTGGAAAATAATGGTGGCCACACAAAATATTGACACTTTGGGCCGAAGTTGGACATTTTCTCTTAGGGGTGTACTCACTTTTGTTGCCAGCAGTTTGGACATTAATGGCTGTGAGTTATTTTGAGGGGACAGAAACATTTTATACTGGTATACAAGCTGTAAACTCACTACTTTACATTGTAGCAAAGTGTCACTTCTTCAGTGTCGTCACATGAAAAGATATAAAAACATATTTACAAACATGTGAGGGGTGTACTCACTTTTTTGAGATACTGTATATGTATATATATATATATATATATATATATATATATATATATAAAGCAGTGAATGTGGCATTCACCCAACACTCGCTGCAAAAGAATCTCTAATAAACGTATGATGTTACAGTGATTGATTCACTTACAGTGAATGTTTAGTAACTGCCACATTCACTTCTTTATAAATATGCCCCTTTAAGTGTGTGTAATAACATTTTTAGATATAAGGTGAAAAGGTTAGAACCCATGAAAGTTTTTTGTATTGTTGTTTGTTTTGTGGTGACCATTGCCCCAGTACAGAAAATAATGTTAAGTCCAAAATGTTTGAGTTTTCATAGGACGGCAAGGTGAGGGGAAATCTTCCAATGATAATACCAGTTATGGTGAAAACTGTCTAAGAGGAGACATCACTTTGCTCTGGGGAGATTTCCTTTTACTTCCTGTTCTTTTTCTGGGACAGGAACTTAAGAAAAAGCTTCTCAACAAGACATAGACAAACAAACAACAAACAGGGAGAATGAAAGAAAAAGGGGCATTTTATATGCCCCCCTTTTTCTCATGGGATAAGTGGCAGGTCAGATTATTTCCAGTCAGGTTTAGGCAGGAAGATAGCAGGTAGAATTTACCTCAGGGAACCTGCCTGGAGATATTGTGGTTAAGGGTGGAGTTTAGGCAGTCTGTCAGGTGATAGGTCAGTTAGTCAGAAAAGTGGGAAGGTATCTCAGGAATTTCGAGAGCATGCCAATAGGTTATATAAGGAGCTTGCATTACCTGAGGGGCTCATTCACCTCACAGCACTCAACATTGGAGTTTCCCAACCCTCCCTCCCCTTATGTCGCGGCTGTTTGTTATGTGGAAGGTCACTCTTGCAACTATGCAAGGGGGGACTAGTATGTTATTGAGCATGGGAGTTTGTCTTTTGAAAAATAATTATTTTATTTATTGATGCAGCCTGAGCTGTAATGGCTGGGTTGTCTGGAGTTTTTAATAAAATTTATTGATTCGTTATTTATTGAAGTTTAGCCAGTAATAAAGGGCCGCGGCCAATTTTAAGCCAAGTCTTCTGAGTCTTTGTCTTTTTTAAAAATAGAAGCATGTACATAAGTTTTTTATTCTAATTTTAGAGGGTATATCAAGATCCTGACTACTGTCCCATAAACATTTCTTACTCTATCCAAAACGAAACAAAAAGTTTTGACCTTACATACTTTTAAAAAAAAAAAACTTGTAATGAGATCTACATAGGCGTGTTGATCCTTTTTAATCACTGATTTAATTCATATACCAAGAATAAGTATGTGTTTTAGAACTGATGAAATTTCTTTTGACTTTTCTGATCGGTATGCCTGTTCCTGATCAGAGACACAGAAAGTACTGCAGCTTAAAAATCTTTATATGAGTGCACCACCTAAATACTAACCAATGTTTATTTTTTCTTTTTAGATATGTTTGCAGTGCAGTTGTAACTGGAATGTGCAGGTAAGGAAAGTTTATCCACGTTTCATTTTTGGTCTTTGTACTGCACCTAAAAAGCATACTTTTAGCAGGCCATTATATACTCGAGTATAAGCCGACCCGAGTATAAGCCGAGGCCCCTACTTTTACCACAAAAAGATGGGAAAAATGATTGACTCGAGTATAAGCCTAGGGGGAGAATGCAGGGCGGCGAGCATGGTACAGGAGAATGCAGGGTGACTGGCATGGTGCAGGAGAATGCAGGATACTGGCATGGTACAGGAGAATGCAGGGTACTGGCATGGTACAGGAGAATGCAGGGTACTGGCATGGTACAGGAGAATGCAGGGTACTGGCATGGTGCAGGAGAATACAGGGTACTGGCATGGTGCAGGAGAATGCAGGGTACTGGCATTGTACAGGAGAATGCAGGGTACTGGCATGGTGCAGGAGAATGCAGGGTACTGGCATGGTACGGGAGAATGCAGGGTACTGGCATGGTACAGGAGAATGCAGGGTACTGGCATGGTACAGGAGAATGCAGGGTACTGGCATGGTACAGGAGAATGCAGGGTACTGGCATGGTGCAGGAGAATGCAGGGTACTGGCATTGTACAGGAGAATGCAGGGTGACTGGCATGGTACAAGAGGATCCGGGGTTGTGGGCATACTACAGGAGATGCAGTGCTGTGGGCATGGTACAGGTGGACCTTGCCCGCAGCACTGCATCCCTTGTAGTATGCCCGCAGCCCTGCATAATGGCAGGTAGTGCAGCTGTTTCACTTACCTGTTCCAGAGGCGCCTCCATTTTAAAAATGGCGCCGCCCGGCGCCGACACTTCATTGCGCACGCGCCGCCACCGCTGGTATACTTGCGGCTATTCCCGGCCTCTCCCGAGCGTATGAGTATGTATGCGCCGGGCGGCGCCATTTTTAAAGCTTAAGCACGTCGGAGCGGCCAGGGACTTTTTTTTTTTTTCTTGACTCGAGTATAAGCCGAGGGGGACGTTTTCTGCACAAAAAAATGTGCTGAACAACTCGGCTTATACTCGAGTATATACGGTATTCATATTGTCGAAAAACCAGGAACATATAAAATAAAATGACAAACTAATTTATAGGTAACTTTGTGCCTAGTGTGTACTTAGTGTTTACCTAGAGTAAGGCTAATCATTGGAATACATGTTTTAAGGTTCTTATATAGATAAAATGAATATTACTGATTTTGGGTGGATAAGAAAAGGATCACGTGTTTATTCTTCTGCCATGTCCCATTTTTTTGCAGGTAAATAAAGGAAAAGACAAACATGGAAACATCACATGGCAGGAAGTCCAATATAGCACACGCCCAAAGCGTACATGGGTCGTACCTCCATTGGGTATGAGAGAAGAAGAAGATAACAGATACAGGAATCCTATAGCAAAGGTATGGAGTACATTGGGATCAACAAATGCAACTTTTTTCACACTTGGGCTGTGGATACAATAGAGATTAAAGCTAGGTTCATATTGAATTTAGAGTGGCTTGCAGCAGGGGGTCCAGTGTGTCCCTGTGCACCGTTTAAGGTCCGAATTAGGTCTGAATTTTTGACCGAATGAAAACGGACTAGAAGACATACAGAACTTTTCTGCAAAGCACTCCGCAGCCGACACGGAGCTGTGTGCACCGGCTCCATTGAGAGCCAGGCACAGTCTCCTGTCATGTGAATTGGATGGGGGGAAACCCGCATCCAATTCGCAAAAGTGTGAACCCTGCCTAAAACCTTTTTACTGAGAGATCTCACTACCTGTTAGCAGTCGTCTCATTATCAGCACATTGATCCCAGTGTGCTGCACCCAGGGCTGCTGATAGGGGGTGCCCACCAGTCCTCCTGTAGGGGGCCAAGGCACACAGGGGGGCCCCAACAGCACAGGGAATCGGTGCGGTCATGCAGAGGAGCAATTACAGAAGGAAGCCCTGTGCGGCTCTCTGCAGCAGTTGAAAGACATCTCCGCTGACACCCACTGCTATCCGATTCAGATCCTGTCCATGAAATCTAGATGGATGGAAACCCTATTTTCCATCCGTCTGGAGGATCGGATCGGATGGGATCGGATAAGAACGGACAGGCGGTCCGTTCTCATCCGATTTCCCATAGAGGACAGCGGGGATCTGACAGCTCCGTCTCTGCACACAGAGCGGAGATGGAGCTGTCATCCGCCTGCTCAGTGGGGATCAACGGATCGATCCCCTGCTGAGCAGAACAGACTCCATCGGGTGGTGCGTCCGTGTGAAAGGGGCCTAAGTCATAATGTGCTAGTATGCATCGAATACTAGCTCATTATGACATGCTTGTCTAAAAACAAAGCCGTCCAGTGGCTCGCTGTCACAGCTGAAGGTGCTTCCATCTTCACCCGGTCACCCTTCTGGGTTCACTTCGGCTAAATGTATGGCCAAGCTGGCGATGACCTCACTCCCACACATGCGCACAGGAGTCACTGTTTAAGGCGCAGCTCTGAAGGTCATGGGTATGCCGTTCTTTCAATGCACATGCACTGGTGACATCACCGGCTGCATCTAAAGTAAATATCTCCTAAACAGTGCATGTTTAGAAGATATTTACTGTACCTAAGGTAAACCTTAATATAGGCTTACCTATAGGTAAAAAACTTACAAAGGAGTTTCACTCCCAATTTAATGAAGTCTCCTGTGTCACATATTTGTACTTATTATTATATGGAGCCTATAATTTGCACCCCTTGTTTATTCATTATGCAGTTCCTCACAATGTCTTGCAATTTTAGAAATAAAGAGCATACAGATCCTCCTCTTCTCTGAATTGGAGAAGAGAGGTAGTAATTGAATCTATGTTTGTCTAACAGCACTAGTGCACCATTGTAAATATTACTGTAAAATATAACATTGTTTTCTTTTCTATTGTCTTAAAAGGTTCATTCTGATTTGGAGGTAAAGAAGGGTGTTATACTTTATAGAATTACTGGACAAGGAGTGGATCAACCACCTTTCAATGTGTTTATTATGGACGCTAAAACAGGATACTTGAATGTGACTGATGCCCGTATTGACCGTGAACAAATGCCTTTTTTATATGTAAGTTAAACTACTATGTTTCACATTTTAACTGTATTTAAAATAATAACAGATAACCTTACAACTGTATTTATGTGAGAATTGGTCAGGAATGTAGTCTGAATCTCTACTCCTAAGTTGTTTTAGCAGTTCAGGCCTATTTTCCAGGGGTAGCTGCATATGCTGCTTTGCAGTTGTATTATCTCCCTGTCAAAGCAGAAACATGGGAGTGTCAAGCTGTAAAGCCACTTTGGATGCTGACATTTCTGCTGTCTGAGCTCAGAGCTGATTGTCAGTATTTTGTCTGTGCTAATGAAGGAGGTTAAATTGTCATATTCTTACTGCAGCTGAAAGATAGTCAACATAAAAAATAATGCTTTGTTATATGACAATTTTGAGCATCTGCTATCAACACAGGATTAGGCAGGGAATATGATGGCTTTACATCCTAACATTCATTCTGGCACTTCTGCTCTGTCAGGGAGAGGATACAAGAAAAAAGTATAAAAAGCGAATTAATTTATCAAGTTTACTAGATGACAATTGGTGGTTACCATATCTATCTATAACATATAGACCCTCCGTTTCTTCTTGGTTTTTTATGGTGTTGGAAAGGGCAAAATACAAAATATGATTGATGAGAGTTTCTCCATTAACCTCTACCGTCAGAACTGCCTGCCAAGCATCGGAAAAGCTGCAGGGAAGCTTCCTATTAGAAGGAAACGTTAGAATTAGCTCAGGAGCTGCCTTCTAGGGGCAACATGGAATTTGGTTCCAACCTTGCCCCATGGTCCTTGTGTGTTTTTTGTTAATACTAGTAGAAACCTGTACCTCCTTCTAAGAAAAATAGTCCTCTGGTTGTCAAAAAAATGTCACCATACTTATCCTAATTCAGTGCCTTAAAGCTCTGAAGCCATAGGATTACCTTGACAATCAGGTAACTTATTTTCAGAAGTAGATGTCTGCAATGGTGCCCTCCATATTCTTTCTCTATAACTTTGCTTTACCATTTGTAATTTAGTTCAAAGATGCAAAATCAACATCTCAGTACTGTTCTATCAATGTCCATGCTATCAAATGGGGTTAAAGGGAATGGCTTGCAATAATAAAGTAATAGTTGAAGAGTATGTTTTAAAATGATAATGTTCTGTTTGGTTTAACTGCTAGACTAAGTGAACAGAGCTATGGCTAAATTTGTATACCAATGTTTACCCAGATAACAGTCCATGCTGTGACCGCAAGTGGCCAAGAAGTAGAAAAGCCTCTAAAGATGACTGTCAAAATTCAAGATATTAATGACAATCCACCAATATTCGGTGAAGCTATATTTGCTGGTTCAGTGGAAGAGAGATGCCAAGCAAGTAAGAGTCACATTTTTTTATTTACAAATTAGCATTTTAGGCCATGTTGGATTAAAATGTGTTTGGTGGACCACACCATACATTACACTTAGTCTTGTTGCTGCTGTTCAATGTTTAGATTTAGTTTAAAAGCTTGATAGCTGATAGTTACCTTCCCTGTGCTCCCCTGTTGCTCTGTTCCTTTTTTCAAGTCTAATCCCTATGAGCTCCATGTCGGAGCTTACACAGGGATTATGACATTCCTCCCTGCCCCATGTCCTTCCTTTCAGTCCCTGAGATTGACCATTAACATGCCATTGCACTGCATGCAAAAGATAAGGTCACATGCTCCACCATTCCTGAAAATATTGGGTATTTTCAAGGGCTCCAACAGATCGGTGGAGCTGTGGGGTAGTGTGGTGAAGGTATCAGTGGGATTTGGCCTTTCAAGAGAACCGCATTTTCTTAAGGATAAAAGTAAATGACTATTCAAATATCAAGACTACAAAACAAAAAAAAAAAGAAAATCAGGGGAGATAATCATTTAGCATGTCACCTATGTGAAAAAAAAAAATCCTGATTATAATAATCAATTGAAAAGCAAACACTATATATTATGCTGCCTTTCCATACCTTACAGCCAAAAATATATACATGTTTTCTGACTTGTTATTATTTTGTCTGTCCAATTTAGGCACGATGGTGATGCAACTCAGTGCTTTTGATGCCGATGAACAAAATACTGTAAATTCTCAAATCGCTTATAAAATTCTCTCTCAGAGTCCTTCGGATCCCCCAATGTTTATTATAAATCAGTACACTGGTGAAGTCTTCACAATATCTAATTTTCTCGACAGAGAGGTATATTCCCTATATACAGTATTTTTTTTGCCAGTTTTATACTTGTCTATGGCATCTCTTACACTAGGGTGCAGCTGAGAAGTTTGGACTTCCAATGTATCATATGATGCAATGCATGCAGCAGATGCTATTCAGGTATCGGAATGCACATTCAGACACTTGATCTGTGTTCCATCTTAGCAGTAATGTTTATTGAAAAGGATTCTAGAGGCAGTGCCTAAAGTCTAGTCCTATGTCTTGGCCTTGTGAAAAACTTATATTATCATCATAGGGCTGTGGCCACTGTCAAAAATGTAATCAGACTTCAGCTGGTAAAGCTAATACAAACATTATTTTGTGAAAAAAAAATTTAAATTAATAACAGCTAGGCGTAAAAAGGCCTAAATTGTATGACTAACCTAAATGTTTGTATTGTGAGAGGGTTAGAAGCCTTGTTTTGTTTTATTGATTAAGATATAGATCACCACAACTAAAGTGAGAGTCCAAATAAGTGTTTTAATTAATTGAAAAAGTTTAAAAGGTTCATCAGGAGTTAGCATATAATGATAAAAGTAGGAGTTGGACTTAATAAAATAAAAGTGCTCACAGAGCTCTATATGTTTAGTGCCCCCTGAAATGTATTGACATTTCCAAAGGATCATATCAACCTGTTTTAATGGGATCAAACTTGCATTTGAACTCTCACTTTGGTTGTGGCTCTGCATTTTTGTCTGTAAAAAAAAAATGCTAACCCTTCCCTATTCTTTTCAAAACTAAAAACAAAGCTTTGCAGCTCACCAGACCTAAATGTAGTGGCTGCATTAGTTTCCTTGTTTCAAGATAAGTAGATATTTAGGAAGTATTGAGAATACCCATGGATCTTCCATTTCTGTTGTAACTTTCAGTGAATTAAACTGAAAAATATAAACATCATAAACTGTTATTCAAGCTATGTTCTGTAAAGGATAACCCCCCCTGCCCACATGTATGAGAGATCAAGAGAGGAGGACTTCGTAGTCCAAATTAGTAGAGCAGCCTAGGGTGATAACACTGCTCCTTCATAAATATGGTGATAACACTGCTCCTTCATAAATACGGTGGAATGAGGATAGGACGTGCGTTACTGGTGGGATCACCAGGTAAAAACATAGGGGCACATTGGACTGAAAAAAGAAAACTAACGGTACATCTAAGAACTTGTAAGCTGATATATATATATATTTTATATATATATATATATATATATATATATATATATATATATATATATATATATAGATAGATAGATAGATAGATACCCTTTAATACATGTAATTATGGTATTATAGTTATTTATATCATATCACTTTTTATTTTACATGCTTATATACATTTTTTTTCTCTACATTTACATACAGACTTAGGCTGGCCATACATGTTCAAATTTCTTGTACAATTTTCTGTTAGATTTACCACAAACCACATAATATGAGGTCAAAGCTAAACAACAATTTCACTTGTATCCAATTAGGCAGGCCTTTGTACTACATAGTTGAAGGTACATTTCAAGAAAATTGTACAGAAAATTGTACAGAAAATTGTAAGAAAATTGTATAATGTATGTAATGTATGTAATGTATGTATAATGTATGTAATGTATGTATAATGTATGGCCAGCTTAAGTTGTCTGACAAACATGACAGTAGCACTGTTAGGTGCTCTTACAATAGGTATCTTTTAGTGACATTGTTTAATTCTTTCAAACTCATTTTAAAATGAAGCAGTTTCTGTAATTGCTCAGGTACCCCCTGGCAGGGTTTTAGTTTGTCCTATTCCCTGTCACTTTTCCTGGACAGCTTGGTTTGTTAGTAAATGTGAACACAAAAATAAAAGAAAAAATGTGAAATAATAAAGATAAATGAATAATCTAGGTATTGCCATACCATATATAAACCACATACATTTATGATAGTCAGTTCATCGATGAAACCTGTAGGCACAAAAACTTTGGCTCCCAAATGAATACCCTTGTTCTAACACTATCCCTGTTACACAGAACGTTTTCTTGTTTTACTGATACAATTCAGGCTTAAAGTATTGTGACAACATACATGTGAATGCACTTTTATGAGATGTCTGCATTAATATTTAAAAAGGGCAATACTGTATATGGCCAATGGATATACAGAGAAAAGCTTCCTTATACTTAGAAAAAAAGACTGTAATTTTCTTTAGTTTAGAAGAGCACATGTTATTTCACTTTTCTTCTATGTTCTAGACATATAGTAGTTACAGCCTTATGGTTAGTGGCTCAGACTTGAACGGAGGAGCTGGTGGACTTTCTGGGCAGTGTGGTGCCGACATCCAAATTCTAGATGTGAACGACAACTTTCCTGTACTTGAATTTGAGTCGGTAAGTAGTTTTGAAAGCTATATTTCCCAGGAATGCATAAAGAAAGTTAGATCATATTTCCATCAATTAAACTGATCAAGTTGCTAGTCATATTACTTCCCATAACAGAGGCGTAACTAGAACCTTCAGGGCCCCAGTGCAAGAAACCATGAAGGGCCCCCCGGACCCCTGGCCAGGGCCCTTCCCTTCAAGCCTGGGGGGAGCACAGTGGGGGGGGGGACCAGGGGAGCACACAGGGGCCCAAAGATAGCAGAACACAAGTGAACTGGATAGGAGGAGTGGTGGAGGCAGCATACAGAGGAACCAATTTCCTCAATTTTCCTCCTGCAGCTACAGGAGGAAAAAGGAGGACAGTGATTTCTCTACATGCTCCCCCCGCCACCCCTCCTATCTAGGTGTACAGGGGAGCCACACAGGCCCCCTTGACCATGGGGCCCGGTAGCAATTGCAACCCCTGCAACCCCTGTAGTTACACCCCTGTCCCATAAGAGGAGCCTACATAAGACATTATACATTGTATAACCACTCGAAGACCTGGCCTTTTCTGAAGCTTTTTGTTTACATGTTTAAATCAGTATTTTTTTCTAGAAAATTACTTATAACCCCCAAACATTATATATTTTTTTTTAGCAGAGACCCTAGGGAATAAAATGGCAAACATTGCAATTTCTTATGTTACATGGTATTTGCGCAGCCGTTTTTCAAACGCAAAGAATTGGGAAAGAATACACTTTAATGAATTTAGAAGAAAAACAAAACGCAAAATATTCCTGAATTTTTTTTTGTAAATTTTGAAAGATGATGTTATGCCAAGTAAATAGATACCTAACATGTCACACTTTAAAACTGCGCACGCTCGTGGAATAGAGACAAACTACGGAACATAAAAATCTCCATATGCGATGCTTTAAAAATGTTTACAGGTCACCTGTTTAAAGTTAAAGAAGAGGTCTAGCACTGCAATTATTGCTTTAGCTCTAACGTTCGTGGTGATACCTGGCATGTGTAATGCGAACACCAAGCAAGTGTGAAGATATAAAAATATATAAATTATGTAGAGCCAAAGGATAAATAATCACAAAATGTGTCAATAAACAAAAATATATATGTCTGTGAATGAATAAATACATATAAAATTGTATCACAATCAAAGTGCAAGTGCTCTTAATTAATGTGATAACAAATATATTCCAGGTGATAAAAACTATATCAGTGGATAAAACAATGGTTATAATAAATGACTATTGTCCCAATGAGTGCTTGTGCAAATAAAAAGTCACACATATGCATCCACTAGTGTGAAATAGAAATAGGTGCACAGAAGTTCATAACAAATAGGTGATATGTTCTAAGCTGTGTTATTATCAGAAAACCAGGTGCTGGTGCTTTAAAAAAGTGCCTTGGTGCATAAATGGTAATGCTGGCCACTCACCTCCTGGTTTGGCTCACAAATTATAATGAACCTTTTATCAAAGTGTGAAGATATGTTTTCTTGTATAGCTTGCCCTGTACTGACATTTGTCATAGTTAAGTATTTCTTCAAAAAGTATTTATAAGCCTCTTTTTCCAGAAAACACATTTTTTTAATACTACGCTAAAAAACCAAGAACTGAGACATTTAAGATGGAATTTCACTCTCTCAATCAACATTGACTATTTTAATCCTTATGCTACTAGTTTCTGTAAATAGATATGAAAGTATATCATATTTACTTGTTTTATGAGGTTTTTTTTTTTTTTTTACATTCCTACATTTCTTCCTGATTTTCAGGCCTGGGCCAATAATGTTATACACCCCAGGAGTCTTCAAGAGGGGGTTTTCTCAGCTAAGTACACCCTTCTGTATGCATGCCTGAACTAAAGGCAGGTGGATTCCAGAAAGTAAATGCTACATGAATCTTCTGTCCATACTCGAGATGGCCATGGACAGAAAAAAAGCTAGGGGGTGTTTTCAAAGGGATTTCTCAGCAAAATAAAGCATAGAGACACAGATGGATGAATTGGCTTTGAATAATAAAACTTAAAGTATAGGGCAAAGCTTTTTTTTATTTTTTATTTTTGGGTAGAGTGGAGAGGATTAGAACCCCTGTCATTTTTTATTGCTGTTTGTGCCCCCGTTAGGGAGATTTCTCCTCTCTATTTGTACTGTTTACCATTATCATTGAAGTGAAAGTAAAAGAAAATCCCAAATTTTGGGTTGTCCCCAGAAAATTAATAGAGGTGAAAACTTCCAATGGGGACACTAGTTCTGGTGATCTGGTGGTCCCCAAGGGATTCCCTTAATTTGCAGGGATTTCCTCTCACTTCCTGTTTGGGATTTGGGACAGGAAGTGAAAGGAATTCTCTGCAATGGGACACAGATGGAGACAAATAAATCTGACAGAGATCATAACCCTTCATTACTCTATCAAAAATGAAGAAAAATGTTTTGCCTATAGTTTTACTTTAAAGAAACTGTATTTTTGGTTTGTGGCGCTCAAATGCAGTGTAGTTCTGCTTTAACAGTGTGCATGTCTTTCTCTTCAGTACTCAGTCAGCTTTGCGGAGAACATGATTGGTTTAACTGACTTGAGGATGAAAGTGTTTGATGCCGATGAAATGTACACTGATAACTGGATTGCAGTGTTTGAGATCGTGTCTGGCAATGATGGCGGGTGGTTTGTGATTGATACAGATTCTCAGACAAATGAAGGCATTTTGAGAATTGTTAAGGTATGTATTTCTACATAATACTGAAGTTGGCTTTTTAAGGTAACACTGTGGTTGATGTTCTGTCTTCCTTTCTAACTTCACATTATCTCTTTTTTTTTTAATAGCCACTTGATTATGAATCAATGCAAATGGCCAACCTTGCTTTTCTAGTGACCAACAGAGCAGCTTTTCATTATTCCGTGATGTCTGAATATCAAGCAAGAATGACAAGCATTAATGTTCAAGTACAAAATGAGATTGAAGGACCAGTTTTTGTTCCAAATCATTATAATCTGAACATCCCTCAGGGTTTAAGCCAAGAAGCATTACTGCAATATGTGCTTGCAAAAGTTACAGCTATAAACCAAGAAACGGGCCAGGCCGCCACAAATGTTGTGTAAGCTGTAAAGATTTAGGCATTGAATATGTTCACTATGATTCTGAGCATGTAAAGGATATTGAATCTATGACAAAACGATTTAAATAAGCTTGTTTTATCTAATATTCCAAAACATTTTTTATACCTCTTCATGCCATGATTTCATTTTTGTAATATTCTATTTTTCTAAATTACTAATCATAAGGTACATACCAAGTAGAGACCTGAATGCAGTGTAATGTCATTATAGGTCTATTATTGTAGGGTAATCAAGCTATTAAATAATGTCTACCAGGAGCTTTTATTAAAAAAAATCTCCATGTAGGGTGACTTCTGCCCATATACATGACTAGATCCACACCTTGATAACTCTTATGCTTGTGTAGCACCCTACAGGTAGGTGCTAGGTAAATGCATAGTGGGCCTTGTCTGCCTAACAGCAGGGCCCTGATTTCTTTTTGGTCAGGGTGTCATGGCTTTCAGGTGTGCCTGCTGAGGGGGGAGTCTCCCCACTGGCTCTGTGAGAGGTTTTTCATAGGGCAGTGGAGGAAAGCCATTCAGGGACACATTCAGGCTTGTAACTACCCCAGAAGGCAGATTCTGCCACAGAGGATTCTAGGAGTGGGTATAAGTTTGAAGGGAGTGCATGACTCAGCATCTTTAGCGGGAAGCAGAGTCCCAGGAGTTAGAGGACGGCTGTCTCTCCTCCTGTCAGAGGAAGCGGATGTCTCTGGGTGCTGCCTGAGAATCCAGAGGGTGCTGAGTTGAGCTGAAGGGGATCCGGTGTGCCGAGAACCAGCAGAGAGAGAGAGGGGTCCAGTCCCAGGAAAGCCTACAAAGGTTGTGAGTACTGTAGATTGCCCCTGGGGTTCTACCTAGTGTCAGAGGGGACCATTACGGAGAAGGTTATGGGATCCAAGAGTCAGCTAGCTGTTAAGGGGGTGCCTGGTCGGAGGACCCTGAAGTGTTAGAGGGGGTACCTAGGTTGAGGACCCTGAAGTGTTAAAGGGGCGCCTGAAATTTGGGCCCTGAAGAGTCAGTGTACAGCGTGGACTGCGCAGGTTGAGAGTTGCAGCAGCACAGGAATTTACAAAGAGCTACCTCAAGCCAGCGTAGGGCTGGAGGGAGCTATTCAGTGACTTTGAGCAAAGCAGTGTAAGAAGTCAAGTATCCTACAGTCCTGGATCTTCTGAATTAAAGTCGAAGTTCCAGCACAGTTTTAAGTGATACAGTATATTGAAGCATCAGGAAGCGTTGACTAGTGTCGGCTGGCGTCTAACAGGCATTGTTCTAGAAGAGTCCCAAAATTGTACCTAGTTGAGCCAGAGGAGTATCCCACTCATTCCCTTCTCCCATCCCCTAAATATAATAAAACAAAACAAAGCAAAGATGCCGGAATAGTCATTGTCTCAGTTCTCACACCTGGGGTTACAGCTCAAATGTGCTGAGAGTGTCACCGGTAACAATGGCAGACCCACATCAGGCTCAATGCCTGGAAAACCTGCTACACTTGGTTCACACTACTGTGATGCAATTTTGACCCAATTTTCAGTGTGATTAAGTGTGACTTTGATGCGACTTTGTTTTCATTTTGGATGTTGTTTACATATTTCATAGGGCCAAATTGTACTGTAAATCATACCAAAGTAGCGAAGGACCCTTTCCAAAAAAAAAAAAAAAAACACATTGCAGCTGTGTTGCATTGATGTACTGTTATTTCCATTGTCAGGCGATTCAGTGCAATCCAAGTTGCATCTAAAATTGCATCAATGTGAACCAGGCCTTATTCGTACTTTGCCTATTTTTACCATGTTTTGCCTTTTTCCTGCTAAATTAAAGACATCAATTATTTTGATGGTCTCAGTTTAAAGCTCACCACATGTTGCAATCTAACTGTACAATCTCTTTTATATCTACCAACAACTATGAAATGCAAGGGCATTTAAAGTTATTGGATACATTACATAGTTTTGGTATATCTAAAGGAGACTGTATGAAGATTGCATGGTCAGACTTTACCACGTATGGTAAGCATAATTAATTACTTTACTCATTCACTTTAGGACTCATTCACTTTAGGGCTCCGCTGACACCCGCTGCCATCCGCATCCGATCCTGTGCTGAAATCTGGACGGATGGAAACCCTATTTTTCCATCCGTTCAGTAATCGGAGCGGAGCGGATCTGATGAGAGCGGACAAGCGGTCCGCTCTCCTCCGATCCCCCATAGAGGGCAGCGGGTGATGAGACACCTCCCTCTCCGCTCTGCAAGCGGAGACGGAGCTGTCATCCGCCCGGCTCAGCGGGGATCGCGGATCTATCCCCGCTGAGCAACACGGATCCGCCTGCGGAGGCGGACCGTGTGAAAGAGCCCTTAGATGTACCTTGGGGATTTTTCCTCGACAAAGTGGAAGATTGTTGCAGTACTCTGCAAATAATATTAAACTATTTTGGAAGCATAGGCAAATAGCTTTTGTGCCATATCTAAAAATATAAATGTTGTTCCTTCAGACATGTGTGCCAGGTATCAAACTCTCATGGACCACAAAACACAACTTCTATTAGTAAACTTTAAGGGTGCGTGCATACTGCATCTCAAAGAAGCTGCTCCTACAGACTTTTGAGCTTTTTTGAGCTCTAATTTATTTTCTGCCTGGAAACTCCCCTCCATGGGGTGGATTTACTAAAGCTGGAGAGTGCAAAATCAGGCTCATTTCTGCATAGAAGCCAATTAGCTTCCCAGGTTTTATTGCCAACGCTTAATTGAACAAGCTAAGGTTAGAATCTGATTGGCTACCATGCACAGCTGCACCAGATTCTGAGTGCACAAAGTTTAGTAAATCTACCCCTCCCAATGTGTCCATGCACATGATGGCTTTTTCAGGAGTTTACAGGCATATGCTCCTACAGGCAGAAAAAAAAGCAAACAAACACCAAACATCTATGTGTGCATGAACACATAGACTAACAATGAGGGGCGTTTAGAGGCAGAAAAAAAAATGCAAGACACCTCTAAAAGTGGCGTTTATAAATACCCAGAGTACAGGAGGCCTAAGATTGCACATGCCACTTGTATTTAGACAGTATTTGATGATCCCGGAGTTCAGCTTTAAAGAAGAATCCTGGGAAGAATAATTAAGCATCTCTGTTAGTGCCATGTGTACTATATGTATAGAATTTTTTTCCAGAATGTTTTCTTTAAAAGGAGATTCAAACCTCTCAAATCTCTGCTCTCCCTGTGCACCAGTGGTGGAACTACCAGGGTCGCAAAGGTTGCACCTGCAACCTGGTCCCAGCGTTCTGCCTCCAAGATGACAGGAAGCATACATGCCAGTCAACTCTCTCTGTGCTGCCGCTATACAATGGAGTGGGGAGGAAGCATCTGATCGGCAGCTCTGTAGTGCCTGGCATCTCCTTCTGCCCCCCCCCCCCCCCAGCCAGCAGTTCATGCTATACAGTGGAGAGGGAAGGGGCCACTGACCCGAGCAGGTACCTGCCTCAGTGCATAACCAGAGCAACTCACTTGTGTACTGAAGCTGAAGCCTGCACAGATCTGAGGCCCCTGCCCACTGTATAGCATGAATTGCAGGCTGGAGGGGCAGAGGGAGATATCAATCAATATGCAGTGGTGGGTGTCCATGGGGTGATCGAAGCTCCTCTTTAAATATGTTGCAGAGATGTGCTGGTGGGATGAGGAGTACAGAGCATAATGAAAGTACAGAGTTGTGTATGTTGGGGGAGGAGGTACAGAGATGTGCTAGGAGTGCAGAGGTGTGCTGGGGGGGGGGGGTTGGGGGTGCAGAGATGTGCCACTGGGTACAGAAGATTGTTAGGGGTATGGGGTGCAAAGATGTACAGTGGAGTTCATAGATGTGCTAGGGGGTACAGAAGCGTGCTTGTTGTTACGAAGGCTTGCTGAATTGTACAAAGGTGTGCTGGAGGGATATAGAGAATGTTAGGAGGTGCAGAGGAGTGTGTGAGGGGGTGCAAAGATGTGCAGCGAAGTACATAGATGTGCTGGGGGTGCAGAGACATGCTGGGAGTTGCCAAGGTGTGCTGGGGGTAACAGAGGTATACCAGGGGGTCCAAAGGCTTGCTGGGTTTATGGAGGCATACTGGGGGATACAGAAGGTTCTAGGAGGTGCAAAGGTGTGTGGGGTGCAGAGGGGTGCTGGGGATATGGAGGATGCTGGAAGGTGCAGACATTTGTAGAAGGTGCAGTGATGTGAAAGGGGGTACATAAGTGTGCTGTGGGGTATGAAGGTGTGCTAGGAGTACAGGGGTTATCTGGGAGGTACAGAGATGTACGGAGGGGTATGGAGGAAAGCTAAAGGGAACGGAGGCATTTTTGGGGGTGTAGAGATGTAAAAGGGCGCATGGCATTAGGTGCCTCTTGTGAAACAACATCCATTTTAAATGCCCGCCCCTAATTAAGATACATTCTGTGCCTACAATGGCTGGCTGAACACAAAAAAAGTGTCCCTGAAATTTTTTTGGAAAGGTTGGTAACTATGTAGGAAGGGGGGGTCACTGTAGAGCATGTGAAAGGGTCCCACTGCTGGACTGTAGTGAAGGGCCCTGGGAGCAGTGGCAAGGGTCCTGGGACCAATGCAAGGGGCCTCAGGATGGGGTCATGGGGGCCCTTCATGGTTTCTTGCACCGGGGCCCTTAAGGTTCTAGTTATGCCTCTGCTGTGCACTGTTGCTATTTTCATGCTTCTGGTCCCTGCGCCATTTAACAATGTTAGATTTGAATTATTCAGCCATAAGAAACTTATGGTGATTTATGGACTGTCCAGAATACTGCAAAGTGACGTAGGCAGCAGAAGTGCAAGGGGAGAGATCCTAAAGAAAGGCAAACTGCTGCAAAAAGAAAATGCAGTCACCTAAAGGTGCAGACACCTTCCAAACCTTCCTGTCATGGCTAAGTCATGCCTGATTGTTCTGACAAAAAAATCTCCAACACTACCCATAAGTGCAGCTAAAAAATGCTGAAAAACACATTCTTACTGGCCCATCACCATAATGGGCAAGAAGAAGCAATCTGCAAGCAAATATCAGAAAAAAATATTTGCTTCACAGCATGGAGGATGCTGGGAGGTGCAGAGATGTGTGTAGGAGGTGCAGAGATGTGTGTAGGAGGTGCAGAGATGTGTGTAGGAGGTGCAGAGATGTGTGTAGGAGGTGCAGGGATGTATGTGGGAGGTGCAGAGATGTGTGTAGGAGGTGCAGAGATGTGTGTAGGAGGTGCAGGGATGTGTGTAGGAGGTGCAGAGATGTGTGTAGGAGGTGCAGAGATGTGTGTAGGAGGTGCAGAGATGTGTGTAGGAGGTGCAGAGAAGTGTGTAGGAGGTGCAGGGATGTGTGTAGGAGGTGCAGAGATGTGTGTAGGAGGTGCAGAGATGTGTGTAGGAGGTGCAGAGAAGTGTGTAGGAGGTGCAGGGATGTGTGTAGGAGGTGCAGAGATGTGTGTAGGAGGTGCAGAGATGTGTGTAGGAGGTGCAGATATGTGTGTAGGAGGTGCAGAGATGTGTGTAGGAGGTGCAGAGATGTGTGTAGGAGGTGCAGGGATGTGTGTGGGAGGTGCAGAGATGTGAAATGGGGTACAGAAATTAGGCCTTGACAGGAAGGTTTGGGAGGCTGCTGCAAATATGCAACCTGTAATTCACAACTCCATCCGTTTACCCATTTCTCCCAGGGACATGGACTCTTTAGGGAGCCATATATCAAGAAAGGCATCAGTAAGGGAAGTGTAATTCACACAGAACTTACCTCCCATAAAGTTGCTTTACCTTCTCTGAGTTCTCTTTGTACAGAATGTACAGCAATAAGAAGTGGTGTTTGAAGACCTATAGGAGCTTGGTACACAGTCTGCATGTACTATGCTCAATTGTGCATTTAAAACTGAGTGTATAAACTCATAAAGTGATCTTTTCAGGACCTTATTGTACTGTTTTTTTTGTTTGTTTTCTGTGCTGCTAATAGGTATTCATTGGACAGTACTTCAAGTAAATATTTTATAATTGATTCTACCACTGGAGAAATCAAAATGACTTTTGAGATGGCACGAGGGAATGGTCCAGACACAATCAACGGACCTTTTACTGGAACAATCTTTGCTACAGGGGATGGTAATAAGAGAAGCTGCTCCTTGTATTATGCTTTTTTGTTGTAAAGAAAATCCGTCTGATAGTTTCTAATTTTAGATTGCATTTGACATAATTATTATTATGATTGTTGTTAGAAGATTTATCAATCTACACTCTGAAAATTTGGTTTTAGTCTGCAAATATAAAGTATGTTATATGAATACTTTCAGCCAGTGGAGCTCTAGGCACATTTTGAAATGTTTGACAGGCTAGCCTTTCCTGCTTTCCTGGAAAAAAGTCTGTTGCTTATAGAGCACAATAGCTGAAAGTTACAAACATAGTCAAATAGGTCCAAGCAGTAAAATTTCTCCATGTTCTCCTCCCTGCCTGTTCTGTTCAGATGGGGCCATTTGGTATTAAAATATAAATAAATCTGACCAAAAAATTTATTGGTTACCCAGACTGTGTATTAGACAATGAAGATACGGATTAGTCATGACTCTTCTCTCCTGCCTGCTTTCAGTGTTAGACTGACAGCATGGTGCAATTCAGCGAAGGCTGAAAACATGGTAGAGGATAGGAAAGCAGAATGATGAATTCATCACTTTGGTGGCAATCTTTATTTGTTCAATTAGCAGGCTGAGAATGCAGCCCTGACCATGTTGTAAGGCTTAAGTGCAATAGGGAAATAAGAAGTCCTAATAGAGACCCACCAATCACATGGGTGAAACGCGTTGACGCGGCAACCTAAGAGGCCTGCCTATTTACCCTGTGTGCCAAATGCTGCAGCTGATCTCCCCATGTCTCCAAGTGGGGAGGGAAATTCTAACTAGACATGTGCAAACAAAAAAAAATTGTTTAATTTCATTTCGTTTTAAATTGTTTTTTGCATAAATTTGTTTAGTTAAATTTGTTTAATCCGTTTAATTTGTTTTCGGAAATTTTGTTTTTTTTGCATTCTTATGGATTCAAATTTTCGGAATTCAAATTCGAACTGTTTTCAAATTAATTTCGTATAGTTTTCTAATTCAAACAGTTTTCTAATTCAAACAGTTTTCTAATTCGAACAGTTTTCAAATTCGAAAAGTTTTCAAATTCAGAAAGTTTCAAATTTGTTGAATTTTTGATTTGTTTTCAAATCTCTAAAAGTGCATTCAAAATATCATGTGAAAAATACATATAACTGTGCATCACAATATAATAATTTAATGAATAAATGCTTATAATGTATTCTTTGAAACTTCACATAAAAGTATATAGGTCATAAGTCTCTTGTGATGTGATAAAGAAAAGGGGTTCTCCTGCGTATCCCCAAAAGTGATCAGTGCTTAGAACCAATAAAGTGCTGATAAATGAGTGCTTCATGCTCCACCACCTTGGTAAGTAATACCCACTTACCAGAACAAATCAAGCCCCCAGGACCTAAACAGCTGTAGTATGCCTTCTCTGGTATGGAGATATTTCACCTTGAATGCAGTGAGTAAGCTTGTTTTATCTGGCTGGCCAAATCGTGGGTTAATACTCAGAATCCCATGAAATAAATAGATTAAAAATGATCATTGCACAGATATCATTTATTTGACATTTTTGCAATAAAAGATATAAAAGTCAAATTTGCAAGTGCTTCCAGTAGCACTTGATTTAACCTCGTAATCACAGTGGCATCATTTCCGATTTAAGTCATTTCGGGGCAAGGTGGAATGCAGGTGGAACGCACGCTATGGGAAGCGGCGTTCTGAACCTTACGCACACAGGATTTTAAAGTTAGTGCTACTGGAAGCACTTGCAAATGTGACTTTTATATCTTTTATTGTGAAAATGTTCAAATAACATGGTTATATTTATTCTATTCTGTTCTATTGCTTTTTCAATTATATTCTTTTCTATTTTATTATAGTCTATTCTATTGTTTTTTTTTTTTCTATTCTATTCTTTTCTATTCTATACTTTTCTTATGTATTGAATATGAATTTATTCTAGTTAAAAATTCAAATTTTATAAGATGGTTATATTTTTTATATTTTATTCAATTCTTTTCTTTTTATTCTATTCTATTTTTTCCTATTCTATTCCTTTACTTTGCATTCTATTTCATTATCTTTGGAAACTGGAAAACAAATCAAATTATTCAAATTCGAAAACTATTTGAATTCGAAAACTATTCGAAGGTGATTCAAAAACTATTCGAAGGGGATTCGAAAACTATTTGAATCGATTCTAATTCAAATTTTGTCTGATTTTTTTTTTCCATTATTTTTCGGATTCGTTTAAATTTGGCACTATTGTAATTCGAAAATTTGGAGCCATCCGAATTTCCGAAAACTGAAAATTCATCCGAATTTCGATTCGGAACAAAATGAACTGCACATGCCTACTTCTAACCACTACTGCTAGAATGACTGACCAAGCTATGGGAACAGTTACATTTATCCTAAGAGATTGCACATAGTCTCAGCTGCTGCTAATGCCATTTGGGCTTCTTCCTTGGATAGAAGAGGGATGATAAGCAAGCACTTAGTGAAAGCATAGTAAGAAAATGCAGTAGATCACTGAACCAACCACATTAACCAGTTCTGTGCTGGTGCTTTTACCTATAAAACACTTGCTGTGAAACCTCAATATGCTTTAGGGGCACAAACATGGTACATATGAATTTATCCCCAGGAAATTAAATGTGACAGCAGATGGATGTCATAAATTGATCTTGCATTTTAATAGCTCTTGAGGAGGAACTGTTGCATTTTTGCAGAAGTACCGATGTGAAAATGTGCTGAAGCTGACCTGGTATTATCTTCCAAGCAGTGGCGGCTGGTGAAGTTTTAAGATGGTGGGGCGCAAGACCCCGACCTTCCATTTTGACCCCTCCCATTTCTCAGAAGCCCTATCCCTTATAGACTCCACCCATTTTGTCCCCTGTATTTTGCTTGCATGAAAAAATTCTCCCAATATATCACATATTAAGGGATCCTTCAGTACTAGTATATCCCATAATAGGGAGCAGGGGCCCTATTATGGGATATACTGGGAGAGACACCCAATTATGAGATACACTGACTGAGAGTGGCACAAACCCCACAGTACAGACCCCCTCCCCCCCCCCCCCAGCACAAACCCCTCAAGCACAAACCCCACACAAACCCCTCAAGCACAAACCCCACAGTACAGGCCCCCTAGCACAAACCCCACAGTACAGGCCCCCTAGCACAAACCCCACAGTACAGACCCCCTAGCACTAACCCCACAGTACAGGCCCCCTAGCACAAACCCCACAGTACAGGCCCCCTAGCACAAACCCCACAGTACAGGCCCCCTAGCACAAACCCCACAGTACAGGCGCCCTAGCACAAACCCCACAGTACAGGCCCCCTAGCACAAACCCCACAGTACAGGCGCCCTAACACAAACCCCACAGTACAGACCCCCTAGCACAAACCCCACAGTACAGACCCCCTAGCACTAATCCCACAGTACAGACCCCCTAGCACAAACCCCACAGTACAGGCCCCTTAGCACTAATCCCACAGTACAGACCCCCTAGCACAAACCCCACAGTACAGACCCCCTAGCACAAACCCCACAGTACAGACCCCCTAGCACAAACCCCACAGTACAGGCTCCCCAGCACAAACCCCACAGTACAGGCCCCCTAGCACAAACCCCACAGTACAGGCCCCCTAGCACTAATCCCACAGTACAGGCCCCTTAGCACTAATCCCACAGTACAGGCGCCCTAGCACAAACCCCACAGTACAGGCCCCCTAGCACAAACCCCACAGTACAGGCCCCCTAGCACAAACCCCACAGTACAGGCCCCCTAGCACAAACCCCACAGTACAGGCCCCCTAGCACAAACCCCACATTACAGACCCCCTAGCACAAACCCCACAGTACAGACCCCCTAGCACAAACCCCACAGTACAGACCCCCTAGCACTAATCCCACAGTACAGACCCCCTAGCACAAACCCCACAGTACAGGCCCCTTAGCACTAATCCCACAGTACAGACCCCCTAGCACAAACCCCACAGTACAGACCCCCTAGCACAAACCCCACAGTACAGACCCCCTAGCACAAACCCCACAGTACAGGCTCCCTAGCACAAACCCCACAGTACAGGCCCCCTAGCACAAACCCCACAGTACAGGCCCCCTAGCACAAACCCCACAGTACAGGCCCCCTAGCACTAATCCCACAGTACAGGCCCCTTAGCACTAATCCCACAGTACAGACCCCCTAGCACTAATCCCACAGTACAGGCCCCCTAGCACAAACCCCACAGTACAGGCCCCTTAGCACTAATCCCACAGTACAGGCCCCTTAGCACTAATCCCACAGTACAGACCCCCTAGCACTAATCCCACAGTACAGGCCCCCTAGCACAAACCCCACAGTACAGGCCCCTTAGCACTAATCCCACAGTACAGGCCCCCTAGCACAAACCCCACAGTACAAACCCCCTAGCACAAACCCCTCAGTACAGACCCCCTAGCACTAATCCCACAGTACAGGCCCCCTAGCACAAACCCCACAGTAAAGACCCCCTAGCACTAAACCCACAGTACAGGCCCCCTAGCACAAACCCCACAGTACAGGCCCCCTTTCAATGCAGTGACCAGCGTACATGCCCCCTTTCAATGCAGTGACCAGCATACATGCCCCCTTTCAATGCAGTGACCAGCGTACATGCCCCCTTTCAATGTAGTGACCAGTATACATGCCCCCTTTCAATGTAGTGACCAGCATACATGCCCCCTTTCAATGTAGCGACCAGCATACATGCCCCCTTTCAATGTAGTGACCAGTATACATGCCCCCTTTCAATGCAGTGACCAGTATACATGTCCCCTTTCAATGCAGTGACCAGTATACATGCCCCCTTTCAATGTAGTGACCAGCGTACATGCCCCCTTTCAATGTAGTGACCAGCATACATGCCCCCTTTCAATGTAGTGACCAGCGTACATGCCCCCTTTCAATGTAGTGACCAGCATACATGACCCCTTTCAATGTAGTTACCAGTATAAATGCCCCCTTTCAATGTAGTGACCAGTATACATGCCCCCTTTCAATGTAGTGACCAGTATAAATGCACCCAATGCAGTGACCAGCGTACATGCCCCCAATGCAGTGACCAGCATACATGCCCCCTTTCAATGTAGTGACTGGTATAAATGCCCCCTTTCAATGTAGTGACCAGTATACATGCCCCCAATGCAGTGACCAGCGTACATGCCCCCAATGCAGTGACCAGCGTACATGCCCCAAATGCAGTGACCAGCATACATGCCCCCAATGCAGAGATCAGCATGCGTGCCCCCAATGTAGTGACCAGCATACATGCCCCTAACAGAGAGAGACCTCAGACCAGATCATTAATGACCTCAGCTGAAACCACTACAAATCCAATTATCGGCTGTATATCTGACTAGCGATCCTCCCCTCCCCCTCCATGTGTCAGTCTGCACCGTACTGCGCTTCGGCTATGTGGCGATTTAACCCCTCCGCTGCCGGTGAACCCGCCTGTGAGGTCACCGCCCAGCCTCTCTATGGACAATAGACCAGCCCGGTGAACGACCGCTGTGTGTGTAGTCATCAGACTCAGAGAGCACTACAGTCCCCCACCAGAACAACTGACACAGGACAGTTTGCTGGCCGGTGTAGCGTGAAAATCGATCTCCCAGAGAGAGGCGGTCTGCCTGCCGCAAATGCGCAGGATTACCACCAAACAAGCCGAGCGCCGAACCCGATATACCTTGATATGATTAACCCATGAGGGCTGCAGAGGGTGGAGGCAGAGATGATGGCTACAGCGGAGATTCATGCTACGGATGTAGGAGATGATGGCTACAGCTGCGGACAGCGGGCGGAGGCAGACCGTTTTTCATGCTACGGAGCTGCGGTGTGGAGTACGGGGAGATGCCCTGCTCTGGCAGAACCTGCCTGGCTACATATCCATGGAGGGTCCTTCAAACGTCAGGAGTTGGGGGTTGCTGATATGCTAGGACCAGAAGATCCTGAACTACTGACAAGTAAGTTGTGGGATCTCTTTGAATAGATGATGAAGACTTTTTATTGGTGCTTTACTTAGATATTTACCAGGCAATAAAGGTAGTATATATATATATTATTTTTGTAGGAGATGATGGCTACAGCTGCGGATATATATATATATATATATATATATATATATATATATACTACCTTTATTGCCTGGTAAATATCTATGTAAAGCACCAATAAAAAGTCTTCATCATCTATTCAAAGAGATCCCACAACTTACCTGCTCCGTAACATGAAAAACGATCTGCCTCTGCCCGCTGTCCGCAGCTGTAGCCATCATCTCCTACATCCGTAGCATGAATCTCCGCTGTAGCCATCATCTCTGCCTCCACCCTCTGCAGCCCTCATGGGTTAATCATATCAAGGTATATCGGGCTCGGTGCTCAGCCTGTTTGGTGGTAATCCTGCGCATGCCTGGGAGATCGATCGATTTTCATGCTACACCGGATCACCACCCCCCCCCGAGGCATCATTCACATACACTCACACATTCACAATCACTTCACTTACCGTTACCGGCTGCTGCGCTGCTGGTCTTGTGCCTGATTGAAGTTCCGAACCTCCGATCCGACTCCTGGACTGTCTCGCTCAGCTCCGTCTCCTCTCCTGTGACCTGTCCGACACTCCTGACTCCTCTCTGCGCCGGGCGGAAGCTGGAAGGTGATCGTGATGCTGGGGCGGTGAACCGCCCCCACGCGTCACATCACCAGGTCCATGTCCTCCTGTGATTGGTCCAGGCTGGAGTCTGGACCAATCACAGCCCGGAAATTGGAAAAGTGGGGAGTGTCGGGGCGCATTGCTCTGTACCCCGATGACCCCCAGAAAAGCGCCAACCGGCGCCTCTGCCAGCTGGGGGTGGGGTAGAAAACCCCCTCCCCCATACCCAGCACTAAGTCCGGCGCCCCTAGTGGGCGAAAAATAGACACATTTTTTTTTTTTTATCTAATCTTTTTTTTTCTTCTCTTCTTTGGGGGGGGGGCGGCACCCCTGCACCCCCTATCGGCCAGCCGTCACTGCTTCCAAGAGAGATAAATTATGCTACATATGCTGCATACTACATAAGGAAGCTTTAGCTTTGTCAGCTTGCCATATTACTCCCTGCGGTGCCTACTAATATACACTATATTGTAAAAGTTATTGGGACGCCTGCCTTTACACGCACATGAACTTTAATGACATCCCAGACATATTCCATATGGTTCAATATTGAGATGACGCACCCTTTGCAGCTATAACAGCTTCAACTCTTCTGGGAAGGCTGTCCACAAGGTCTAGGAGTGTGTCTATGGGAATTTTTGATCATTCTTCCTGAAGCGCATTTGTGAGGTCAGGCACTGATGTTGGATGATGTTGGTCTCTGCTCTAATTCATCCTAAAGGTTTTCTATCGGGTTGAGGTCAGGCCTCTGTGCAGGCCAGTCAAGTTCCTCCACCCCCAAACTTGCTCATCCATGTCTTTATGGACCTTGCTATGGACCTTGCTTTGTGCACTGGTCCAAATCAGTTGGTGGAGGGGGGATTATGGGGTGGGGTTGTTTTTCAGGGGTTGGGCTTGGCCTCTTAGTGCCAGTGAAGGGAACTCTTAAGGCGTCAGCATACCAAGACATTTTGGACAATTCCATGCTCCCATCTTTATGTGAACAGTTTGGGGATGGCCCCTTCCTGTTCCTACATGACTGTGCACCAGTGCACAAAGCAAGGTCCATAAAGACATGGATGAGCGAGTTTGGTGTGAAGGAACTTGACTGGCCTGCACAGAGTTCTGACCTCAACCCGATAGAACACCTTTGGGGTTCTTCAGAGACTTCGAGCCAGGCCTTCTCATCCAACATCAGTGCCTGACCTCACAAATGAGCTTCTGGAAGAATGGTCAAACATTCCCATAGAAACATTTCTAAACCTTCTGGACAGCCTTCCCAGAAAAGTTGAAGCTGCTATAGCTGCAAATGTTGGCCCAACTCAATACTGAACCCTATGAACTAAGACTGGGATGCCATTAAAATTCATGTGTGTGTGTAAAGGTATGCATCCCAATACTTTTGACAATATAGTATATTTATGTTATGAGGCTCTAGTGTGCAATAATGATACAGCATTGGAGATAAATTGTGAATGTTGATAAGCGGAGGTGGTGACCGGAATCTACATGATGTGTATGAATAGAGCACTACATGCATCTGTGATGATGTTATATAAACCTGGTAGATCACTGTCATTATAGCCTTTTTACAATTGAATGCTTCTATTACTGACTGCTGGGGCCTGCAAAGGCCGCACAGAAAGTATCAAAGGTTGGGCTCCAGGGATTTATTAATTTGGATATTTTTAAATTTGGTATTATAAAAGGATTCATTTTGATATACTGCATATTGGCCCATATGTACCTATCTTGTGACCACATCTATGTCTATTAAGGTTTTTGCTATTGTTATGTGGTTACGGGCCAGCATCCCTCTTTGTGTGAGCAGGTCTGTCTTGATTTGAATTAGGTGAACCTCCTAGGAGTCTAGGGAAAAGAGAGGTCCCTGTCCTGACTGCGCTGTCTGGCAAGGCGTTAGAGCGGGGATCCTCAAACTACGGCCCTCCAACTTTTGTGGAACTACACCACATCTCATGAGGCATTGTAAAACTCGGACATTTACAGAAATGACTAGGCATGATGGGAATTGTAGTTCCTGAACAACTGGAGGGCCATAGTTAGAGGACCCCTGCGTTAGAGTCAAATATATCCACTTCAACTCTGTATTTAGCTGTTTAATGTCATGGCTGAGCAGTGGAATATCCTGGCTTACCTACTTAGCTGGTTTTACTTTTGATTAGGATCAGAGGCAGTAAAACTAGTACAGAATGATCACCACTAATATTGCTATTATTTATTAGTATGTTTTATCACTAATATGTTTTTTGATACAATTTTTTAGATTTGCCTACTCGAAATGCCACATTTACAGTGGACTTGGGTTCTGGAACAACCACAGTTCCAACTCCAGCTCCAACCTGCCCAACGATTACTGCAGACCGTCGTTTCGTATGTCAGGAGAACCGAAAAGTGATTGTTAATGCATATCAAAACCCAAGTAATCCTCCCTTTACGATAACTTTGTTACCTAACCCTGGATGGTCCACGGAACCTTTTAATGGTAAGTCCTAATTACAGTATGTGCTCACCTTATATCTGGGTTGTATGATGACTTAATCTTCAAATGTACATGGACATCATTTAAATGATTGTCTTGTCCATTTGTATGATCCAACTGTTTGATGTGGCCTGTGCCATACAAACTGGTAAGGTTAAGGTATGAAATCACAATGCATAAAATTTAGCATAAAGAAACACATGTAATATGGTGTCATATCTTTAAGGTAGGTACAAACTCCATTTTTGGTGCAGTTTTGAAAAGCGCACCAACCATGCTGCATGCAGGACTTTTCAAAGCGCACTGCACCCACACAGCAGTGGTGTGAAGAGTACCACAGGATTTAAAGGGAAATATTTTATTGCATTTTTCTTGCATTTTTAGCAAGGTAAAAATGCAGCAAAAAGGCATCAGTGTGAAAGGGCCCTTACCTCTTTTCAGCCCGCTGCGGACTGGTCATGTGATAACGCTCCCCTGTCAGCCAATGACACTGCAATGGAGAGGAGGGAGACCTAACAACCTCTGGGACATGAGAACCTTTTGGTGATATCACTGCTCCCAGAGTTCCCAGCTGTTTTTGAGCGCTCTCTCCTCTCCCCTGCAGCCACTGCTGGCTGATAGAGGGGATTATGTGGCCAGACCAGAAGAGACTGAAAATACGTAAGTATGTACATTTTTTTTCCACGTGAGTCAGCATAGGAGTTAGAAGGGGGAGAGGACATTTTTAAGACCTAGGCTTAGGCTTGAATTCTACTTGAATGGCACTTGCTTCGCTAAAATACAGTGTATTACAAACTACATTTTTTTCAAATAAAATACTGTTTTAAATGTATCCTTTGTGTACCTCAGAGCTGCAGATCTCCTGCAGCCACTTCTGTTTACACACATGCACTCTAATGAAGGTTTCACATAATTTCTTGGGGCAGGTTTCTTGATGGCGACAAGTGACAACAGTGTACCATGCCCGCCTAATGTGTACTGAAATAGCCACATGTGGTCTCCATGGAAAGTCCATGTTCCAGGGTAACAAGGGTACGAAACTGGGAGATAAGGACAGAGAGTTGTCATCCTATAACATGGAGTCCAGTAATCCAAGAAAACAACGAGCATATCACTTTTTAGACATAAATCCCAAAGGCTAAAATGCTTTTACATTTTTTCAATGATTCTCGATGAGGTGGAGTGGGGCGGTGATACCACAATCTCTACCTCATCTAAGCAGGAATGCCTTGTATTCATTGAAAAAATGCAAGATGTTCTGTGAACGAGCAAGCAACCCCCCTGTGTTCACAATGCCGAAAAGCTGCTGCCTGTCACATGATCCAAAAGTTAGTGTAGTAAAGCCCCCTGTGTTCACTATACCGAAAAGCTGCTGCCCGTCACATGATCCAAAAGTTAGTGTAGTAGAGCCAGGGCTGCTGTTAAAAATCACGTGGCCCCGTACAGCCTACCTGGCAGCCACCCCCCCCCCCCCCCCCCGAATATATCAAGACAATAATTTCACTAAAAATACACTAAAATCATTATTAGAGGACCCAAAATAACATGTGAATTAGCCATTTTTATTTGTTTTTTAAACTTTAAAAAAAAATTATTTTTTTAAATGTTTAAAATGTTTACAATTATTTTATTTTACAATTTTTTTCAATTATGTATTACAATATTTAAAAATTATTATTTTTTTTACAATTTGTTATTTTTTACAGGACAGGGAAGACTGCAGTGCTGCAGGAGGGGGGGGGGTGGTAGCGCGTCACAGTGAAAAGGGGGCACATGGGGAGGGACTGGGAGGGGGATCAGAAGCAGGCAGAACAGAAGGGGATCGTTGTCGGAGAAGCAATTACAGGAACGATGCCCTGTGTGTGTCTTTGTCTCTTCCCACAGCAGCTGAAATCTGACAGGAGGTGGAGAAAGTGGCTTTCAGCTGCTGCAGAGAGCCACAGAGGGTTTCCTTCTGTAATTGCCCCTCTGCCCGACCGCACCAATTCCCCATACTGTTGGAGTCCCCCCTGTGTGCCCGGGCCCCCTACAGGAGGACTATCAGCGGCCTTGAGTATAGCCAACTACTATAGTGACTGTCAGCTTCCCCAGCGATCCCTCAGGTATGAAATATGTATACTTACTTTAATCCAAGCTGGATCAATGTAAGTATTAAGTTCGGATCATACTTGGAGTTCAGCTTTAACCCAATAACATATTTATACATCAATTTAAAAATGTAAACCACCTACAATATTTCTTTTTTGTCTCTTTATTTATTCATGCTTTTATATTTTAGATACGGCTGTGAACTTCGTTGCGGCACCAGGAGTGGGTACTGGTAATTACACTTTGAGAGTCCAAGTTTCGGACAAAAACAATTTATCCTGTCCAAATCCAGTCAACATTAATATAGAAGTCTGTCAATGCACTTCTACTGGAACTTGTGATCTCTCAAAATTGACAAGCAAAAGTGTCTCTCTTGGCCCAGCTGCAATTGGTCTCATGGTTTTAGGATTTTTAGCACTTTTGTGTAAGTAACAAAACATTACTTTTCATTTATTTTACAGTAAAACTCAAATGAAATGCCTGCTCCACCTGAAAACAATATATACCTATTTTAAGTAGACACCATTGGGTTAAAAAGTTTCTTTTCATTTCCCTTGGAGACTTCATTGGATATATATTTTAGTTTGAATTTCTAAAACTATATAGACTATAATGAAAATATTTTTTTCTCTTAGTATATTGATTGTATTAGTTATGGTGGCCATACATTTGCCAGTTTTAGGGCCAGTTCACGCCATGAATGGCACAGAAACATGCTGTGCATTCCTTTGCAATTCAAATGTGATCCGGGTGCAGTAAGATTTCAGCCTATTTATTTGAATGGGCTAAAATTGTGCCGGGCCGAAGCAAGATTAATGCAACTGGATACTGTACCATGTGATCTGCATGCGTTTGTGACCAGCATTTGGGTTGTCGTCAGCACTGCACTGACACTCGCTTCAGATCGCAACTGCAATGCGTTTTGAACGTGGTGTGGGAAACAGGCTTGGAAATCAGATTTCCCGTGTTCTGGTGTGAACTGGCATTTGGAGTTTTCAACGCATTGCAACCACAGCAAACTGATATTTACAGTTGTAGGTGGATATTTACAGTTTTAGGTGGATAAATGCTTGTATCTGCAAAGAAATGTGATTGAACATGGTTTTCGACTGGCACTGAAGTGGTTTTGGCAATTTTCATGGTATTTAAAACTGTTTTGCAATTGTTTGGTTAATTGATATAGTAAAATTATTCAAATTATAAGTAGCAGGTAGCTTTGGTAAAAAGCCAACAGAAGCTTCAACATTTTAAAGTGTATGTAAATCCAGAATCTATTTTTCTGTAAATGTGGCACAGTTTTCTCAAAATAATTCTCTCTTTCGCAAATCCGTTGCAAGGTTTCTAACCTAAAGATCTTACCAGTACATCCTCTTGCAGGCTGACAAAGTTAAGCCACTAACTTGAAATTAGCCGCAATGTTGTCAGCCTCCCTTATGAACTCCTTCAGTTTGCCATTGTGCTTCCTATATGATAAGTCTGCCAGGCAACCCAATGCCCAAGAGGAGTGCACACAGCAGGGTGGCAACATTGCTGCTAATTGCAAGGCAGTTGCTTAGGCCTCATTCACTTAGGGCATAGTAAAATGGTAAGCATTCAGCTGCAGCAGAGAAAATGTGGGTTTCCTGGCTTAGTAGAGCTGTGTAAATGTCAGCACTGGATAGAAAGAAATATCAATTCTTTGTTAGGTTAGACAGCTCTCATGTATTTCACGTATTTGCAGTTCAGCTTTCAACTTGCATGGTAAAGCAGACCTTCATTCAAAATTAAAGTTTGCTGCAATCTAATTCCTCCGTTTCCAATTTTTTCAAAATTCTGACTTTTCTATATTTTTTAATTTTTTTATTTTGTCTGGCCCTGCCTACCTCCACCAGTCTCGCTTAGGTGGGACTGACATTTCATTCATCTGAATCCTAGGATATCCCAGGAGGCATTACTTTCCATTCATGTAATCAGAGGCCAGATCTCACACACATAAAGAGATCTGTCTCAATTTTATTGGGGGGGGGGGGGAACATCAGGAAGAGACAAACATCTCAAACAATAAAGATGGTGGCATGGGGCAGGACCTGGAGGACAAAGCTAGATCTGTTGGGCTTGAGAGTGTATTATTACAGCATAAGAAGAACACCATATGTAAGTGGGAAAAAAAAGACAATTTTATTGGTAGGGTGAAGTTAAATTACTTAAATTAAATGCTATCTTCAATACCACATCTGACTTTAGTTGTAAAATATCACATGTAGGATTCAATGTTATGCCTAATGCTAACTATGCACTTAAAGTAGGAGTTGCAAAGTCTGTTGCAAAGTTTCTTACCTGGAGATCCTGTTGAAGGCTGACAACGCTAAGGCCTTGTTGACACGGGACATACTAAAGCATATTCCCCTAAAGCATATGCTGATCGAGGGCAGAGTTTAGCCACACAGCGATGCACAGGTGTTCCATGCATCCTCGTGCAGGCAGTTTCATTGATGTCAATTAGGACACAGCAGCTGCACGAACACAGCCATTGCTTGTCACAAAACCTATAACAGAGAGGGGGAGTATAACTCCTGGGACTGTCAATAGGTGTAGTCAAGTTATTTTTCTGCCTAGTGTCCTACTACTGTAGGGGGCAGTATAACCCAATTGTCAAGAAGATCGGGAGCTGTGTCCGTCATAGAACATCAGAGAAATGGATTTTACAGTAAATCAAAAATTCCATTTTGTTTGGATCCTTGGCTTGGATATTCATATCCAGTATATTATTTCTATATTTCTCTACTATTTGTATGTTTGTTGGAAACAAAAATAAAAAATCCAAATAAAATTTTTATTGTAAAAAAGAAATAATAAAGAAATACCCTGGAATAAATTAATGATAGTAGAGGTTGACATTAGCTGATCAAAAAGGTAACAAAAATGTATTTTCTTTTCAAATTGTTCCATAAATTTCCAAATTGTTTTATTTAACATGAAAAATTGTAGGTTTTCTATTTAACTGGCAACTTGCCACACTGAATTTTATATGTTCAGTTGAATGTTATAAATATGTGGTTTATATTAAAGCCCCTTGTTAGTGCAGGGTACAGTGGTGATGCCATCTCAAGGGGTGAGTCTATGATTCTCTGCAACTTTATGTTAGCGCAGGGCTTTGTAGACCCACAAAAACACTGCAAGGAACAGTGTCAGATAGGAGGTGATGTTGCATTGACAGATAATTTCTTTTGTCCTACATACTGCTGGGGGCCTTTTTTTTAAAAGAAAAAGCCCAATATGGGCTTTAAGATGCACAAACACAGATGTGTTACACACAAAAATCATACTTACAGCAGATTTCTTGTTTTCCTCTTCTCTACCAGTGGCTCTTCTTTTACTACCACTTTGTGTATGTGGAGGCGGACCTGGGACACAATTTGTTCCTGTTACTGCTGGATATGAAGGTGCTTGTCATCAGTGGGGAACTGAAGGTGCAAAACCTGAAGATGTGGTAAGTAACTATTTTTATTATTATCATCAATGTTAATCTGTGAGGACCGAAATATAGACACAGTTATTGCTCACTTGGTTCACAGATGTGCAGATTCTTGAATGGTCCATGACTCTTTGGGTACTGAAACCAGGTTTGAGATTACAGCTCTGAAACCTGCAACTTCTGAAAATGCTAGTGGCCTGGCTAGCGGAATTGGGCTTAGGTACTTTACGCCCCTAACCTGGAGCAAGCATACAGAAAGGAAATAACATTACTGCTGATTATTTGCTTCAGATCAGTGACTCAGAAAGTGTTAAAGCCACTGACTCCGAAAAGTCGTGTAAACTAGCATTGTTTAGAATAAGATGTCAACAATGGTAGACTGCATATTTCTTTCAATACAGGCTTCACTTTCTAGAGAAGCTGTCAGAAGTGCAAGGGAAAACTAGAGTGAAGTTATTTTCTTAAAGTAGAAGTCTAGCCAAAACTATTTTCTCAATCAATAAAAAGTTGGATGATAGCATAAAACAAGCAGGAATGTTGGTTTTACTGAGTAGAATTGCATAAGACAATATATGGAGAAATTATACATCATACAGAAACTCGGTAGAATTAATCCTTATGACAGATCATCAGAGTTAAAATACGTATAGAGAATGACTGCAGAGTCTGTAGACATGAGGAGAATAATCAAACACTTTCATTCCTGGAGCATTATTAAACCTTATCGAAGTAGGCACACTGAAAAGGTAACAAGAAGGAACTTGAAGGAAAGTTTTCAGAAAGGAAGATGAGATAAGGACACAGGATAGAGAAAAGATGAGACCTAGGTGGCTTGGTGTGGCATTGGGGATGTTATCAGAGAAGGGGTTAGCTGAATATACATAAATTTGGTCCAAGGGTCCCATATCCTTTCAAATTGTCACACCCTGTCATTAATCTTGATGGCAATCTTTTCATGGACTATGATCCAAGATATTTTATGCTTAAAGAGGAGTTTCAGTCTGTAAAAAAATGAAAAGTCAGCAGCTACAAAATCTGTAGCTGCAGACTTATAATACATGCACACTTACCTGTCCAGGGGTCCAGACTACTCACCCAGACTAGTTTCTAATTTTTTTTTTTTTTTCAATTTAGATTTGATTAAGTATCAAAGCAATTTATGAATACAAAAGTGTAATTTAAAAGATATGTTGTTGACACCATAATACATATTTCCCCTTTGTATTCCCTCCCCCCTCCCCTTCCCCACACCTATTACATGTCTGTTCCTCCATTGTGCATCCTCCCCTTCTTCTCCCCCAGCCTTTATTTCCCCTATTTCTCCCCTAGTCCGCCCAAATTTCTGAATATGTACTGGTCTTTTTAAATTCTGACCATTTTTCCCATTTTTTTAGAGAAACTTTCTGTCTGATCTCCCTCTCTGCTACCTAAATACTCCATGTTATATATATATATATATATATATATATATATATATATATATATATATATATTCAATTCTTTTAAACCAGTCTCTGAGTGTGGGGCTTTCTGGTTCCAGCCATTTTTTTGGAATTGCACCCTTTGTTGCGTTTATTAAATTTGGTACTATTGTATTTTTGTAATGTTTTTTTGATTTGTCAATTTTATGAAATATGTTGACCCATGGATCATTGGTAATATTTACTCCTGTAATTTACGCAATGTATTGTTGCACCTTCTGCAAGTAGTCACGTATCTTAGGGCAGTCCCACCAAATGTGTGAGACATTGTGCCCTTCATGTTACAGCCCCTCCAACAAAGTGGGGATTTTATTGGTTGACATTTTTGTACTTTTACCGGTGTTATATACCATCTCGATAGAAATTTATAGTTCATTTCAATAATGTTTACATCAGCCGCAAAGTTATGGACAGCTCTCAGTATTACATTTACTTCATGCTCATTAAATTGTGATCCTATCTCTTTTTCCCATGTCTCTATGAATGGAGGCCTTCTCTGACCCACCATCTCAGTAAGCATTTTATATACCTGAGATATACTATGTTTTCATTTTGTTTGTGGGTTACATAGTTTTTCTACTAGATTCAAGTCCTTCTCGGATCTAATGGGCTATGGCAGGCATCCCACAAAGTGTTTTAACTGAAAATATCTCCATTTATTCAAACATGTTTTCCCCCTTAGTTTTGAGTTTCTTATATGTCCTTATATTCCCTCCTTGTGTGATATCTTTTAACTGCGTATTTTTAATCAAATTGCCAAATTGTGTCTCGTTCCCGGATGCAAAATATTTTGTGCCTTCTAACGATAGCAGTGGTGAGTTATATTCCCATTTAGCTTGTCTAGTCATCATATTCCATGTCTTGTATACCACTCTCGTCATTTCATGTGTTTGTTCATGTGTATCTCTATATTTTGGTGGGATCCAAATGTCCTTATTTAACTGTGTTCCACTTAATGTGGTTTCAGTCTTGACCCATCTTTTGTCAGTTTTTTTTTTTTTTTTGTCCATTCTATCATTCATGAAATTATAATTGCAGTATAATATATCTTAATATCTGGTGCAGCTAATCCCCCCTGTGATTTGTCTTTACTGAATACCATATACTGTATTCTTGGCTTCTTTTCTTAACAGATGAACTTTAATATAATTGCTTTTATTATTTTAAAATATGTCTGTGGGATGGCTATTGGTAACATTTGAAATTTATAAAAAAATTTGGGAAGGATTACCATCTCGACCATGTTTATTCGACCCAACATGATAGTGGCCGCGTAGATATTTTTTTAACATCTGCTTTTATCTCATTTAGCATAGGGATATAATTGACATGATATAGGCTCTTTAGAGATGGAGTTAGATTTATCCCTAGGTTTTTCACTAGTCTTTGGGTTGCTGGCGCTGGTATCCTAAGTGAGGGCTGCCCACTGTGCATGCATGAGCAGCGCTGCACTTTGTGAATGGTCCTGCAGTCTTCTGGGACCTGTGATGTGACCCAGAAGACTGCAGGGTGGGAGGAGGAAAGGAGAACTTCCACTCTGATCGCTTAGGCCCCCCCCTCCAAAATTACATGCCAAGTTAGGCAGAGGAGGGAGGGAGGGAGGGAGGATGACTTAAAGCAGAACTTCCCCTTTTGGGAGGATTTACAATTTAACTCATCTTAATAAAACTGAGGACTTCTTCCATGCTCCTGCTATCGAGATTTTAGCAACGCGGAGAATGAAGATGATCAGTTGCTGAGAATGTTGAATAATTCCCCGAATGGGTTCATTTAATAAGGCAAATTGAGGTTGCTGCTGTATTGATAGTCACACAGAAAAAAACCTTGTTCCTGAAACCCCGCAATTTGGGACAATCCCACTAAATGTGTAACATAGTGCCCCACATAGAACACCCTCTAAAACAGTAGGGTGAAGAATTAGGGTATATTTTACAAGACGTGAAGGACTAAATACCACCTAGTTATTACCTTCTAGTTAGCTTCTATTAAAGACAAATTTAGGATATCCTGGAAAGAAGTTCGGAGGCGAGGGCACCAGGAGTTCAACTCAAAGTTCATGAATAGATCTATATCCCATTCTGTCATATAATATAACTTCTAGGAAAAGGTGAGTAGGAGCTCATATATCAGAGTCAGAGATATTTCACCCATTCCCCCCCCCCCCCCCCCCCGCCATCTACCATAGGCCCTGATCTCTAGTACTTCACTTTTCATATTCGAAGAGCGGTTACAAAGTATGTAGTGTGGTATTAAAAAAAAAATCTGATACAAAAAGAATATCTCAGTTCGGGACATCTCCAGATTTGTAAGGCAAGGTTGGGTGGTAAAGGGTCCCATGTGGGTGGAGAAGTGTTCAATCCAATGAAGGCCTTTGTCCAACCAGCATTTAAACGCTCTTTCATCCACACCTGGGGGGAAAAAGGAGTTATTGAATAAATGAGCTAAGGGGGTAATGTCCAATATGAAGGAAGCATGAGTCCTTAGCTGATCCCAAAGAGCTAGAGAGTGTGATATCGTTGGAGCCATGACTGGAGGTTGTTCTCTATAGGGGTTCCACATGAAGCCAAAACTATTTTTATTTCTAGATTAAGTAGAGAAGAGTTATAACCTTTGCCACATATTTAATGCTGTGTGTGACCACCTTCTGAAGATTTCTCTTCTCTTCCTATTCTGGTGACTAGTGCCACCTGTGAACAATTTTTTAGTCGAATGTGGGAGTATTGGAACTTGTTAGTATTATGGGGAAAGCTTCATTCATTTCCATTAAGCAAGATAAAATTAACAGAGGATTTATCCATTCCTTACCATATTAAAAAAAATGCAAAATTTTATTAAACACCTGAATCAGAGGAGCTTTCTTTTCTAAACGGCAATGGGACAGCTGCTATTTGTCCCAATACTGTTTTAAAATAACAAAAGGACTCAGGGGCTCTTGAGGGTTCTGGGGGATTCAGTGCAGGAACTACCATCTGTCAGTGAAGGCCAAGGTAAGAGGCTAAGGGGCCAAGACTAATCTATCAATTTCTTGGCTTTGGATTATACCACAGACTGCTCTACAGAAATGCTTTGAAGCAGGCAATATTTCCCAAAGGTTTAAACAGAGGGTTTATACTGCCTCTCAGTATACACCCCACTGAAGCCTATGGAGGCACAGTTCAAAGACACAGCCAGCACAGAACAGATTTTTGTTGGGAGGCTGGAAACACCAGCCAGGAGATGTAAATGCAGCCACATGCCATGTCCAAATGTAGAGCCCATTGAAGCCTGTAGGAACATAGTGCATAGATGTGGCTAGCGCTAAACAGATTTTCTTCAGAAAGGCTGCAAATATTGAAGAAGGCCTTGAATCAAGGTATCTGCAAAGAAATGGTTAAGTACAACTTAGAAAGAATTGAAAGGGTGGATTTCAGGAAGAGTTAAGCTGGATAGAATTTCAAACTAACACTACATAGTTACATAGTTAGTGAGGTCGAAAAAAGACATCCGTCCATCCAGTTCAACCCATGATGTGCGTGTGTGTTTGCTGTTAACCGTACATTGTATACCCCTGTATGTTGTGGTCTTTAAGGTGCCCATCTAATAGTTTTTTTAAACTATCGATGCTCCCTGCTGAAACGACTGCTTGTGGAAGAGAATTCCACACCCTTACTGCTCTTACAGTGAAGAGCCCCCTACTTATTTTAAGGTTAAACCGCCTTTCCTCTAGTTTTAGTGAGTGGCCACGTGTCTTATTGTATTCCCTTTCTCTGAATAGTTTGTTCCTTATGCTAGGGTCGCCAGTACAGTATTTGCACAATGATATCATAACCCCCTCAATCGTCTCTTCTCCAGAGAGAATAAGTTCAGTGCTTGTAGTCTTTCCTCATAGCTGATGTCCACCATTCCCCTAATTATTTTTGTTGCCCTTCTCTGGACTCTCTCCAGTTCCAGCACATCCTTCCTGAGGACCGGTGCCCAGAACTGGACGGAATACTCCAGATGTGGCCGGACCAGAGTCTTCATAGGAAAAGTCTTAGGAAAATTTGTATGAACATTCTCAAAACATTTAAATGCCATTTAAAAAATGATTTTGTTTTTAACATTTGATTTTGGAATGAACGTACTTTACCAAAAGAAAACTACATATACCGTTAGAAAGTTGTTCGTTCAAGAAAAATTTTCTATCCCGCTCCTTCAATTTTTTTTGTCACTGCAGTAGAAAACAATCGTCAATTTGACCAACTAATAAATACAAACACTAATGTTCATAGAACATCCTATTCCTAAGAAATTTCATTCAAAATTCTACCCATCTATGAACGGCTTTAGTTAAAAAGTACAGCTACCATTTAAGTGAAGTCTGTCACAAACAAAAAGGCACTTAACCACTTCAGTACCGGATACTTTCACCCCCTTCTTGCAGAGGCAAATTTTCAGCTTTAACAATGCACTTCTTGTAGTTTGTAACCGGTCTGCCGATGTCTGGATTACTATTACTGCAATATATATATATATATATATACACAAAATCTACTCATGGGGTAACAATGCTGAATAATTTACTGCAGATTTCAAGAACAAACCCATATAAAGAACTCTGACTCTACGCCTTTTCTATTGTGCTTTCTGAGTCGCACTGGAAATTTAGATAAAGGTGCAAAGTATGCATATTTTCTATAGGTAATCACTTGGCAATGGTAGTTTGATTTTAATAGCAAAAGCGAAATTTTTAGTCTCAAAGGCACCATGATTTTCTCCAATACCCGAGAGAGTTCCTCAAAATAATGAAGAGACAATGTTTTTTGGCAGATTGGTAATGATTAAAGTGAAACATCAGTCAAACAGCAAAATACACAGTTCAAATACATATGTTTACCTAAAGTGGAAGATAAAGTTAAGTTTCAATACTTTTTAAAATGCTGTCTTCATCATCTTTCTACCTATCCTGCAAAGCCTGTATAAAAAAGCTCTATTTAAATACCTTTATTTATTCATGTTCGGTCACATGATAGAGCAGCTCAGGCTCCCCTGTGTCAGAGAACGGGTGCAGCTGGGGGAGGAAGGAGCGCCAGCATTGCCAATTCCTCCTTTACACAGGGGACATTTTATTTCAGGATATGCAGCATAAGTAGAAGGAGGAGAAAGAGAATGTTTTTCAGAATATTTATAGTAAGCCTTTACTACCACTTTACCAAATGATTTGCAAAAATGTCTAGCCATTCAATATACATTTCTTCTAGTGAGAAAGGTTACTCTGCTACTTTCCAATTCTAACATTGTTGCTTCCTACTTTAGCATTAATGTTTTAAAGGGCAGATTCCTGCCCATTGGAAAGAGATAACAATAATGAGTAATTGTCCCGTGAGCGGGTAGGTGTCAAGAGTACATAGGAAGCTGATTTACTGACCCAAGAAATAACTGTGTCATCTGCCTGGCTGTGCAGTGTAACAGAGGTTCAAGACTGGCTGTACAGAATTACAAACCTATTGGCAGGTAAAACAGTAGATATACGTACATCAATTTCAACTGAGTATCTAGCTAGGATCCACAAAAAAATCATGACTGCTTTTTGTTGACAAACATCTTCAACATTAGTGTTTATAATGCTTTTTTTTAACTTTTCCACCCCGTTTACACTACGGCGGATCCGACTTTGGGGCGACCTGTGAAGTCGCGTGCAGACTTCATAAAATGAATGTCTATGCAAGTCACTCCAGGTCGCCCCGAAGTAGTACAGGACCCTTTTTCTAAGTACGGCTCCTGTACCGCACAATGGGAGCGTGACGGACCATGACTTGTCAGGCTGACAAGTCGCGGTCCAAGTCGGATCAGTGTGAATGGACTCTTATGGTCTCTTTACCTTCCTGGGTTTGCCACATTCAATATCTTAATTAACACAAGTGGGTAAAGGCAGGGCAATCAGCAAAAACAATATATTAAGCAAGTGGCACAGCTATCACAGTTGTGTATTTACATGGTCAATCAACCAGCCAATGGTGCAAAAGGAAGAAGTCTTGTTCTGCTTGGCTTTCACAGTACTCCTGCTGCATTGGTAACAATAAACATAAACAAGAGAAAACGAATGCTGGGAGTCAAACCCCTCATTACAGGCACTGCCAGTGTCCCCAGCATATATAAAAAACTATACGGTAATCTAGCCTGCCAGCATGTATTGTGGCTGAGAATTAGTTTAAGGGCCTGTGTCAATAGGCTTTCGACTTTTGTTGATGGGCAAATGCAGTTTGCCAAGATCCAAGTAGGCACTTCTGAGATCATGCACAGTCTATTAACAGGTGCATTGGGCCTACAGTTTACCTCCTTTGAACCTGCATTTGACCTTCTTTTGTGCATTTATATTGACATGTTTGGGGAGAGAAGCAAGTTTTTTATGTGAACAAAAGCCTGTCAACAGAGGCCTTTATATGGTCAGAAAAAAAGAAAAAAAAAACATCACAGCAAAACTAAAAATTAAACAATTTTTGAGTGTCTGATTTGTGCTGAGACTGTGAATTGAAAAAATACCAGCTTCACAGCAGTTTCTTTTTGTTATGCAGGATATGACAAGTATGCTTATAACGTCACCCAGCGCAGGCTCAGGTAAGTTTACTACATTATTTTTAAATGTCTTGAAGGTACAGCAAAATATCAGCTCTTGTTCTGTTTCCACAATCTAAACACTGAAAGTGTGATCTCTATAACTGATCCAGTTGTGGTGAGATAGCCTAACTTACAGTCCCAGAAGCATGGCATACAGTGACTCGATCCAAATGACATCTTGCAGATTATAGAAAGCTTTAATCCAAAACTTGTGCAAATCATAGCAGATGAACATCAGATAGGTAAAAAAAGCATAGTTTGTCGAGCTCCAACAGAATACAGTATATGTGGTGAATGGAGGCTAAAGCATGAACAAGAATGGTGGGGCTAACTACATAGAGCATCCCTAACTACAGAATGAAGTGGGTACAAAATTAATAAATGCAAACAGACAATGAATGTGTAACATGATAGTTCTATACTCGAGTCCAAGCAATTTATTGCAAAAAAAATCATTTAGCTCCAAATTTTCAAAAATTGAAACAGACTCATATTGATACATAAATATGAAATTGTATATCTTTGTATAAATATCAACTTTAGATTGTGGCATGCTTTTATACCATGAGAATTTGTGAGAGATTAATGAATGTTGGCTTTTGTTGTTATTTGCATTATTGTGGAAAGTTTACCATATATATCTGTTGGCTGTTTTGCAGAGATTCAGCAAGGCAATTTTGCACTAAGAGAAGAAGCAGTGGCGGTCCGATCAGCAAGTGGTGGAATTGGTGGAGTCAGTGGAATTGGTGGAGTCAGTGGAATTGGTGGAATCAGTGGAATCGGTGTAGGCGGTATAAGTGGTGCTGGAAGAGGTACTTCCACTACTGGCTTTGAAACCTATGGAGATGGGGGAGGAAGATATACCATGGAGAGAGAATTTAATGGTTCCCTAGTTGGAACTCTGCCACCATCATACAAAGAGAGTGGCACCATGAATATGGCTTATGTGGAAAACTACTTCGCTGATGTAAGTATTAGATCTATATTGCTCTGCTTCTATATAAACATGTTTAATTTACCATTGAAGAAAGGTAAACAGAATTGTGACTTACTGCTTAGTATTCTGGGCTTGCTGCCTGCTGCCCGATAGCATTAGTCCTCCTAATCTGGCTTCCAGTGTACATACTGTATATATTTTCATGAAAGGAGTGTTTAAATGGCTTTAGTGTCACTTTCCTAAACAACTAAAGAAAATCAATCACTTTTCCCTGAATAGTTCCCTTAGAACAATAAACCACCCACCTGCTGATACCTTCTCTGTGCTCATTCGTTGCTTTCTTGCATGGAAAAGATTCTTCCCAAAGTGAAGTCAGAGTGGCTAGTTGCCAGGCCTAAACACTATCATGTGAGTGAGGGTAGAAAGACATTTACCTTGGGTATGTTCGTATACTATCCAACATTGAGCTTACACAGGTCTTGGACTCCCAGGGCCTTTCAGAGGGACAGAGCAGTAGGTGAGCACAAGGAAGCAGAAGGTGTTGTTCTTTTAAAATTACATGTTGATTTACCCATTCAGGTTTCTTTAAAATATATTGGAAAAATAAAACAAACAGGGAAACCTATGTGTTAGGAGGTATAAAAAAAGAGAGACCTCTTGGTACCTACCCACTCACTTATATAAAGTGGGGCTCTATGGCTAAAACATATCGCATATAAAAAAAAGGTAGATAAACAGAACTGCCTAAGGCACCATAACTATGAGGCTCCAGTGTATGGTAACAAAACTTAAATGAAACCTCAATCTTTAAAAATATATCAACCTTTATTGTACACAAAAATCCAATATTTAATATAAAAAACAGGAACCACCCACCATCACCAGTATATAAAAAAGACAACGTTGTCTAGATTAAACCAAAAAAAGTATGCCAGACGCCATACTCACATACACACAACTCAAACATCCCTCTAATAGCTAATCAATTATAGATAGACTATAGAGGAATGGTGTGCGCACAGAAATCTCACAGGACACATCAACAGACGAATGCAGCAAGTACAGGGCAATCATATATCTAGTATCATGACACTGCGCATGGAGCCTACCTGGTCAGCCCACACTTTTATGCAGCAGTAACAACAGATTGTGAATCTATTATAAACGGACTCCATACACAGTGTGATACTAGGTATATGATTGCCCTGTACCTGCTGCATCAGTCTGTTGATGTGTCCTGTGAGAGTTCTGTGCACATACCATTCCCCTATATTCTATCTATAGCTGTTTAGCTATTTGAGGGATGTTTGAGTTGTGTATATGTGAGTATGGCATCTGCCGCACTTTCTTTGGTTTAATCTAGCCAACGTTATCTTTTTTATATACTGGTGATGGTGGGTGGTTCCTGTTTTTTATACTAAATATTGGATTTTTGTGTACAATAAAGGTTGATATATTTTTATAGATTGATGTTGCTTTTGAGTTTTGTTACCATATCCTGGAGGCTCATAGTTATGGTGCTTTAGGCAGTTCTGTCTATCTGCCTTTTTTCTATATGCTCTTTAAAGTATAACTCATTTTTATTTTTTGTTTTTTTAATATTATTTTTTTGTATTAATATTTTTATAATATTATTGATCTATATTCATGCAATTCATTACCTTATGCATGGCATATATTATTACTATTATACTGTATAGATCCCATTGCCTTTGGATCTTCAGGTACCCACAGAGTTAGATGCACTTCACCCTTTTTGTTGGATAATGACTGCCATGTCTATGGGCAACTTTAGATTTCAGTGGGTACGTGCAGTCAAGCTAGGGGAGGGGAATTAATTGGCTATTTTAAAATTTCACTTGTCATTGTTCACCCAGGATCAGAGCCAGGTTAGGCTGCATTTAGAGGTTTGCTCAGTGCAAAAAGATAGACACTTGAGTCATTATTTGTATCCTTTGGGAGAAAGGTAATCGAAACGTATTGTTCATGCCATTTATATGTAGTAAGAGGAAATCAATAAAATGAAAATTGTTATATAAAAAAATCAAGCCATATTAAACATTAGAAACCTAGTGAATAGGCCTCCACATACTCTCCAAATCTGGAAGGAAAAAAATAAATGATTCATAATACGTGTTTTTAATTAATTGAATAAGTCATAGAGAACAATAATGTGGTTGCTGGTATTCATTAGAAAATTGTATAAATATTATTATTTTAGAAAGCAGAAGCATTTGCCAATGAGGATGAGGGCCGCCCATCAAATGATTGTCTTCTGATCTACGACAATGAAGGAGCTGGAAGCCCCGCTGGATCTGTGGGGTGCTGCAGTTTTATTGCAGATGACTTGGATGAGGACTTTTTGGATACATTGGGACCAAAATTTAAAACATTAGCAGAAATATGTATTGGTTCAGAGATTGATATGCCTGGGGGTAATCAGTCACGGGCATTTCCCAGTGTTCCAATTGTAGAAACTGACACAAATGTTATCTTTGATGAGCCTAGCTTGAATGTTCCTGGTAACCGCTCTGTAGCAGTTAACAGTTCTGCCTTTGTCACTGAAAGCTCATTTCCATCTACTAGCCTGCAACCAGCTATGCCTGTACCAGGCATTCCAGGTAATGTATTTGTAACTGAAACCTACACAACCACTGGGAGCCCCATGAGACCAGTTGTACGTACTGTGGAGCCAAGTATGCCTGCTAGCATTCTGGTGACAGAAAGAGTGGTTGGCTCTACTTCTACCCCACATGGGGTATTTACCAATGTACCTAATAGTTCCAATGTCCTTGTAACAGAGAGGGTTCTTCGGCCAGCATCTGGTGTCCATGAATTTATAGAATTACCAAATTACCAAAATCGACCTGATGCATCCAATGTTGTTGTAAGGGAACGTGTTGTAGCCCCTAGTACCTCAAGGCATTCCAACACATTCAACTATCCAGAGATAAGTGATAACCAAAATGTTGTAGTCACTGAGAGAGTAATACAGCCAATTACCACTGAGACAGTAATGCAACCAATCTCCACTGAGAGGTTAATGCAGCCAATCTCCAATGTACAAGGAGGTTTAAGCATTCGCCCTGACATGGGTAGCTCTCAAAATATATATGTGACAGAGAAAACCGTACGGTCTGGCCCAGCTACAACAACCCATATGTTGAGTACAGAACCTTTGCTGATGCAATCAGTAGGTTCCACATCACCTAGTTTAACCCGCAGCTCTGTTAGGACGTACAGCACAGTTCAGTACACTAAAAAGTAAATTACTGTAAGCAATACTTTAAATACCATGTAGATGATTTCTCCAAACATCAACCACAGATTAGAAACAAACCTTAATCAGTCTACATCAGGCTTCTTTGTTGCAGCCCGCAGTGATTTATGAATTTAAATTTAACATGGCCCCAGACATTCTTCGGTTAAGAAAGGCTCCACTTCCTATGTAATTTTTGTAGCTTGATGCTTCAATAAATGTTTTAAATATAAAATTTAAATGCAAATATAAATATAAAGTACTGAAGTGCTATAATTGTTTTTATGGAATTAGGTAGGTGTAGCCCTCAAAAGACATAATGTGGTCCCTCAAAAATGATTGTACTGTATTTTATTTGAATTTTAAATGTCTGTTATACACTGGAATGGACAAAAAAACCTACTGCTGTTTGCGGTCTTTGCTAATAATAATACATGTAAAAAGACAGAGTAGTTACTTAGCTTTGGGTATTCATAGAGGATATTTCCAAGAGCTGTGAATATTGTTGGCTTGTCAGTACAATTGTCTTTATACATCTGGTCAAAAAAGGACATGTTGTGTAGGCTAAATGGTATTCTTAAAGTGTACCTCCATTTTTCTCTATTTTGAAAAATGAAACCATCTTCTCCTAGTTGGTATAAAGTGATATATAGAATCCTGTCACGTCCTACTTTCAAAGCACTGACTGGGATAGTTTTCCTGCTAAAGGCAGGAGTCAGTCAATCGCATAAGGAAGAAATTACGTTGCTTGGACTGTCCTAATTATTGGCATGGTTACAAGGATGCTAGGTAGTATTGTTTTCCCAGTATTAGAAAAAACATAAATTACAAAATGGCCCATGTAGCAATTAAATATATCAAAAGTTCAATGAAAGTAGAGTTACTCTTTAAACACACACCTTTCATTCAGTCCCTATATCCGCAGAAAAATTAAATACAAATGGAAAACAAAATTAAAGTGCCATAACTTTAGTTTCAGCACTGCATTCTTACCTATAGGAATATTTTTTTACAATCACTTAGTGTCTTCGTGCATATTATGTCAAAAAACGGATTCATAATAGTATAGAAATTTTCCATACGCACTAAACAAAAAAAATAAGATAACTACATCATAACCTACAAAAACTCTGCAAGTATAGAAAAATATCTGTTCATATGCCAGAAATCAATAGGCACCTAACTTTTTATGCACCTTGACTTGGCTGCGCCAAAATCCCAATGTGTGTGTCAGCTTTCCACTTTCCCCTGGACTACAGAACATTGCCCCCATTTTATGGAGAAGAGGATGGGGGAATGTTCTGTAGTCCAGGAGAAAAGAACAGGGCAAGGCTGACCATACTGCTTGGGATTTCTGCATGCAATTTTCTGTACTTGCAGCCCCTTTGAAAGGACAAACATCATGTGCACGTATTGCATAGAAAAACTGATTTTTATTCTTTCCCCCCCCCCCCCCCGACATTAATTTTTATGCAAGGTTACTTTATATTTGATACTGTATGTACTGTACTGCAAGTATGTGGTATGAAATTATATAATGTAAAATATGTACATTTGTGCTGTGCTGTAAATATAAAAATGTCATACATGTTTGCCATTTACTAGACAAAAAAGAAACCTGGTTACAGTTGTGGTATAGTTTACAAAAGTATTAACGATTTTTGGTTCATCAACTTAGTCTGTTTAAGGGAAATACAAAAAAAAATAAAAACAATAATTTATTCTTAAGTAGCCTAAATATATATAGGAATTACAATTTGGAGCTGAAAAAAATAATTCTTTTAGTTTCGCTCTAAATTTTTATCAATCAACTCCAAAACATTTGGTTTACAATTCTGATCATCTACATTCAGTTTAGATTCTAGAGAAGTGGATCAATTTACATAAGTCAATATAACTGTAAATATGCTATGTATTGACATCACTACAGCACATTAATCTATCAGACTTTTAATATGTATTTTTCAAGAAAATTATATCATCATTTCAGGAGTAAAAATTTTATAGACTTTCCTATCATTTTTTATCATAATGCCAGTGAGAAAATACATATTTAGACACTTAAGTGTAATTCCAGAAAAAAAAAAAAAAATTTCTTTAGTTTTGGATACAGTAACGAAGCATAAAATCCTTCATTCTGTTCATTTTAATGTTATAAGGTGCTCAGCCAGCAGTGGTACCACAAAAGGTTTAAAAGTAGATAAATAACCAGCACATCAATGTTCCCATGAAGCAGCATGTTACCTTCAAAAACCAATGTTGTGGGGACCCAAAGTCCTTCCCCAATTCTATGCTAAACTAAACCAAAATACATTTTGGCTGCACATACACATTAATGAGTACTAGCACATTTGGTTGCAAACAGTGGTATAAAGAAATACAATTCTCTCCCCATATAAATAATGTACAGTGCAAAGGCAAAAATGTGTTTTTGTTGATAGAATACTGGGGGGTTTCATTATATGTAGTGTTGTAAATTTCTTGTACTTTTTGACTTTTGGGAAAAAATAAAACACATTTTATCGATTCTGGGTATTTAGGTAAACCACAGTTGCTTCAGGCTCATCAGGTTACTTCTAGGTTACTTCTCACTATGAATAGTTGAACTGAAAGCATTCTGAGAACTGTGATTCAACTAAATCTAGAGGGATTCCCAATTAGTTTATGCAGAGGCTCTGTATTGTTCCTGCTTCTTCCCCTACTAGCACAGGGACAGTGGTTCATCCTAGTACTTAATGGTTAATAGACCCTTCACATATTGCATTCTTCAGGTGTCCCAGCTTGGTGTTTTATGAGCAGTATTCTCTTTACTAGGCTTCATCAAAATCTGATTAGTTAACTAAAGTTCCAAACCTACTAAGATGTCAGTGTTTTCAAAATGTTCCTTAGTTGGATAGTGGGGTTTATGTAAGTATCATGATGTTCTCCTACTATCTAAAGTACTAAAGATATTGGTTTTAAAAACTATTGTAAGAGAGCTGTTTTGTGTTTTGGTTTGGAAAAATAGTGTGGTGATGTTATGGCTTCCCCCTTAGCAGCCACCTTTCCTTTAAGGCTAGTGTGCCTACCAGGACTTAGATGTCCCTAGGACTTGGGCATTATATTTAAAGAACTGGGGTGCCTACCAAGAATCCCAGAGGGAGACTTTAAGTGTGCCTGTGAAAGAATGATCCTGAGAAGATAGGCAATCTATATCTGGGTAGGAAGTCTGGGTCTTTAACATACTGAGGGTGAACTCCATAATCCAATGCAAGGTTCAGGTCAGGAGGCATCCTGAGAGAGTAGTCCAAATCCAAGCAAAAGATCAGGCGGGGCAGCGTCCAAAAAAAAAAGTCCATATCCAAAGCAAGGATCAGGGCTTGCAGTGTTTAGAGAGAGTAGCCAAATCCAAGCAAGGGTCAGGCCTGGTAGCATTCAGAGAGAGAACTGATATCCAAAGCAAGGGTCAGAGAAGGCAGGATTTAGAGAGAGAAATGGTATCCAACAGATTGTCAGTAACAGAAAGATGGGGCAAGGCAAGGCACAAGGAGGCAAGGTTGCTCAAGCCAATCACTGCCTAACAACCAAGTCACTGCCTGTGGAGGCCTTGCCGCTGGCCAATCAAAGTTGGGAGTAAGTCAGGCTGGGAGGCTAGAGCGTCCACAGGCTCTAAAGGAACATGACTGGCTGATGCTGAGGATGAAAAGAGAGCAAGTGCAACTCTCTTAACTCATTACTATCAATGTTTGGTGATGTACCACTGACGTTACCCTGAACTCCAAAGACATGCTGGTTGGTTAATTGGCTTCTGTCTAAATTTGTATTTGTATGAATGTATGTGAGGTAGGAACCTTAGATTGTAAGCTTCTTGAGGACAAAAACTGATGTGAATGTACAATAAGTAAAGCGCTTCCTAAATTGTTGGCGCTATATAAACATTTGTAATAATAATACATAATCATCTTGTAGGTATACAGGCATTGTAGATGGCAAACTGTTTGATAAAAAATTATTTTGTAAATAAAAGGAAAGTTAAGCTCTAGCTATTGTTACTAAAAAGTAGAGTTGCCAAGTAAAGTGGCAAAGTAGAGTTCTCTACACCACAATTATGATAACTGATTTATATAGAAAATGAAACGCTTTTAAAGTATGAAAGAACAATAGTGTAGACAAATTCTTCAAAAACATAAAAAAAAAAAAAAAAAAAAACATAAATGGCATATTTTTATAAGCTGACTTCTCTTATATGCCACCAACATCTAACTTTCTAGAGGTTTGTTGCAACAGAATGTTTGATAGACCACCAAATCTTATTTTAAAGTTTTTTTTAAAGCTGTTTGAACATCTTTGTGTGCAGAACTGCAATGGAATCACACCTAAACAATTTTTTTAATTTAAGTATATTTTACTTGAAAACTATTTATGCCTCTGTATTCACAAATTCATTAATTTAATTAGTTGGTTGTCTCAAAGCTCTGGATAATTAATGTTAAAAGAGAACTTGACACATTCAATTGGCTTGTCATATTGGATGTTATAGCTTTTGAAGTATGTTTTTTAAATTGAAATAAACATTTTATTTCTCTGTGTTTACAGTTTAGACAGAAAGGATTAATTATTCAAGAGTTTGTCAGACCAGGGATATTTTGTTTATTACAGACTTGAAAGAAAACTTTGATATTGTTAATTTAACAAAATAATTATTGTACATTTTGATGTAATGCTTTGCTTTTCTATTGCTTTTTGGGGAACCTGTCATGAGAGAAATAGATAGATGGCAATGCTAGATGCCTGGCTGTCAAACTGACATCCAAGGAATTAGCACAGTCAGTGGCATTGATTTACCCAAGAAGTAGGAGCTGCGCCAAGTGTTCACTGTGCAACATAAACATTAATAAGTCACGTGAACCTCTGTTTATTTTAAATACCAAATCATAAAGGAGGATTTTTGTTAGCACATAATTGGGTATGCCATGTGAACACCTTATTTACTAACATTACCTCTGCAAAATAAACACATGCTTTGTCAGGCTCGGTTCACACTAGGGCGACCTGTGAGGCGACCTGGTCGCCTCACAGGTCGCTGCAGGTCGCCTCCCATAGGGAAGCTGCAGACCCGTTCTAATAGGAGCGACACAAGTCGCTCCGACCTAGAAAAAGGGTCCGGAGCTTCTTTGGGGCGACCACGAGGCGACCGCCATAGACTTCAATGTTATGAAGTCCGTGGCGGCAGCTCCGAGGTCGCGGCGCGCTGCTCGCACCGCGACCTCGGAGGTCGCCACCCGAAGTAGCGCCGCGGTAATGTGAACCGGCGCTTAGGGTCCATTCACACTAGCGCGACTTGTCAGGCGACTTGGTCGCCTGACAAGTCGCGGTGGGTCACTCGCCATTGAAAAGTACAGGACCCGTTCTAATAGGAGCGACACAAGTCGCTCCGACTTAGAAAAAGGGTCCTGTACTACTTTGGGGCGACCTGGAGGTGACTTGCATTGACTTCAATTATATGAAGTCCATGCAAGTCGCGCCGAGGTCGCGGTGCACGCTGTGCACCGCGACTTCACAGGTCGCCCCACCAAGTCGTGTCGCCGCAGTCTGAACGGGGTCTTAAGGAAACAACCTCTACTCCGCTGACCCCACTGACAGGTATAGAGTTTTCTCTAACTTTCAGCCAGGTAAACAGTATTTTCAAAAGGCAGCAGGCAGCCACCATTTTTCTCCCATAACGCTTGTATTTTTTTCATACTACTCTATCCCAAAAATCAACGTCTAAAACACAGATTTACCCAAAAATGACTAAATAATTACTTCTCCTGCTTCCCTGTCGCCACACACTCATGTAAAGAAGAGAAATCGCCACCAAAGTCTCTACAGAAAGCAACACTTTTAGGAGTGTAAGTCTTGTGTTCCCCGCAGTACTTCGTGGATCCTTCTGCCTACCCCCTACTACTGTAGTAGCGCCATTGTATTCTAGCAGCAGGGATGCTTCCTATGTCAGAAGACACTAATCAATGGCTGCAGTGGCTGATCAAACTCTAGTTTTCCAGCAGGACTGTTCGACAGAAGCAGGTCTAACGATCGGCTTCTTTTGAACAGACAGAGCTAAACACAGTTAAAAATTCAGCAGGTTCCTGCTGACCCAGACAAATTTTGATATGTATATATCCAGCTTTACATGTCACTTACTGCTGAGACTGCTGAGTCTCAGCAGTAAGTGAGAGGATGATTCTTCCTCATCACATTGCTGTTCAGCAAAGAGGACAGCAGGAGAAACAAGTATTTACTTTCCTTCTTTAGAGGTATATCTGAATTGAAAAATGTGATTTTTGTAATAGAGTCACTTTAATGCACAGTTTCTGAAGTGTTACTAAATATGTAATTGTTATATGTTAATGTGTAATTGTCTGAATAGACAATGAGGTAAGATAAACTAGCAAATGCCAGCAAATACTGTATACTAGCATACTTTACTTTAGTATACTACTGTATTTGAAAAAAAAAAAAGCATTCAAAGTGAGCATAATAAATACTATGTGAAAAAACCCTTTGAGAAGCTCAGTGCACGCAATTTGCGTGTGCCGCCTTTGTTTCCCATAACTTTTAATATATAGGTAGGGTTTGGACCTGTGAATTCTGGGCATTCAAGTTGTTGCTGAGCTGCACCTCCCATTATTCACAGAAAAGCTGATTTAATCTAAATCCAACAATGTCAAAATACCATTCATTTGTGCTATGAGTGACTTGCCCTGTAAGTGCATGTGCTACTTTCTATTGTTGTTTTATTTTTTTATTTTTTTTCTGTAGTTTAGAGAATATGCTATTATTTAAAAATACACTTGCACTTTATGGCAAATCATTAATTCCTTACCAAAAAAGCACAACTGGCAAGTTTTTTCAGTCTGTCCATAAAATTTATTGTCATTACAAAATATATGTCCCTGAATTTTTATGAACAAACCTTTATGCAATATTTTTGTATTTCGAGAATATTTTAATAAAGCACTTTTAAATAAATCAACCTTTGTTGTGTAATATTATTGTAATATATGGTTTATTTAAAAATTGTTATTATTGCTGCCTAAAAGCCAGTTCACACCAGAATCGCACAGGAATGCGATCCGCGTTCCTGTTAGATTCCTGTGCGTTCCCTTGCAGTGCGATTTGGCTGCCCGTTCATCTGAATGGGCTACAAATTACACCGGACCCTACAAAAAAGTAGTGCATACACTACTTTATAAAAATGTGAAAAACCAAATCACATGGTACTGCGGTAAATGCACTGCTTGCAAATGCACTGCTTTTGAAGTGTCGTAAACAATGTATTGGGGCTCGCAGCAGGTTGCAAAGGCAGGGTGTTATGAATGCGGTGCAGGAAACATGAACGGAACGCATCTATCCAACACTAACTTCAGCTGTGCATTGGCCCAAAAGCAGATATTGCAGGTAAATAAATTACATTTGACAACAGCCTCACTATTACAATTGCCTGTGTGGCTTTTGTTTTTTTCTTGCTTCTGTTGAAGGGCCTGTCTCCCATGATACTGTTGAGTGGATTGTTTAAGTTTGTCACCATATTACCTAGTTTAAGGGCCAGTTCACACCAGTTGCAGTTAAGTGTTTTTTTTTTTTTCTGCATCAAAAGCACATGGATAGTAGGTTACATGGTTTTCAATGGCCTAGTTCACACCAGTAATTGCAATTCCAGTGCACTCCAGTTCCAGAAAAAAAGTAGAACTTGCTGCATTTTTTCTGCACTGGACTGTACTGGAACGCAGTAAAACGCATCAAAAATGCACTGGAACACACTTAAATGCACCAAAAGTGCACCGCAGCACACATCTCCTTATTTAAGGTTATGAAGAAAGAGGGGGAAAATGCACTGGAACACACCTAAATGCACCATAAACACACCAGAGCACACATGTCCTTATTTAAGGTTATGATGAAAGAAGGGGGAAAAAATGCACTGGACTGCATCAAAAATGCACTGGAACGCATCAAAAACAAGTCGAAAACACGCATGCAGAAAAGCATCCGGACTAAGTTTCTATGGTGTGAACTGACCCTTGGTAAATCTAAAGCCCCGTACACATGGCCAGAATGTCGAAAGACAACGAGCGGTTCAAAAAAACATGGCTGATATTCGGCCCGTGTGTATGTTGGTCTGTCAGACAGAAGCCAGCTGTTCAGCCAACTTCTGTTGGACATGCATGCTAGAAAACCAGCATCCGACCAACTCCCAATCAGAGCTTTCAGCTATTGCAGGAGCTGACATGTTTTTTTTGGGGTTGAACGAAAAAAAACGTATAGTGTGTACCCAGCTTAAAGGAGATTGCATAAAGATTGTACAGTCAAACTACATAGAGCATAGCCAGCTTTAGATTTTTTTTTTTTTGTTCAGCCCACAGATTGAATGAACATAATCTAAGGGTGCATGACCAGCTTTAATATTCACCAAAAAAAGAGATGCCAAAATATATTGTGATTATCTATTCACATACATACATACATACATGGATGCACACTCAGATTTACAGACATAGACATACACTGCCTAGTTTATTTGTGTTTTAGAAGAGTTTTTTTCTGTAATGACAACTCCTAAATTAGATCCAATTCCTATCTGGTATTATTATTATTATTATTACTATACAGGATTTATATAGTGCCGACAGTTTGCGCAGCGCTTTATAAAGTGAGGGAAGACAATACAGTTACAATACAATTCAATACAGGAGGATTTAAAGGGCCCTGCTTGTTAGAGCTTACAATCTAGAAGGGGGGGGGGGGGTCAAGTAAAACAAAAGGCAATAGCTGTGTGGGATGAGCTGATGGAGAAAATGGAGGTACAGTTGTCAGGTGTGGGTAGGATAGGCTTCTCAGAAGAGGAGGGTTTTCCGATGTCGTCTAAAGGCTAATAGAGTAGGAGATAATCGGACAGATACGGGTAAGGAGTATTTATTGGTAATGATATATTGTTTGCACTATTTTTGCATCTCGGTACATCTGATTTCCTGCAGTCTTATTCAGCCACTTCCTGACTTCACACACTTGCTCCAGTATCAGCAGCACGTTATTGCTCCAGAAACAGCTTCCCGATAGTAACAATGGTGACACTTGTAGTCTCCACCAGAAGCATGTGTGACAGGGTGACAACACAGAAGCACAAATGAGATACAGCTGTAACGCAGTACCAATAAAAGCCTGAACAAGGACCTTCATGACAGGAAGACAGGGTAATTTTTAAATAAAAGCTGTAGATTTTAAAGGATTGAAACATGGTCAAGTTGATATGAGATTTTAGTGATTGGGTTTTGATCTACTTTAAAGTGAATGTAAATGATCACATTGTAAGGCTCCTTTCACACGGCCGCTCCGTGTGAAAGGTCCGCTGCGGGACTTTTTTTTTTTTTTCCATGGAGCGGATGACATTTCTGTCATCCGCTCCGTGTGCCCGCATATCATCCCATCCGTTTGCGGATGATATGCGGACATAATGTAAGTATATGGCACTGCGGATGTCAGCGGATGACACCGCTGACATCCGATTTTCTTCCTTTCCGTTTTTTACACGGAAGGAAAAATGGGGTTCTGTTCCATTCGTAAAAACGGAACAGAACTGACAGGAAGAAAATCGGATGTCAGCGGATGGTATTCCGCTGACATCCGCACTGCCATTCACTTACATTATGTCCGCAAATCATCCGCAAACGGATGGGATGATTTGTGGACACACGGAGCGGCCGTGTGAAAGGAGCCTTAAACAACCCATTCAGTTTAAAATAGAAATGAAAGTCAAAATATTTTTCTACAGATATATAAAAAAACATTATAAATACCTTTTCCCCCTTTTTTTTTTATAAGTGAGCACATTCTCTCTGTTCTCAGCTACATAAGAGCTGGGGGGAGGAGAAGCAACAGTACACAGAGCTTCCCAGTGAATGGCTGTGCAGTGGATGTGTGTCAGGACAAGTCTGATTATTGGAGGAGAGCAGGCTGAGTTCCCAGCATAGCTAGAACTGACCAAGATGTGCTCTTCTGCTTAATGTAGTCTGTTTTAATAGGAAATCAGAAGGACTGGCAAGAACACAGGGGATTTCACATAAAGGAAGCAATGCAGAAAGAACAGGATACTTGTTCATACAAGAACAAGGTACACCAGGCACATATCGGGAATATGAAACGTTATAAACACTTTAGGCAGGAGATATGATGTAGTGCATAGGCAACAGTCTAAATGGTTATTTTTATTTTAGAACTTAGTACAAGTTACTACTACAATGCTGCAATGAAATACCTCTAATTGCCTTAAAAATAAATGCTGTACTATCACTCTTATTTTTTGACATTTTCAAATGAGTCTACAGTAGTCTACAGTAGTATCAGTCTTTAAGCTCAGAAGAAAGTTTTGGCCCAGCCAAATAGCCCATGGCATCATTTAAAATGTATGAAATGTACTTGATTTTACCTATGTCATGTGTTTCAGTTTTCCACAGCTCCATATATGAAACTGTTACATTATTACGTTACAAAAGAAACCTGCTTGTACCTTGCTTCTACCACTACAAGTGAGCACCGCATAAAGGTATGTAAATACCATTATCCTTAAAGTGGTATTAAGGCTGAAATGACATATGTGATGCAGAATATCAGTATCAATAACAAGGTAGTCTTTGTTTTTCTGAGTCCCCCATAACATAGTTATATTACCTGTTCATCCTGATATGAAGTCTGTTAATTTTCAACTTCCTGTAATAGACCAAGCCGTGGAAGTTAGAGTGTAGAGACATACCATTTAACCTTATTCACAAAAGGGAAATAACTGTTTCTGCAACTGCCTAAAAAGTTTTACATGGAACTAGGCTTTAAAGTGGAGTAGAGTCAAAAACAAACTAAACCTAAAGCCTTGTACATGCGATCAGATTATCGGACAAATTTTTGTCCGTTTTTTGTTGTATGCTGGTCTTATATGGAAAGTGAAGAGGTGACTTTCATACGAAAATTCTCGTACGACAGAATTCAACTTCAGAAGTGATGTCATGTGCTGATGTGTTGTATGTATTCTTTTGTTTCCGAGCATGCATAGTCTTGGTCTTACGATTTTTTTTTGGATGAAAACTGTACTAATTAAATGAAAATCGGACGTTGTGTTCACATACGATAACATTTTATAGCCTTCACATTCAATTTTTGTCATCTGAAAATTCGTAATCGGCTGTCGAAAGCACTATACTAACAATCCGAAAATCAGCACATCCTTCTTCGGACTAAATTTTACTTCCGATTTTCTTATTGTGTGTACGCCTTTAGACTGCTCTTATCTGCATTTTAAACTTATTCTAACTATCCCGTAAAGGAAAGAAGTCTATAGTTACCAATGCTGAGGGTGCTCCAGTCTTTTCAGTGGCCGACTTCAGTGAAGAGGAGAGATCGCTGACAATGGCTGCAGAGCCTGGGCTGAAGACATTGAAGCCGGCACTGCAACCCAATCGTGTGACCGGCCGGTGTGACTTCAGAATAAGCGAGTATAGGGATCTTTCCTGTTAGAGGGTAGGTAGAATAGGCTTAGATTTTTTTAGTAGATCTAGGCTTAGTTCGTACTTGAGTGGAATTCCACTTTAATTTATTAGTCACTTACAGTATGTACATTTACTCTACATCTACTAGTTACCCTAATACTAACCTCTGCAGAAAATGCTGCTGTCTAAGGATGTTCCTGTCCATGAATAGAGGAGCCACCCTAAAACATGAAGTGTGTTACTGGCAGGATCACCAGTGAAAATAAAGAACAAAAAACATTAAAAACAGAAAACTAATGAGGCCACCACATCTATGGAGCAGCACGTAAGTTTTTGATTTGTATACCCTTTAAATGCATCATAGTGTTTTGACTACTGAAGCATCAGTCTAATAACATTTTTGTTTTTCTCAAGTAGATGAAGCACTTCTGACCTTTGTAAGTCAGTTTTCATACAGTATTACCTCCAGTACATTGCATGTTTTAGTAAAGCTATAGGTTGCGGTAACAAATGCACGCTAGGATACATAAAAAAAAGGTTCTATATAGCTCCAATATACTGTAGACCAGAAATACTAAGATCAGGAAGCCGAGATCCAACCAGGATTGGGTTGTTGATTTAAAGTGTGTGGTAGTACTAGTCACTTCTTTGAAAAGAAGAAAAGATGAATAAGATCCTAAAAGTACATTCTAGGATAACATGTTAAGACACAGATATGTTTTACTTTTAGAGGTGTGGATTCAATTTTAGAACAATATTCAATTCTAAAATGCGTGCAACATAGCATCACAGATTAAGACCCCACCCTATACCTGAAGCTCTTGTTTGTCAGTTGACATATTTTCTATTCAAAATGTTGGACTCCAGCCAAGTTTAAAAAATGTATAGATAATTGCTAATTTCTGAACATCCTATAGGACACTGTCAGCAAAACTATGTTTCTGAAGACAAAATGTTCAGTGATTAAAATGTTCACTACTTGGTTTGTATGTTGTTTGAATCCAGCATTTTTAGAAAAAGGGAAAGCCTTTTGCTCACTTACATTTTTTGTTCTAAAGTAATTCAATCCATTTCCAACTTAGCATAATCATAGTACGCAGCCTATTGCATTGGGGTGTGCAGCCCAAAGCTCAAACACACATATGTGTGAAAGTGAAAGTGTGTGTATGTACAGAATATATATATATATATATATATATATATATATATATATATATACATATACACTGCTCAAAAAAATTAAAGGAACACTTTGAAAACACATCAGATCTCAATGTGGAAAAATCTCATGCTGGATATCTATACTGCTTTTGACTGGGTAATGTGTTAGGAATGAAATGATGCCACATTGCCATGTTTGATGGAAATGAAAATTATTAACCTACAGAGGGCTGAGTTCAAAGACACCTCTAAAAATCAAAGCGAAAAAATTATGCAGCAGGCTAGTCCATTTTGCTGAAATTTCATTGCAGCAACTCAAAATGGTACTCAGTAGTGGATATGGCCCCCACGCACTTGTATGCATGCCTGACAACGTCGGGGCATGCTCTTAATGAGACGACAGATGGTGTCCTGGGGTATTTCCTCCCAGATCTGGAACAGGGCCTTACTGAGCTCCTGAACAGACTGAGATGCAACCTGGTGGCATCGGATGGCTCGAAACATAATTGTCCCAGAGGTTTTCTATTGGATTTAGGTCAGGCGAGCGTGGGGGCCATTCAATGGTATCAATTCCTTCATTCTCCAGGAACTGGTTGCATTTAAGCCATAAAAACAGGTACTCACAAACAATAATGATGTCATGCATGGAAATTTGTCCCCCGATCGCATGTATGTAGAGCGCTCTCCCCCTCTCCTAGAGCGGTGTGCGCTCTGTCTTTTTGTTTCCTGCTCAGTTTTTCTGCCTCACATCCCATGGAGATTTGGGAAAGCTGCCACGCTTCATCTTGTGTGTTTCACCACTGGCCATATGGTTCCCCAGCTTGAGAACTGATCTTCGGGATCTGCGCAGGGATTGGTAATGTGTTTTTCTCCTAGAGTAACTGCCTGTCCCCTTGAATCTCCACCATGCTGTTGAGACTGTGCTGGAAAACACAGCAAACCTTCTGGCAATGGCACATATTGATGTGCCATCCTAGAGGAGTTGGACTGCCTGTGCAACCTCTGTAGGGTCCATTTATCGCCTCATGCTACAGTAGTAACACTGACCTTAGCCAAATGCAAAACTAGTCAAAAACAGTCAGAAAAAGATAGAATTTCAGCAAAATGGACCATCACCATGCTGCATCATTTTTTCACCTTGATTTTTAGGGAGGCTTTGATCTCAGCCCTCTGTAGGTTGATCATTTTCCTTTCCATCAAACGATGTGGCATCCTTTTGTTTTCCTACCACATTACCCAGCCCATATCAGTATAGATATCCAGCATAATATTTTTCCACATTGAGATCTGATGTGTTTTCAAAGTCTTCCTTTACTTTTTTGAGCAGTGTACATAGCATGGCAGTAGGGCAGAGGACAGTTTTAGTAGAGCAGTGGACAGTGTCAGTAGGGCAGAGATTGGTGTCATTTGTTTATTTTCATTATTTTATTTATTTTTTTACAATTTTTCTTTTGGTGTAATATAAGAGATGTAAACAGACATCTAATGTATCACTTTTGAGACAGAGAAAGGTACTTCCCTAGGCAGCAAGGGGAATCTCCACAGCACAGGGTGATTAGGGTGTGCCCAGGCACACGCCTATAAGCATAGTTATGATAAACCTACTTAAGAGGAGCTCCAGTCAATTTTGTGTTTAGTAAAAGTCAGCAGCTACAAAAACTGTAGCTGCTGACTTTCAATAGGCAGCCACCTACCTATCCCAGGATCCAGCGATGTGCTCACTCGAGCCATTCCTTCCCTTGCTGCTTTGTCCCCAGTTCTGGCATTTAACTATGGGCACCCAGCTGTGACAGCTTGCGGCTTTACAGCCGGGTGGCCACTGCACATGCACGAGCCACGCTGTGCATTGTGAATGGTCCCACAGTCTTCTAGGACTTGTGACATGTGCCAAAAGTCTGCAGGGAGGGGGGGAGAGAACTTTTGCTTGGATCGCCTAGGTGGTCGGAGCAGAAATGGGAGCGGGTACCAGGAACCCTCTTCCTCCCTCCTCAACCCACAAATAAAAGTGCCATTTAGTGAAGAGGAGGCCTTAAAGAGAACTTCACCTTTTGGGTGGAGCTCCGCTTTAATTCTGAAAGGCCGTTGGCTAGTTTAAAGCAGTACTAAACCCAAAAACAAAAATGTAATATATTGCAGCCTACCAAGCCTTAGATGTGATGGCTGCATTTGTTTCCTTATATTAGGTTTTTTTATTTTTACCCGTTGGTCTGACCAGGAAGTCTGTTATGTTTCGACATCTTTCACCAGACCAAGCTAACCAGTAAAAGTGGAAGCTAGAGGGTTGAGGTAAACCATTTAATACTGACAGGGGTGCTTACAACGGTCAGGTTTTTTATTCATTTATACAAAACCTTGATCCTAAAAATAATAAAAAAATAAAAAAGTGTTACTTGAAGTTTGGTTTTAATTTTTTAGTCAAGTCCACTTACATTTGCTAGTGCATCTAACAACACCCTTCCCCAGGTTGACAATGCTGCTGTTACTGGTGGTATCACCAAAGCAAAAAATAAATAAAAAATAGTCTAAACTAAGAAAACTAATTTAGACACTGCATTTAATGATTGGCAAGCTGAAATATATTACATTTTTGGTTTTAATACCACTGTTCACTGTTTTATAGGCTGCAAGATGAAGGGGGGCAATGAGGACACTTATTTCTGAGACAATATATAATTCTACATCTTTGCAACTACATTTTAGAAACTAGCGGAGACCATAGATCACATAGGGCCAGCTGTATTGAGTTGGGCTGAATCTGAACAATGTGATCTTTGATCTGTCATTAGTGCCATTACAGTGCCATCAGTGCCACTACAGTGTCCATCAGTGTGATTACAGTACCACTACAGTGTCCATCAGTGCCACTACAGTGTCCATTAGTGCCATTACATTACCACTACAGTGCACATCAGTGCTGCTACACTGCTCATCAGTGTCCTACGGTGCCACTATAGTGCTTATCAGGGCACTACAGTGTTCATCAGTGCTCTACAGTGCCCATCAGTGAGTGCATATCATTGCTATCCGTGCACATCAGTGCCACCAGTGAGTGCTTATCAGTGCTCAATAGTGACCTACAGAGCCATCAGTGAGTGCCCATCAGTGCCACTAAAGTGCACATCAGTGCCACTACATAGCTCATAAGTGCAACTACAATGCCCTATGAGTGCTCATCAGTGCCACTACAGTGCCCTATTAGTGCTCATCAGTGCCCAATAGTGCACATCATCAGTGGATCCTCATCAGCACCCGTCAGTGCCGTAAAAATGTGTATAAAATGTGTAAAAAATGCGTTTTAATCTTTTTCCTCATTTTCAAAAAAGTTGTGGAAAAAGTACCTGTTCAAAAGACTCATTATGCCTCACAAAATATACATTAGAGTGTTTTCTTTCCAAAATGTAATTTTGTGGGTGTTTCCATTGTACTGGTGTTTCAGGGCCTTCAAAAGTTTGATAGATAGTCAAGAAATTAGATGTGTAATTTATGTCCCTAGAACACCTGACGGTGCTCCCTGCATGTTGGGCCTCTGTATGTGGCCAGGCTGTGTAAAAGTCTCACACCTGTGGTATCGCCATACTCAGGAGGAGTAGCAGAATGTATTTTGGGGTGTTATTTTTCTATGTACATGCTATGTGTTAGAAATATCTTATATATGGACAACATTGTGAAAAAAAAAAATGTGTTTTAATTTTCTTTCCACATTTTCCAAAAATGTGTGGGGAAAGATGACATGTTCAAAAGACTCATTATGCCTCACAGAATATACGTTGGGGAGTTTTCTTTCCAAAATGAAGTCATTTTGTGGGTGTATCCATTGTCCTGGGGTTCCAGGGCCTTCAAAAGTGTAATGGGTATTCAGGAAATTAGATGTGTTATTTATGTTCCTAGAACACCTGACGGTGCTCCCTGCATGTTGGGCCTCTCTATGTGGCCAGGGTGTAAAAAATTCTCACACATGTGTTATCGTCATACTTAGGAGGAGTAGCAGAATGTGTTTTGGGGTGTAGTTGCAAGTATGCATATGCCATGGGAGAGAAATAACCTGTTAATATGACAATTTCTAAAAAAAAAAAAAAAAATCTTCCTTTTGCAAGGAATTGTTAGAAAAATTTACAAATTCAAAAAATACTTTCCAAAAAGGGGTCATTTGGGGGGTATTTGTACTGTCTTGACATTTCAGGGCCTCAAGAATTGAGATAGGCCATCAATACATCAGATGTAATCAATTTTCAATGGCACTATATTTCAATTGGCACCATAGCTTGTAGACTCTATTCACAAACACCAAAAATCATACACTGATTTGGGTTATTTTTACAAAAGATATGTAGCAGTTGTATATAAAAAATATAACTATAAATATAAAGATAAAGATATAAAAAAATATATAAATATATAATATTTATAATAATATATATAATATATATATATACAGAAAAATATAAAGATATGTAGCATTTAGCCAACATTTATGAAGAAGAATTACTAATTTTCAAAATGTTATAACAGAAACAAGAAAAAATACATTTTTTTCTAAAATGTTCAATCTTTTTTTATTGATAGCACAACAAATAAAAAAAACCCAGTGGTGATTTACTACCACCAAAAGAAAGCTCTATTTGTGTGAAAAAAAGACAAAAATTTAATATGGGTGCATGACTGGGTTATTGTCATTCAAATTGTGAGAGCAATGAAATTGGCCTGGTCAGGAAGGGGGTATAAGTGCCCAGTAGGCAAGTGGATACCATGTCAAATTCAATGTTTCCCTATGAGAGCCATCCTAACTGATGCTACACAAATTGCTTTGATTTTAGAAAAGGTCTCTGTACTACTTTGGTCTGACTTGGGTGCAATTTTAGCTCTTGTACAAGCTCCTAAATAGCATCCAAGTCAGATCAGGTCGGAAGGAAGTTGCAGGGCAAAGTTGCAGGCAAACGTGTACAACTTTGCCATCACAGCAGTGTAAACTGAGCCTTAGAGAAATTCAAAAGCACAGGATTTTTTTAAGCAATTATCAGGTATTTAGAGTAAACACGGCTTCACTCTATTTACTAACATATGCTATGCAAAATGAACATACATCTAGCTAAGTGAGCAACCTCTAATCCTCCATTAAATAAAGCCCAAAGACTACTGAAGAATTTTGATCTGTGTCTAATAAATCCACACACACACACACTCTGTGTATATATATTTATATATTTTTTACTACTTGATGACAAATTATTATCACTCTTCCACATGCAACAGTTATCCCTTTCTTTTGCTTGCTACTGTGGTTATTTTTGTCAGCCTATGTAGAACAAGAGGAATGTATGATGGCCCTGAGAAAATCAGCACCATGCACCTAGCACATATGACAGATGGTTTGTACAGCACGTCCTCAGAAACCAACTAAACCTGCTAAGTCACTTTTAAGGGAGTGTCTTTCAATTGTCTGACATGAAGGGTGTGTCAGTATCAGCTTTCTTGTATGTTGGCTGTTTGCCGGTTTCCAAAATTTGCAGAACAGTAAACCTTTTTGCACAAGTATTTAGAAAAAAAAGTCAAATTTCCATTAGGGCATAATAAATTGCAAAACATTGTACCAAATATCTGCTGCTCACTGCTCGCTCACAAAGCAAGAACACTTTTCAGGCTTTGACTTTACATTTTAAAGGAAAAGTATGCAATGTTGTCAATTTTATTATAATTTTTAAATTTTGAAGTTTTTAAAGGATAAGAGCAACCCATGTGTAAATAAAATATGCTTTGCACCGAATTTCAGTTTTAGAGTTAAAATAATCAGAACCCAAATGCAGAAGGGGCTATAATAAGATTCCATAGAAAAAGGTGTGTGGCTGATGTCCTTTTTTGTCCTGCACCCCCATAGGCAATAATTGATTTCTCACTTCCTGATTACAGATTGGAAGTAGCTATAACTAATTGGGACACATGGTGTATGCAACAATTTGAAGAGGGTGCTGATTGTATTCCTATTAATACAGAAAGCCAGGAGTTTTGCAGCTTGGACAGTGAGCTCAGCTTCTGCATCTGAGGTGTGAATAGTTTCACTCCCAAACTGATAAGAAGGGCTTGTGGAGAGCAAGCTTTTCATATCGATCTTGTTCTCATTATTTACAAAAGTGTGATATACATTTTATTTCTACTACTTAAATTAAATTCTACATTTATAAAAAAAATATTTCATAAATGGGGAAAAAAAAGCATTGCAGGGTTTTAAAGAGAGAGCACAACAGAACCTATTCAAACTCTCACTATCTGATGTAGCAGGCAAGGAGGGGATCAGAGTGGAGTCACTCCTTTGACTCCTTTAGGTATGAGTGTAAATTTAAGCTTGAGATATGGAGCACTGTAAACAACATTTTTGTAACAGGGAAACTATGCATGAGGTAAATACGTGAAAAAGGGCTTAAAGCTTTAACAGCTGTCTGGAAATAGATAAATATGAAATTATATGCATATTAGAGGAATAATATAATGCAATATTTCATATTAACCTGAAAACAATTAATATTTTAACATTTCTTAGCCCTAAACATACAAAATAAGTACAGAAAATACATACTAAATCATTTTTAAGGTACACCTGAGCCCGGACTTGGGACCAGGGCCACCGATAAAGGGTTACCACTATATGGGGCCCAGGCACATAGGGGGACCTGGACAGCAGGGGGATTCAGATGTGGGCAGGACAGGGAGGATTATCAGTGCTGCAGGGGTGCAATTACAGAAACGATGTCCTGTATGTCTCTCCCTGCAGCAGCTGAAAGCCAGTTTCTCCCCCTCTCCCTCCTGACGGCTTTCAGCTACTGCAGGGAGAGACATACAGGACATTGTTCCTGAACATCCCCCCCCCCCCCCACTGCACTGATCCCCTCCTCCCCATTCTGCCAACATCTGATTCCCCCTGCTGTGTCCCACCACCCCCACAGCGCTGACGGCTTCCCTCTGCCTTTGGCTGCTGCAGGCACACGGGGGGGGGGGTTGGATGTTCAGGATAGAGAGCGGGGAAGAAGCTGATAAATATGTAATTTACTGCCCCTTTCCTTTTTTGAATGAACACAGTGAGTGATCGGCACTTATCACTCACTGTGTTTATTCATAACTGAAGCATAAAAAACAGTGTTTACTAAATTTTGCAGGGATTTTGTAAGTTATGTTATGCATGTGTCTGCTAAGAATGATTTTAGTTAATTATTGGTATAGATATTGTTTTCATATTTTTTTTTTGGGGGGGGGGCTGTCAGGTAGGTGGTATGGGTCTCCACCCATGATTTCTAACAGCAGCCCTGCTTGAGACATGTACAGGCAGTAAAGGGGCTCTAAAACAAGCCACTGTTGCCCTCCCTAGCTCCAATCCATCCACAAAAAGACCAACAAAGACTAACAGCTGACAGCACCTGGTGTGTGTTTACATTAGAAAGCTGTGTGGCTGCCAAGCTTCTGCTCCCTATAGAAAATAAAAATGTTGTGATTTCAGTGTCTCTGTAAAAAAATTTTTAAGGATAAATTCTCCACAATGCCTTTAGTGAAAGAGGTGAATGATGACTTGTTTTCAAGTGCTTTTAATGCTTGTTTAGAATATGTAAATACAGACCTGACCTAAAAAATGTTTATGGAAGAAGCAGTGCTATGAATAGACAGAGTACCTTTGTTAATCCTAAAACTCAACCCATGTATTGTGAATTCTATACCCAAACAGCAGAGAAGGTTTGGGCACAATTCAATGCCAAATGTGCAGCCTGTGCCTAAGATCACCAATCTCTCTACAAAGAGAATGGAATTCGTTTGAAGAACCTGAATTGCAGAACTGTGGTTACCTTAGAAACCTTTTAGGCCAAGTCAGATTTACTATAACCCTTTCACTGCTAATGACATTTCTTACATGTTGGGGCATTAAGAAATTTTAGACAAGCTCAGCAGCTACAAGGTTGTTTTAAACACCATCAGTATAATGTATAAGTGAGCATGGCAGCCGTAAAGCTGCCTATTCACTTCTACAGACATGGGAATTGACAGTTCCCTCACTACACATGACCTCCCCATATCCCCATGCTTTCCAGGCTTTACTGTAACTCCTGAAAGCCTAGGACCACAATAGAAAAACTCAGGATGGTGAGCAGCGATGACAGAGGGGAGATCTGATCCCTGACCTCTCCTGCACCATGATTTGAAATGCACTCTGCTCTTAGCACTTCCAGATTCACAGCTCTCAGATCCTCACTGGCTATGTCCAGAAAAACAGGAGATAGAGGGCTCTTTGTCCTCAATCTGCTTAGCACAGTACAGGGGAGACACTAAAAGTCTAATAGACCTCTGATGTTTCCATAAAGAGTAGTTACTTACGCAATACTATCACATGGGCAGCTGTAAACCCTCTTGTAACAGACACATAGTTAAGTATAAAAAAAAAAAAAAAATTGTTGAAAAAAAACAAAATACTAAATGACCCCACTCATTTGTACAGGCACATACAAAAAAGAAAACCCTCACCTTGGACACAGATATGTACATAAATGCAGATTGTGCAACACTATCATCGCACAAGAGTGACTGAATTTACCATTATCCCTCCGTATCTATGAATTCAGTTTTGTGGTCAACAAACCTTTTCCCAGTATTAGTATTGCCCACATATTTAATTTTTGGTGAATAAACCTGACCACTTTTCTGCTTGTAAGATGAGCACAAGTGCCTGTGAAATAAAGTAATTATGCACATTATCCTAACTTTAAATAAGCCCAAACATCCCACAACAGAAGCAGTATGTATTATTGTCATAACCTGAAATCTGATAATAACTACTGATGCCTGTATTACACAAACCAAGCATTTCCTACACTCTTGTGAAATACCTGTCTGGTTAAAGACTGTCACACCCACATTTAACATTTAGTTGTAAATAAGACAGGCAAAAACACATTGCTGAAAAAATAGTTTATACAGTAGTTCCTTGCTACATCGTGGTTCAGTTTTTGCGGTCCCGGTAATTCGCGTTTTTTTTTTGTAATGTTATTTTACTATATAAATCATTAAAAATGAAAGATTTTTGTGTTTTTCATAGCTCTTGCTCTGTCTCTAAGTATCTTTTATGTGTTTAAATGAGTTTCTATTGTTTTAAAAGTGTGTTTAAAGACCTTAAAATGCTTTTACACGTACAGTGACAGTAAAAAAATCATGCCTACAATGCATTTTAATAGGGTTTTTCTATTTCGCGGAATTTCACTTTTCGCGGCTGGGTCCGGAACGTAACCCCTGCAATGGAGGGGGGTTTACTGTACATATTATTTAACTGTTATTCAACATTTACCAAACGTCTATGAATAAATCCTACTTTTTGACATACAATGGATGATATTTTTTAAGAGCTACTATATTCTTTTTTTTCTTCAATATACATGTAAAAGAAATGAGTTTTATATAAATATTTATATGGGTGAGTGTTACATTTCTGAACCAGGTCTATAAGGGGCGGTTCACACTATTGCGAGTGCGACGATCGCATGTAATTCGGAGCGCACTGCTCCTTCATTACATGCGATCGGATGTGCTGATGCGAATTCAGCCATACACTTTGTATGGCTGAAATTCGCACTGTACCCGCACAAAAGACGCACAGGACCCTTTTTTCCAGCCGCATCAGGATCTGATCGCACAGCGGTTCACACTTATGCGATCCGATCCTGTGCGAACTGTCAGATCGCACTGCGATATGTGATCAAACTGGGGGTGTCGTTAACATTTAATTGACACCCCCTGCGTATCGCATATGGCAGTGAACTGCCAGATGTGCGTTTGCGATGCGGGAACAGGCTGCAAATTTGTTCAAGTGTGAACCGGGAATCTACTGAATAGGTCAAACCTTGTTGTAACTGCTAGCATCTTGCAACTACTGTTTCCCCCATTGCGGTCATCATCCAAATTACATTTCCATTATGATTTGCAGCTTTTAAAAATGTTTATATTACATATTTCATGTAAGTACCGCTCCTTAGGGATGTACCAATTTAAAAGTGTGCACTCCAGTCAGACTCCCTGCTGATTTGTTCAGTTCTTTATTTAGATATTCCTCTCCAAATACTGAAAGGTCTCTTCACAGTAAGAGCTGTAAAAATGTGGAATAGACTCCCTCCAGAGTTGGTTCTGGCCAGCTCACTAGATTGCTTTGAAAAAAGCCTGGATTCTTTCCTAGGTGTACATAATATAGATGGGTACTAATAATTATAGGTAAAGTTGATCCAGGGAATATCCAATTGCCTCTCGGAGGATCAGGAAGGAATTTTTTTCCCCTGCTGTAGCAAATTGGATCATGCTTTTCAGGGGTTTTTCGCCTTCCTCTGGATCAACTGCGGGTATAGGATTATGTGCATGGGATTGTATGGTTGGGTTTTCTTTACTGTTTTTTGTTTTTTATTGGTTGAGCCAGATAGACATGTGTCTTTTTTCAACCTGACTAACTATGTAACTATATTCCTGTAGTGTACCAGTCCAATTCAGTCCCTTTGTCTGTAATCGGGTGCTCCTGGAATACACTTGCAGATGATGCTGGAACACCCTCCCTTATATTCCACAAAAAGCTTTATGTAAAAAACGTTAGCAAAACTACAGTATTCACAGCCACCAATGAGTTTCCTGCCTTTGGAATTTGAATGTGATAGGTAATCTGTGAAGCAAAGAAAGAAATAAAATGACACGGCTCCAGCAATACACTCCTACTGAAAAAATTAAAAGCTATCAGCGCAATCCAATAGTGATTAGTGAAAAACCATGCAATATAATATAAAGTGCAAAAAATATATATGGAATCCGGCAGCATACACCTGGTGAAGGGATTCACAGATTGTGGTGTTTTTCTGGATTTCCTTTAGAAGCACTTGGGACACTTGTATTATTTGATGTACACTTTTATGGACATTTCGTGACGGATTATATAGCACTTGTCACTGATTAAGCACGAATATTGCTTTGTATTCACAATTAATTTTGTATCTGGCGCATCACTTCTTATTGGCTTAATACACTCCTACTGCCCTCATATGAACCAGTTTTTTTATTATTCTGCAGATAATTATATATAACACGGATCAATTGGAAGGATACCCAAACACTGTAACATACTTTACGGTATGTTGTCATTTTACAGTTCCCTGTAATGACAAGTAATTGTGCAGTAAAATCTGCTAATTCATGTAATGTTTAACGTTCTTGCAAACATAAAAAGGAAATGTACAAGAGGGATATATCACTATGACTAAAAATTGGTACATTGGCAAAAAGAGTTTGTAATAATGCCCAGATGTGCACAAAACCAGAGATCGAGAGCCGCTTACTGGCCTACTAATGTGTACCCTCAATTTCTATAAAGGTGTTGTGGTCTCAGTTTGCAGTGTACGTAGAAAATGCAAATAATGATGCTTTTCTACCCTACTTGCTGATAAGACGCACTAAGACATGCGCTTGTTAAGATTTTCCATATACAAATAAAAAAACAACAAAAAACCTCCATAATGACATGCACCAGAATTGCTTATTAGGGTATGAAATGCATATGTACCACACAAATTAAATTCTCCAAAAGACCCCAAAAACTGACTGTGCTGTGAGAGCAAAGAAGCAAATAAGGCAGTGTATGCATAGGTTTTTATCAATCTAATCTGTATCTTTGTAGATCTCTCTATAGAAATCAAATAGCCCCCAAAAACATTACAGAAAATCCCAGGTGTCTTTTTTTAGGTATGTCAGCTGGTATACATTCCAACACTGTAGCAATCTGCTAGGGAATTTGCCATGTGTAGGCTGAGGCTGGTGCACACATATCCCTGTGCATCACGTGCATGGCAAATAATAAGGATATTTTTATGCTTTTTGGACTACACGCATGCATTATTGACACAACATATACACACAGAAACATAGTTACTGATTTAACATTGCTTGTGGAAATAAATAATGATGAAGCCAGAGATGCTGACCATTAGCAGAAGGCAAAGACTTCATATATGGCTGCCCGGTTTACATAAAATATTGGTGGCATTGTTTAAAAAATGTTAATTTTAAAATATGAACATAATAAAATGTAAAAAGCTTATCCTCCGAGTGTCTAATTCGCTGAAGTTTTCCCCATTAAAATCAAACAATCAAACGATATAGAAAACTGGATTTTTGACTTACCGTAAAATCCTTTTCTCTTAGGTTCAATGACGGACGCAGTACCCGCCCCTCTATTTTGACACTGCTTTGATACAAAACTGACATCCTATGCAGGAAGAGAGAGGGTATACCCCCAGGGACTGCTCATAGGCATAGCCAGAAATTCTTTCTGCCTAGTGTCCTACTCCTGTAGGGGGCGGTATTACCCTACTGATATGAATTTAGAGGACTGCGTCTGTCAATGAACCTAAGAGAAAAGGATTTTATGGTAAGTAAAAAATCCATTTTTTTAGCACTGATTACTGTAGTAATGTCACTGGTTCCCCCAAAAGTGTCAGAATTGTCAGTTAGGTGTTTGATCTGTCTGCCGCAATGTCGCAGCTCTGCTAAAAATAATGATCTCATTTTGATGATTTTTTTGTGACTGACCTTTTGTCACCTTTTGACTTCCACAACACCCACCCCAAACACACACACACACGCCAAGGTGATTTACTAAAGACAATTGCAAGGGAATTTTAACTTTGTAAGGGAATTTTCACATAAATTAGTGAATGAGGTGAAGCTCTGTTGACTTCTATCATCCAATTACGTACAAGCAAAAATACTGTTTCTTTCCTTGCATGTGCTTGGATATTCTTTGCAATGTAAATGTTCACCACAGTCACTAAGCTAAGGGAAAATTCCTTTGCAAAGTTAAAATTCTCTTGCAAATAACAAGTCCAATGCTTCATTGCTGATCTGTAGGCACAAAAATAAAAAGATTATTCATCATTTCAGGAAAGTGAGACAAACCATACAAAATGTTCCTTTATGCCCCAAATAGCCATCTGCACATCCAGAACTACTGGTGTAAAATGCAGTTCTATACAAAGCCATCCACAACTCTGACCCCAGCTACATCACTAACCTAGTCTCTAAATACCAAACAAATTCGTCCTCCTCATTCCTCCCAAGACCTGCACTCTAGCTCCCTTGTCGCCTCAACCCATGCTTGCCTCCAGGTTTTCTCCTGAGCCTTTCCTATCTCTGGAATTCCCTACCCCAATCTGTCCAACTTTCTCCAACACCATCCACTTCAAATTCTGCTGGTAGGAACTGTGGGGCAACCCCAACCCCATTTGTTATCTCTTTCGCTCCACTTTCTTTGAATTCAACAGCCAGACAGGAATTCCTTGCTGAGAGCTGAATGAGCCGGGAGGGGCATGATTTTAAAGACGTAGTTCGGATTTTCTGCTTCCCACTGCAGCTGGAGGTCCAGTCTGTGATAAAGTAATGAGTAAAACTATGGGGGAGATTTATTAAACCTGGAGAGTAGAGAATGTGGTGCAGCTCTGCATAGAAACCAATCAGCTTCCAGGTTTTATTGTCAAAACTTAATTGAAGAAGCTGAAGTTAGAAGCTGATTGGTTACCATGCACAGCTGCAGCAGATTCTGAGTGCTCCAGTTTTACTGAATCTCCCCCTGTGTGTCCAATAACGCAAAATAAAAAAATATCAATGATTTTATTAATTAACACATGTTTTCTAACTACTTCATGACCAGGCCAATTTTTGTGATATGGCACTGTGTTATTTAACTGACAATTGCGAAGTCATGTGACATTGTACCCAAAAAAAAAATTATGTCATTTACCTCCCACAAAAAGAGCTTTCTTTTGGTGATATTTGATTTTTTTTTTTGCTATAATTTTATAAACAAACAAACAAAAAACAAAACAAAACACAATTTTGAAAAAAAAAATATTTTAAAACATATCCAATAAAAAGATGCAAAAAATTAAATTTCTTCATAAATTTAGGCCAATATGTATTCTGCTACATATTTTTGGTAAAAAAAAAAATAATAGTCATATATTGATTGGTTTGCGCAAAAGTGTCTACAAACTATTTTTTTTTTGTTTTATATTAGTATTGTCAGAGTGACTTATAGCAGGACTGTGATATTGTAGCGGAAAATCTTTGTAACTGACACTTTCGACACTTTGTGGGAATCAGTGACACTAATACAGTGATCAGTGCTAAAAATATGCACTGTTACTGTACAAATGACACTGGCTGGGAAGGGGTTAAACATCTAGGGCGATCGAAGGGTTAAATGTGTGCCTATCCATTGTTTTTGTGTGGTACTTTTACTAAGGGATGTGATGGATTTTATTCCCTGCTTTGCAGAGAAAGAAAATCAATTACATCTCCACAGTCAGAACAAAGCTCTGCCTTGTTTACATAGGCAGAGCTCTGTCCAGCCTCTCTTCCCGACGATCGGCGGGTGCTGGCGGACATCCATTTACCGGCTTCTGCTGTGACTAATTACAGAAGAGCTGGCTGTGCATGCCTTCTAGGTGGAAGTGCAGAATCACGTACAGAACAGCAGCCCTGTCACAGTAAATCTGCTATAGGGTGGTCTTTTATAGAGTTGGGCAGAACACCCCCCTGTTTAGTTCGCACTAGAACTCCCAAACACGTAAAAAGTTCAGACCTGAGCCGAAAACTCTATTAAGGTCTATAGGACCAGAACTTGAAAAATCAAATCCACATTATGAAGACTTTTGGTTTGGGGGCCCTGGTATGTATCAATGCAATTTTTGTTTCTTTTTATTGAAAAATCTCTTTAAATATAGTGCCTAGGGGGGTCTCCTTAGTCTGCCTGTAAAGTGGCGCATCTGTGCCATGTATAGAATCTGCTGCAGCAAAACTGATATTTATCAAAGAAAAAAATGACATTTAAATTGCCGGCAATACAATAGTATTGTTGGTAATACAAAAATGTTTTTAAAAAAAAACAGTGTGGGGGTCTCCTACAATCCATACCAGGCCCTTTGGGTCTGGTATAGATTTTGAGGGGAACCTCACGCCAAAATATTGGAAAAAAAAAAAACGGCGGGGAGTACCACCTCCTTCCTGAACCATACCAGGCCACATACCCTCAACAAGGGGGGTGCTTGTTGCAGAGCACTCCCCCCCCATCCCAAGGCACCTTTTCCCCATGTTGATAGGAACAAGGGCCTCTTCCCGACAATCCTGGGCTGTGGATGTGGGGGTTTGCGGGCAGGGGGCTTGTCGGAATCTGGAAGCCCCCTTTAACAAGGGGGCCCCCAGATCCCGCCCCCATGTGAATAAGTATGGGGTACCTACTCATTCTCCAAAAAAGTGTCAAAAAGAAAAAAAAAACACAGTTTTTGACACTAACCAGTGCATGCTGGATCGGTGACATCAAAGGGGGGCAGTGCCACCAGGTTACATTGCGGGGTGGCTCCACCCCTTACCTATATAAGAACTATTAAATAGCAGCGAAATTAGTCGGTGGTAAGCCTTTTTTTTTGGGTCGTCGGGATTGATGATTAATCTACATCAGGGGACATCGTTTTTTAAATTTTAATAATAGAAATAGTCAAAAATTCTGTGTGTGTTTTTATTTCTTTTTCACACTTTTTTCGGTGAATTAGCTCTGCCCCACCACCCCAAAGCACCTTGTCCTCATGTTGATGGGGACGAAGGCCTCTTTCCTACAACCCTGGGCTGTGGTTGTGGAGGTCTGCAGGCAGAGGGTTTATTGCACCCCTGAAGCCCCCTTCAACATGCTGGGTTTGTGCTACATAGGGGCAAATTCTTTTTTTTATTTTTTAATAAAGGAATTGTCAAAAATCTTCTATCCTTATTAACTTTTAGACTTTTTTGGTGAACTATGTACCCCATACTCATTCACATGGCGGGGCAGGATCTTGGGGTCCCCTTGCTAAAGGGGGCTGCCAGATTCTGATAAACCCCCCGGCCCACAAACCACAGTCCAGGGTTGTGGGGACAAGGCCCTTGTTCCCATCAACATGGGGACAAGGTGCTTTTTTTCTCTTGGCATGGGGAGTTTCCCTCAAAATCCATACCAGACTTAAGTATCTGGTATGGATTGGGGTCAGGGCATTTTTTTTTTTTACATTTTTCTATTGCCAGCAATGTGTTATTTTTTCATTCAGCTGTCAGTGGGGAAGCCCGTTGACAGCTGATGACTCATCTGTTATTAAGGGCGCCACGGCAAACTTTTTGGCCCGCTCCCTAACAACCAGCTATTCACTGTGCCCTGATTTGGCAAAGTTTTGCCCAATCAAGTCTTAGAATGCACTGTGCAGCAAATTCGGGTGTTCGCCAAACTTTTGCTGGGCCCGAACTGCTCACCCAACGCTAGTAGTCATTACTGGTTAATTAATTGACTACTCTTGAGATGAATACCACATGAGTTGTTTAAAAACAAAAATGTATTTGGTATTGTTCTGTTAATGAATTGACCCTAGAATGAGACATTTGAATATATTAGCTCTAAGAACTTTACTGTGCTACGCCCTGGTTGGTTAGAGGGCTTTTTGATTGCTTTAGTCCCTTTTCGTCCTAACCTTAATGATTATATTTTCTCACTGAAGTATTGGAAAAGTTGTAAAGTAAGAACTTTATATTGTTCTTGCCAATTCCATAAGTCATCTCTTTTTTCACTTTCCCCCTAGCTACAAAGAGAAGAGTGTACAGAAAACAGACGGTTTCCATGGGGACACCATGACTCACTGCCACACCTGTGATTACAGTATCTGCAGGTTAGTGCAATGCATGTATAAGGTTCTGACTGTGCCTTTATACGGCAGTACAAAGGTTCTTTTAATTACTTTTTGTTATCTGTATGCTTTGCTGCAGTTAAAGACAAAAAAGATAGCTTTTGATTTATCTGTAAAGAAAATAAGGAAGGCATGCACTAGAAGGCATTTTATAAACACTGGCAAGTACACATGATATAGAGTAAAGGCTAGTCATACATTATGCATTTGTCCTTCCTTTAACCACAGGTTGAAGGCAAGAAAATCGCTTGGTTTCCGCATCAGCACAGTCAGTGTTAATGGGAGAATACCAGGTCTCCCTGCCACCAAAATACAATGATCACTGCTGCCAGCTATAGCCAGCGGTAGTAATCGTACAAAAAAAAAAAGACAGACTGGCTGTATTGAAGTTGATCAATAGTTCGACTTCAGTACAACCAGTTTGAAAACAGTTTAATCAAAATGTGTCCAGTTCCTGCTGAACTGGTTGAATTTTGATTTGTCTATGCATACCGCCCAACTTTTTGAGATGGGAATGAGGGACACCTTATAGCAAAGGTATGTAGGTATAGGCCATGCCTTCTTAACCACTTCAGCTCCGGAAGGTTTTACCCCCTTAATGACCAGGCCATTTTTTGCGATTCAGCACTGTGTTACTTTAAGTAACAATTGCGTGGTTGTGCGATACTGTATGCAAACACAATTGATGTCCTTTTTTTCCCACAAATAGAGCTTTCTTCTGGTGGTATTTGATCACCTTTGCGGGTTTTTAGATTTTGCGCTATAAACAAAAAAAGAGCAACCATTTTGAAAAAAAAACACAATATTGTTTTTTACTTTCTGCTATAAACATTCCCAATAAAAAAAAAAGTAAAAATCTAATTTTTTTTTTATCAGTTTAGGCCAATTTGTATTCTGCTACATATTTTTGGTGAAAAAAATCTCCCAAAAAGCATATTTTAGTTGGTTTGCGCAAAAGTTATAGCGTTTACAAACTAAGGGATAGATTTTTGGACTTTTTATTTTATTTTTTTGTTTTTATTAGTAATGGCGGCGATCAGCGATTTTTAGTGTGACTGCGACATTGCGGCGGACAGATCGGACCCCTAACTGACATTTTTTACACTTTTTGGGGACCAGTGACATTAATACAGTAATCAGTGCTAAATAATATGCACTGTTACTGTATAAATGACACTGGCAGGGAAGGGATTAATACTGGGGGTGATCAAAGGGTTAAATGTATGCCTATTTATGTTTACCAACTGTGGGGGAGGGGGGGTGGAGGGCTCTGTGACAGGCACACAGAGATTCGTGTTTCAGCTTAGCTGAAACACACAATCTCTCTGTGCCTGTGTGACAGAAGAGCTACATGCTTTGTTTACATAGGCAGGGGGCTCTTCTGTCCGTTTACCCGAAGATCGCTGGAGGCTAGCGGCGATCGTGCCCGCTCCTCCCACAGTCTGGCTCCCGCTGTGTCTAATCACAGCGGGAGCGCACGCTGCCGAGACCACGTGCACATAATCACATAGATCTACATGATTATGTGCAGCCAAGCCGCCCTGCCACAGTAAATCTGTGTGGGGTGGTTGGCAAGTGGTTAAAGGAGAATTAAACAAAAAAAAAAACAAAAGTGTTTTTTTTACCACTATTCCATTATATCGGCTTTTGAAATTTACGAATGCATCTATTTAAAAATTTGATGAAAGGTTTAGCACTGGGAAGCATTTCTTAAAAGATAAATAGTCTATTTTATATATAACTATATAGATCAGACCAAAATGAGGAATAAATGAGGAGTAATAAGAAAGTCCACCCCACCTCCCCATGCATGTCACTCGCCCTCCCACACTGCCCACTGTGCCTCCTGAGATATGTACGTCACATATCCCAGAAGGCATGGGCTTTCATTAAAGGACAGGAGGAGGTGGGCCTATCGGGGCATTATCAAGAAGCCCTACCACTGAACCCGGAAGAGCCGGGGGGGCCTCTCTGTAACATTAGATAAAACATGGCAGCGTAGGACAGAGCTGTGGCCGGGCATGAGATGATCTCAGCTGGTCAAAAAAAATGAAGAGGTCAGCCAGAGTTCCTCTTTAAGAAACAAAACCCTTGACTGTGCTGTTCAGTAAAACTTTAGTCATAAAATAAATCCTGCTAGATCACTTCATGCTGGCCCCTTTTGCAGGTATAGCTACTGTATGTAAAACATTAAAATACTGTACGTGCCTATACTGTTTAAAATCCAGTAATACACTGGGATTGATTTACTAAAGGGAAAAAGACTATGCACTTTGCATAATGTAGTTGCACTCTGCAAGTGCAGTTATTACAGGGCTTAATAAACTAGCAGAAACTCTGCTGACATCCAACCATGTGCAAGCAAAAATGATGTATTTTTTATTTTCCTTACACGTGAGTACTCTTTGCAAAGTTAAACCTTACCTCGTTTACTAAGCTCTGGAGCAACTGCACTTTACAAATTGCCTTTAGTAAATCAATACAAAATGTAAAAGGACGACCAACAGGCCCCCCCCTATAAAGAAAAGACGGATATTGTATATGGAGAACCAACCATGGTATATGAAAACTATTAAACACTTTATTATAAAATTAAATAATAAAAATAATAATTAGTAATTTTTAGTAAATCAACCCCACGGTCTCACCCTTCTCTGCATGTGCTCAGTTGCTCTCTAATTTTAGGTATTTTTTGGGCACTGACGATTTTTTAGAAGCCAATCTGATGACAGCCTTAACCACTTGCCGACCGCCCGCCCACCCGCCCGCCCGCCGCAGATATACTGCGGTAGGCTGGCTCGGCTGCGCCAACCGCCGTACCTGTACGGTAGTTTGTGGGATCGCTCCTGGGGGCAAGGACGCGCGACCGGTGGCGCGCTCCTGCCCCCACTAGGCAGCGGAGGTGCCGATCCATGGGACCGGCAGCAACAATTGCCGCCGGGCACCCGTGAAAGCTCCCTGCTGAGAGAGAACGACAGTTCTTCTGTTGTAAACACAGCAGACCGTTGTTCTCTCTGAAATGATCACAGAGCGCCTGTGATCCTTCTACATAGAATCACAGGTCTCTGTGTTCATTTCACAAGTCCCTTCCCCATACAGTTAGAAAACACTCCCCTAGGCTCACACTTAACCCTTTGATCACCCCTGGGTTAACCCCTTCTCTGCCAGTGCCATTAATACAGTAACAGTGCAAACTTTTAGCACTGATTATTGTAGTAATGTCACTGGTCCCCCCAAAAGTGTCAAAAATGTCAGTTAGGGGTCCGATCTGTTCCCTTGCAATGTCGCAGTCCCACTACAAATTGCAGATCGCCGCCATTACTAGTAAACAAAAAATAAAAATGACATAAATCTTTCCCCAAGTTTGTAGACGCAATATTTTTTGCGCAAACCAAAGAAAATGAGCTTATTTGGATTTTTTTTACCAAAAATATGTAGCAGAATACAAATTGGCCTAAAAGGATAAAAAAAATACATTTTTAAATATTTTTTTGTGGGGGGGGGGGGGGGTATTATATAGCAGAAATTGAAGAATATTGTTTTTTTTTTTCTTTTTTCAGAATTGTCACACTTTTTTGTTTATATCCCAATAAATAAAAATTGCACAGGTGATCAAATACCCCCAAAAGAAAGCTTTATTTGTGGGGGAAAAGGGACATCAATTTTATTTGGGTACAGCGTTGCACAACCGTGCAATTCTCCGTTAAAATAATGCAGTGCCGAATCGCAAATAATGGCCTGGTCCTTAAGGGGGCAAATTCTTCCGGTCCAGAAGTGGTTAAAACGCAACTAAACCCTTGTTCTGTATTTGCAATATAGGCTGCAGATAGGCTTACTATAAAAAAAAATGCCTGGATTTGTGATAAGCACTCTCAAAGTCCAGTGAACATAAAGGATCAGGAATTAGGCTATAGTCACAAAGTTGCTTGGTATCTGTAAATATTTTACACACACTAATGAGTAGAGTAAACCATTTAGGCAATGCATACAAAATAAATCCATCCGTTCTCCCTGGTGGGTGACACCTTTACCCAGTGCTAAGAGTTTTAATACATTTATTAACTGTGTAACTGTGACTGAAAAGGTCATAAAGACATATAAAGGGCCAGAGGCACAATCTGACTGCCTTCTGGCATTGTCATGTCTGGCACTTCAATAATTACTCATACTTAGCTCATCCAACTGTTTATGCAATGTAGAAAGGTGGGGAAAGAGAAAAGTGAAACAGGTTACCAAACATATCCAAATAACCATTTCTAAGACAGCGACTGGCATCAAGCATCTGCCTTGATCTGACTACGGTCATCTCATATCTAGGGTTAAGCTGGATACACACTATACAACTGTTGTTGTTTAATTCCCTTTAGATTTACCTTCAACTATGTAGTGCAAGGTCCTGCCTGATTGCATACAAATTGATGTTTAGGTTTAGGAGGTTTAGGTAAGTGTTTAGATGTGACCTCATATTATATGGTTTTGGTAAATCAAAAAGGAAAAAAAAATCAAAAGAACATTGTATAATGTGTATCCAGCCTTAGGTTCTAAAAAGTGCTTAATTGAAATAAATATATAGTGTTGCGCAAATAAAAGATTATTAAATTAATTAATTTGTGCTTAAATTATTAAAAACCCAAAATATTTATATGTGACATAATATTAAAGTGGTAAATATAATATAATATAATACTCATAGAAAAGAGAAAATATATAGATATAAAAGTCCAGTGTGCAAAGTGCAAAAAGCCAATAAACAAAGTCCAAAATGTAATCCTAAAGTGATCTGTGCTCCCAGAGAGAAGTGACCAGAGTGCCACTTCTCTCTGGGAGCACAGATCACTTTAGGGTCTGGCACTTGAGGATTGGCACTTTAATATTATGTCACATATAAATATTTTGGGTTTTTAATAATTTAAGCACAAATTAATTAATTTAATAATTTTTTATTTGCGCAACACTATATATTTATTTCAATTAAGCACACTATTATGAGAAGTGGAGTGTCTGCGGCAAATAACTGATCGATTTAGAGCCTCAGGATCGCTCGCAGGACTTATTCCTTATATTCTAAAAAGTGCTACCCCACTAAACGTTCTTCTATAAAGGCTTAAAGAGGTTGTAAACCCAAAAAAAGAATGAAAAAAAAAAAAAAAGCCTATAAGACAAAGGCATAATGAGCTAGTATGCATACTTACCTTAGAACGAAGCCCCCGCAGTGCCCCCCGCTCAGCGGTGACACGGCTGACATATTCGCCGTCCTGCTTCCTGGTTCGCATCCTCCGGCCATCTGATTGGCCAGAGGCATGATGACATCACTCCCGCGCATGAGTGCGGGATCCGCCGTTCACGGCACAGGGCTCTGAAGGAATGGCACGGGTGGCCGTTCCTTCGGAGCACATGCACCGATGACGTTGGCTGCATTAAAAGTAAATATCTCCTAAATGGTGCATGTTTAGGAGATATACAGTACCTATAGGTAAGCCTTATTAAAGGCTTACCTATAGGTACAAGTTATAAGAGAGGGTTTACAACCTCTTTAAGAGGTTGTATGTGAAATACATTAGAACTTACTAACTGGTATGTAGTATTAATTTCCTATAACTCACATGTTGAAAACTTGGAAACTTTAATTTTAATCAATTATGCATGCGCTTAATAAAATTATGGCGCTTTTGGTTTCTTACCAGAGAATGCTGCCATGTTAAAAGAGAGTGCTGCATATAAACACAGTGCTGCTACAAGTCTGAGTGACTGCTGTATCTGAAATACCTCCACATTACCAGATACATCAGGTATCCCACATTACCAGATACATCAGGTATCCCACATTATCAGATACATCAGGTATTTCACATTACCAGATACATCAGGTATCCCAATTACCAGATATCCCACATTACAATATATATCAGGTATCCCACATTTCAATATACATCAGGTACCCCACATTACCAGATACATCAGGTACCCCACATTACCAGATACATCAGGTATCCCACATTACCAGATACATCAGGTATCCCACATTACCAGATACATCAGGTATCCCACATTACCAGATACATCAGGTATCCCACATTACCAGATACATCAGGTATCCCACATTACCAGATACATCAGGTATCCCACATTACCAGATACATCAGGTACCCCACATTACCAGATACATCAGGTATCCCACATTACCAGATACATCAGGTATCCCACATTACCAGATACATCAGGTATCCCACATTACCAGATACATCAGGTATCCCACATTACCAGATACATCAGGTACCCCACATTACCAGATACATCAGGTATCCCACATTACCAGATACATCAGGTATCCCACATTACCAGATACATCAGGTATCCCACATTACCAGATACATCAGGTATCCCACATTACCAGATACATCAGGTATCCCACATTACTAGATAAATCAGGTATCCCACATTACCAGATACATCAGGTACCCCACATTACCAGATACATCAGGTATCCCACATTACCAGATACATCAGGTATCCCACATTACCAGATACATCAGGTACCCCACATTACCAGATACATCAGGTATCCCACATTACCCTAATGTCAGGTACACTGCTAAGTTACCAGAGAGTGAGCAATATAGGTCGCCAGAGTTACTGCCATGTTATAGGACAGACTATCATATTTCTAGAGTAACAACAATAGGCATCACTAAAAGTAAAAAATAAAAAAACACTGCAAAAAGCTAAATGCTAGCCGAATGTCTTTAGCATTTAACAGGAATGCTGTTGTGTTACCAGGCTTCTTGATGGGATAGTAAAGTGATGCCATTTTTTACTGACTTCAGAGTGTACAGGGAATAATCAACCCATAGACCATTCCCTGGTCACTGAATAAGGTATAATATTCTGAAAGTTCAGCACTATTTATATGCTACACTTCATTTAGCATTTTAGCAGTGGCTCCACAGTAAGTTCCTAATAACATTACTTGGAAGTGTTAATGCCCTTCAGGCATTCTACCACTCCTTCCAGGGATACAAAATATAACCTGAGGCATACATTTCCTCTTACTTCCAGGTAAGGACTGCCTTGAATAAACAATATTTACAAAGTAAATATTCAACAAGTACAATTTCATAAGGAATTCATGTTATTTTGCAGTAAATCTATGCAGGCATGATTGTTTATGCTGAAATGATCCTGAAAAATGACTAGCAATCAGATCTTTACATTCATGACCCCATAGCACCATAGCATAAATAGCCGTAAACAGTTATTTACGCTTATATACTGAGACATAATAATTCAATCACCTCTTGTTTTTCTAGAATAACATGAGCAGTCACTGGAAATATGTATTAGGTTTGCCTTTAAATGGAATGTCAGCCAGAAGTGGCTTTAGACAGGGCAAAGTTATCTTCTCCTATGGACTTTTACCAGTGTACAGGCGGCCCCCCCAGTTTACAAACAAGAAAGGCACTGTAGGATTGTTCTTAAGTCAAATTTGTTTGTAAGTCGGAACAGGTACATTTTCTAAGTTTAGCTCCAGCCAAATTAATCATTTTTAAAGCGGTAGTATCCCGCTTTTTTTTCACTTTTAACTACAGGTAAGCTTATAATAAGGCTTACCTGTAGGTACAATTAATATCTCCTAAACCGGCACGGTTTAGGAGATATTTGCAGTGCATGCAGCCACTCACGCGAGCGGCGCATGCGCTCTGAAGGTCCGGTGGACCTTCAGCTTCCCTTGCCGGGAGCTTGCCGGAAAATTACTCCCGCGCACATGCGCGGGAGTGACGTCAGCGCGGCTCCGGCCAATCACAGCGCTGGATACGCCGAACCCAGAAGATACACCGTGGGATCATGTCAGTGCCCGCAGCGGTGTCCGGGGGTCCATGTCGGGGCTTCGTTCTAAGGTAAGTAATTCATAATGAGCTAGTATGCGATGCATACTAGCTCATTATGCCTTTGTCTTGCAGGTTTTTCTTTTTTTTTGGGTTTACAACCGCTTTAAGTTTTCTGGATAGAATAGGGAAGGGTTAACACCCCTGTACCATTTGTTTTGCTGTCCGTACCCCTGTTCAGAAGATTTCACCTCACTGTCTGCCCCTATGAAAACTGTATTTTGAAAATTTTGGGTTTTTGTGGAAACAAGGATTAGTGATAAAGCCTCAGTGGAGACACATTTTTCCCATGAGAACTCTTACAGGAGTGAATTTCCCTTCCTGGGGCTAGATTTCTCCTCCCTTCCTGTTGTCTCCCTCAGTTTGTAAGTAGGAGTCATTTGTAAGTCGGATGTTTGTAACCCGGGGTCCGCCTGTATATGCCCACTTAAATAGATTCATCCTCACTGTCCCCTAATCTATCCATCTTTAGATGATCCCTGAAAACCCTTCTCTTTAAGGCCCCTTTCACACTTGTGCGACTTGTCATGCGATATGGGACTGCAAAATTGCATGACAAGTCGTTCTCCATTATTTCCAATGAGTACCATTCACATCTGTGCGACTTGAAGTCGCACCGACTTCAAAGTTGTCCCTGCACTACTTTGGCACGATTTTGAAGCATTTTAAGGCCAAAGACATTTAAGCCCAGTCAAGCTCGCATCAAAATCGTGCCAAAATCGTGGCAACAAAGTCGCAGCAAAATCGCGGTAAAATTGCGCAACTTTAAAGTCGCACAAGTGTGAAAGGGGCCTAAAGAAGCCTATCTGGCTACTAGTAACTAACTAATACACTGTTTCACTTTCCCCATCAGCTCATCTCCCACAGCTTTTGCATCAATTGACCCTCCCTTTTAGATTGTAAGCTCTAACGAGCAGGGCCCTCTGATTTCTTTTGTACCAAATTGTATTGTAACTGTAATGACTGCCTTCATTTTGTTAAGCGCTGTGCAAACTGTTGGCGCTATATAAATCCTGCATAATAATAATAATAGCAATACAGAAAGGAAAATCAAGAAGTTCAGCTCGCAATAATGCCCTGGCTTTTAGAGACAATAAATGAGAGCACATTTCTCCGATTGGCACATAGACACCTGACAGTTTCTATCCTCTCTCCACTCAAAAAACATTTGGATGGCGTTCACCCTAATAAATGAAAAAAGGTAGAGCTAAATTTCCCTGCAAATGTAATGATTAAAGCAGTATTAAACCAAAAAGCAAACATTTATTATATTGCAGATTACCAAATCTTAGATGTAATGTCTGCATTTGTTTTTTTTTTTTTAGTCTTTCATCTAGTGATCCAGCCAGTAAATCAGTTGTTTTTCAAAAGAAAAAGCTCCCTTCCAGATGTATCCACTTGCATGGATGGGACCAACCAATTAACACTGGCAAGGGTGCTTACATAATCATTATTTATTTATGCAAAACCTTTATCCCAAAAGGAAAAAGCTGTTTGTTGTAACTGCTTGTAAAGTGTTAGCTGGAGTTAAGCCTGAATTTATTAGTGTATTTACGTCTGCTAGTACATTAACCCCCCCCCCCCCCCCCAGACTGACAATGCTGCTGTCCAAAGGTGCTGTCTGCGCTCATTGATTCATTGATCCAGAGTGGGAGCACTCTAATTAAGGAGGTGTGTCACTGGCCAAAACTCCAGGTGTAAATAGAGAGGAAAATATCTAAAAAAAGAAAACAAATGCAGCCACCTCATAACCAGTTCAGCTCCAGAGCAATTGTTTTTTATTTTTCACATACATGTAATAATCTTCATTTTTGGAAATAAAATTACTTAAACCCCCAGAACATTATATAATTTCTGAAAGCAGGGGCCCTGTAGAATAAAATGATGATAGTTGCAAATTTTTGTTTCACATAATATTTATGCAACTGTTTATTAAACGCAAAGTTTCAGGGAAAAAAATAGATACAAAACATTCCATGTCTTAAAATTGCATGCACCAGCGATATTGATGGTGCCCAAACCACCATAGGTGATGCTTTAAAAGACTTTACAGCTCATCAGTTTAAAGTTAACTAGGAGCTCTTGTGCTAGAATTATTGTTCTCACTCTGATGTTCCTGCAGATATGTCACACATGTGATGTGACTGCAGTTTACATGTGCATGCAAATCCAAGGCTTGCGTTTGTGCAGGTGTGCGGGGCCAGGGGGATTTTGGTAATTTTTTTATTTTAATATATTTTATAATAATTTTTTTTTTCCTTTTTTTTTTTATTTATTTTCACTTGATTGCTATCACAAGGGGTTATTAAACCCCTATATAATAGCATTGGGCAGGCGGCAGGTACTCTTTATAGAAAGATTAGGGGTCTAAAGGACCCCAATGTATCCCTTCCCCTTTACACCATCTAAGAAAGCACAGATTGGCTTGGTTAGATGTGTCCTTTGGGTGTACTGGCCAGGAAAATGTGCATCTGAAACAGGACATAACATCACTTACAGTTTCATTGCATGTGAGATTTGCCTCGGTCTCAACAATATCTCTCTTCCAGCCAGCGGCTGTGTTCCCGGGCACCGGTGAGCACGGGAGAGAAGGAGGTGGGCAGCGGGTGGGAGAGGGGGAGGCACAGCGCTGCCAGCTGTGTGAAAGTGACCGGCACGCCAGAGTTCTATTTGAAAAAGCACCTTTTAGTGCAAAACACATCCTATGTGACCCCCTGCTTCTGTATAATATATAAGAAATGTTGCTGAAACCTGGAGTGTGATGATTCATTTTCTTTTCACTGGAGTGCAACGAGCTATACTAACAACTGTGACTTTGGCAGTGCAGTCTGTGGTGAGCTAATCACCTTGAAAGCTGCAAACTCCTTTTCCTGTAATGATTAAAACATACAGTAAATAACGCAAAACCCTGCAAAATGTCTAATAAAATCCTTAAAATGTAAAATTAACAAAGCAAAAATGAGTAAGGCATAGCTTGTGGGTGGGTGTAGCATGGTGCGGCAATCAGGGTCGGCCCTACCATGGGTCCCACTGGGTCCATTGGACCCAGGCGGAACTTTGAGAGAGGCAGCAAATTGACGCCCAAGATTTTTTATCAGCAGTTTTTTGTGTCATCAGATTTGGGCGCGTTACGGGTGGCATTTTCCCATCTCATACTGCCGTCTGTCGTGCAAACTGATGAGTATGAGGAGGCAGAGCGTCTCCTCCTAGGAATGCCCCTTGCATGATCGTGGTGTGCGCAATGACGTCAGACATCAGCGCGCTCATGGCAGAAACAGTAGTGACAGGAGGACTGAGGACAAACAGTGGGTGTTTGGTGGACCGGTCTGGTGGGGAGTTATGGAAGAAGATAATATAATATAGTTTATAGTATAATAATAAGACAGTATATATATAATATTTTCTAAATGTTATTGTAGCAGGTTTTCCAGGCCTGTGGCCTGATGTCTGTCTGCCATTTGTACCGGTTACCCCTCCAGCCCTTGTGAGCTGCAGCCCTGGGTGTGAGCACTGAGACATTGACAACTCCGGCATCTTTGTTTTGTGGTATTATTGTATTTAAGGGGATGGAAGAAGGGAATGAGTGGGATACTCCTTTAGGCTCAACTAGATACAATTGTGAGACTTTTCTGGCAAAAATGCCTTTTTTTATTATGTAACATAATAATTTAAATGCATTCACCAAAGCAGAAATCCGAGTGAAATACTCTTCAGTGGGTCAGTTTTACATAAAGGAAGATGAGAACTATCTTTGTATTGTGGCTGTACTCAAATGATTGCCTAAACTCACTAATCCACACTTTGCAGTCTAGACATTTTCTAGATACTAAATGTATGTACTAATATTCACAGGCAAATAGCAAAAGTGTGCAGAAATCTAAAGCAAACAAAAACCGCGTAATAGAAAGTATATTTCTGATTTGGAGCTTTGGGGTGCATACTGTACCTTTCTCTGATAAATTATCATCAAAGAAAATCTATTGCATTGTCATGAAATAGCATTAGTGGGTGCAGTGGGAACATTTGTATTTACCTGTTGGTTGCCAAGATCAGTCGCTGTCTGATTAATTCAACTTTGGAGGACTAGAGACTGAGACTGTAGTTTCTACAGATGAGTCACCATACAGGAATGTCTCACATTGATTCACCTCTGACATCACACTGCATGTCACAAACTAGTCTGGGGGAGGTAAGATCAGCTAGGAGCTTGCTGAAAGAACAACATGCTGATACAGCATAGTGAAAAGAATAACAATGTTTAGCAAAAAATAAATCACAAACTGGTACTCACTCACTTTACATAGTTTGCTCATTTCTGCAACTGAACTAAATATTCTAAAATGTAATTTTTAATTGATTTATGAATATGTAATTCTCACTCCTGTAGGTGCCACTGGATTTTCAGGCCTTTTCCTTACACACAGACAGGCAACGGGAATTTTGCAACGTTCTCAAAGGCTCAATAAGCAATCCAGGGGATTTTTGTTTTGTTATTGTTTTTTTAAGGGGATACATTTAGATGGGGAATGTAGGACGTGAATTAAATCTTGAGGACTTGCTAATCTCACTGGCTGCAAGGTATTAGCATCAACAACGCTGCCCACCTGTATGATTATTGGCACAGCAAAAACTTATTGGCACAGCAAAAACAGTGACAAAAAATCCAAACTGAAGAATGCAGGTGCTGCTCCTCTGAAAAATGTTAATGAACCTGGTTGCTACATACAGTGCTGATGCAAATATTTTTGACACCCTAGACCATGGGTGTCCAACCTTTTGGCTTCTCTGGGCCACATTGAGTGTAGAGAAATTTTCTCGGGCCGCATATAAAGTAAAAAAAAAAGCTGCCGTGCCCTTCCTGCGCCGCCGCGCCCCCCGGACTAATTCAACACAACTAGAGGATGATCAAATGAAATGAAATCAGTATACAGAGGTTTACTTCTTCTGAGAGATAATAACGGAACACTCTAACCACCATGATCACTTCAGTGATTTGAAGTGGTCATGGTGGTAGGAGTCAGAAACACTGCACATGCTCCCCTCCCCTCTGAGGCAGCCTCTGCCTACCGTTAGTTGGAAGCCACTGTGGCCATGCCCCTGACCAGACTTCCTTCCTCCCCTGCAAAAAAAAAATTGTCAGAGGGCAGTGGGCCGCATTGCCTGTGGTTCCGAGCCGCATTCGGCCCTCGGGCCGCAGGTTGGACATGCCTGCCCTAGACGAAACCTCATTTTGCAAATGGACCCTGGACTCTGCTCTCTGCCAGGCTCCTGAACATGTATGACCTATTTCCCCACCTTCTGGTCCTTACCTCCCCAGGGATTGGTGGAAACTCCATAAATATGCAGGCTTTAGGCTCTGTTCTTCCACCCTCTAAGCCACAGAACTATCCCGCCAACAAATAACCCCAACTCCTCTGTCTACAGAGGAGCCAAACTAAATTTCCCATTCTGTATACGGAGGGTGCTACAAATATAAATAAATAAATAGAAATACTTCATATGAATTAGTCCACAACATATCAACTTTACCAAAGTGCAATTCATTTTCAGTACAAAGTACCCCTTTCCTGTAAACTCAGCACAATTTAGTAGTATAAAAGTGTTTGAAGAACTGAAGTTATTTTCATAAAACAGAAATCATATGAAGACTATCATGGCAGATTGTAATATAAATGGTTAACAACCTAACAGCAAGCGTAAAGTTAAAAGCAATCACATCACTTTCTGATCACACCTTTCGGTGCCCCACTAAAAAATTGGACCGCAATAAAAGATTTGCGTATAACTATGTCTTGTGAGTGACCAGTGTTACTGCATTGGAGCAGCGCCTTCTTTTGTGTAAGCACTCAGATCACAACATTTTATATATATAAAGTATAGCAGCCAGTGCCATAGGAATGCTTTCTTTTACCTGCATGCCAGTTCCATGGTTCATCAGTAAAACCACAATGGCAGCAAGTTGGAACAGGTTTCCTCATAGCAGACTTTTTTTTTATTAGGCTTATGATTTTGGCATATAAGTTAAGCTGTGTACACTGCTGAATCAATGCACCTTCACTATTGTTTAATTTTCTCTACTCACCATGTAGGTATCGACTGTTAGCATACCAAGTATGAGGAGGAGTGATCATGATGAAAATCTTCAATCAGCAGACAGTTTGCAGCACTCATGTAAGTCAACATTACTTTACAAGTACTTAATAACAAACATATATGCTGCTTCCAAGTACGCAGATCAGCAGACATTTCCTCAAAAACAACAATTGTTAAGGAGCCATTAGCCTGTCCTATCTTGTCTCCACGAGTTCCAAGACCAGCCACAATACAGATGCTGAACATACCTACACAATGTGCAGAGGATAATATGATAATGGAGAAACTTTACTTCAACAGTGTATAAAACTTTACATATGTCACGTGATCTATGGTCAACATCTAAACATCCTATCTTATGACACAGAGCAAGCTAGGTCCCACTTCCCAGTAGTGCAAATCAGTCTCAAGTAGGAGGGAAGCTTTGGAATGAGTGACTATGTCTGTGCCTAGCCACTGTAAAGCCGGCCATACACTTAAATAAATCTATAGATTTATCCATCAGTGCTAAACTGCATGGACAGACGAATCTCTCATTGCAGTCTATTGTATTCTTTTTTTAAATTTTTTTTTTATTAATTCTTTATTCATTTTTAAAGGTTATAAAACAAAACAGAGCCTATTGGGCGTACCCAGACTCACCAATATACATAAAACCAAAAACAACATAGGCGCCTTGTCTAGTAGCCTTACGACAGTGTACTTCTCTACCTGGTCAACCGATTTTAATAGTTGATTGCCTTTATTCTGTCTTTGCATGGAGGCTCCGTGTGTGTGTGTGTGGGGGCAATCTTTTGATCTAAGAAGCTACACAAGACCCCATAACGTGTCCGAACACACCCTGGACCAGGTGTGATACGATTTAATTTACTTGATTTTTTTCTTTCCCCTCCCCTCCGTTCCTTCCCTTCTGTAGGACAAGGCCACAGGTTCTAGAGTTTATTTCTTCCCTTTACATTCCCCCTCTTCTTCCTCTTCCTACATACCCCACTAATCTGCTCTGCAAAATATATTGCATTTCAGTCATTCTTTACCAAGAGGCGAAAGAGAATAGTTAAACAGGGGCAATGTATATAATTTATGGGTCTGCTCGGCTCAAGACTACCAAAATGAGATAAAAACCATACCTGAGTAAATTTATATCACTTATGGGGATGCACTGCAGAGCCCCTTTGGTTTACCATTTTTCCTTTCCTTCACCTCACCCTTCCCTCCTCCCACCTCCCTGCTAAAGCTTCCCCCCTCCCAAAGGAAAAAAAAAAGGTAGTACCTCAACTTTCCTCTCTTCCCTTTCCTGCCCCTCTCTACCTAGGACATTTAGTAAAATATCCTGTACTACAGTGTAACTGCCTCCACATACATATGTCAACTTGCTACGAGTGTCTGATATTTTGTTGATGAAGTCAAATTGATCTATTGTGACCATATTTTGCGAAAGCGGGCTTCCTGCTAATTTAAAGATGACATAAATTCCTCGGTTTTCATGATTTCATTTACTGCTCTAATCCATTGGCCCACAGTAGGGAGAGATGGGGATTTCCAATGAGTTGGCACACACGCCCTAGCTGCGTTTAAAAGATACCTCACTACAGATTTTTGATATTTGCTTTTAAAAAGAGGGCTGAGCTACAATAGACAGGCTGCTGGCCTCTGATCTATGGAGAGACCAGTGATGTCCCCAATCAAAGTGCATACATTTTTCCAATATGAGAAAAAAATGGTGATGAACCAAAGCGAACTGTGCAAATGGGTGTTCACACACAAAATTACAGTGTACAAGAACTTTTCTATTAATCGTGAATACATGAATAAATTAAATAAATAAATATGTGAATAAATAATTCTATATAAATATGTGGGAATGGCTTCCACACTGCAAGCAGCAAACAACCAACGTGTTAACGTGATGAATGTAAAATTTTAAATTATATATTGCGCTCAACAATAATTATTCACAAAAAGTGCATGGGTGCAAGTGAATAAATAATTAATTAAAAAAAAATCCATTTGTGCTTAACCACTTAAGCCCCGGAAGATTTTACCCTCTTCCTGACCAGGGGGTTTTTTGAGATTTTTTACTGCGTGAATTTAACGGACAATTGCACGGTCGTGCGACGCTGTACCTAAACAAATTTTAGGTCCGTTTTTTCCCACAAACAGAACTTTCTTTTGGTGGTATTTGATCACCTGTACGATTTTTTGATCATGTGCAATAAACAAAAAAAGAGCGTAATTTTTGCAAAAATAACAATATTTTTCACTTTTTTTATATGAAATTCCCCCAAAAAAATGTAAAAATCAAAATTTTTTAACATTTTTGGCTCCAATCCCAGTGACAGGCGAGTGACGTAGATCTACGTCACTCTGCCTGGCCGGGGCTGACTGCCACAGTAAATATACTGTGCGCAGTCGGCAACCGGTTAAAACCATCAATGGTGATTGAAAACCACAACAACGGATAAAAGCACAAGCCCAGCATGAATAAATAAATAAATAAAGTCTTTTGGTGCTTAAAATATCAAGGTGATAAAATGGTTAACCGCAGCAGTCATTAAATTTAAAATTTTACATTTTTCCAATATGGACATGTACAGTACATGTTCACAATATGTGGAAAAGAATTCCCCAATCTTCTCCACATTACCAGCCAGTAGGGTCTGTGCTCAGGAATATGCGGTGCAATTTCTCTGGTGATCTATACCACCAGATCAAAAAATAATATTCTGGGTCCTGCAATATGAAGAATATGGATGATTTGTGTACAAAATAAAGAATAAAATGTCTCTATTCCACAGAGATTGTTATATTTAGGTTTCTTTCCCATGCAGCTATTTTGGATGGGATGTAGGATTCCGAGGGCATAATCAATTCTGCATAAGTTCTAGAAAGACCACGCCTTAAAATTTGGCCAGACACACATAGTTGCTAAAAAGCAGTCGGCATATTCACTGTCATTGAATCAAATGCTAATGACAAAATATAGTGTCGTGTTTGGATTAGTTTCCAAGCCGGAAGGGGTGGTGAGAGCATTAGTTGAATATCCATTGTAAATTTCAATCCTCCCGGGTCCCTAAAATCTTGAATTATGAAGGTATTCACTTCTATAAATTGGTGAAATGTAGGGTCATAGAATCCTGGTGGGAAGGTTACATAAAGCTGAATAAAAATCTTTAAATCTTTAAAACAAGTTTGGTGATTTTTTGATTCTCTGTAGATGCGATAACCTGAATGAGGGCCTATGTGAACGCAGCGTGAATACAACATGCTCGAAGCCCACCTGCTTTATTAGCAAATTCTTAGTATAAGCCCCTTCTGTATAACAGTTGATCTATTCCCGTACATTAGCTTGCTCTGTTATTAGTTGCATCGCTTGTGATTTTTCTTGTTGGGTTTCAATATATGTGTGTATGTGGGATATTAATAAACTCAGTTTTTCAAGATGTTCCCTCTTGCGCCTATAGCCAAGTTTGATCAGGGATCCCCTGATGTAACATTTTTGAGCCTCCCAAATTCATAATGGTCTAGTATATTGTGTATCATTTAATTCAAGAAAGTTGAAAGCTCAGTTTGAAGTTGTGTCTTTAACACTTGCTCCTGTAAAATGCTTTCACTAAGGTGCCACCGTCTATTCTGAGGAGGTTGTGTAGAGACAGATAAAGACAAGGTGATCTGACATGATCATTGGTTCTATAGTACTCTCCACCACAACTTCTACTAATGCACGGGAAATAAAGAAGTAGTCAATCCTAGAATAGGATTGATGTTCCAAAGAGTAGAAGGTATAATCTCACATATTATGGTGTTGAAGGCTCCATATGTCCACAAACTGGGCCTTGTGTAGGCATTGTTTATTTTCCCTAAATAGAGGTATGAAAGATGTGAAGAGCCACGGGGAGAATCTACAAGCCCCATTCCAAAAAAGTTGGGACACTTTATAAATTGTTAATGAAAATAGAATGCTATGATGTGGAAGTTTCAAATTTCAATATTTTATTCAGAATACAACATAGATGACATATCAAATGTTTAAACTGAGTAAATGTATAATTTTAAGGGAAAAAATAAGTTGATTTTAAATTTCATGGCATCAACACATCTCAAAAAAGTTGGGACAAGGCCATGTTTACCACTGTGTGGCCTCCCCTCTTCTTTTTATAACAGTCTGCAAACGTTTGGGGACTGAGGAAACAAGTTGCTCAAGTTTAGGAATAGGAATGTTGTCCCATTCTTGTCTAATACAGACTTCTAGTTGTTCAACTGTCTTAGATCTTCTTTGTCGCATCTTCCTCTTTATGATGCGCTAAATGTTTTCTATGGGTGAAAAATCTGGACTGCAGGCCGGCCACTTCAGTAACAGGATCCTTCTTTTATGCAGCCATGATGTTGTAATTGATGCAGTATGTGGTCTGGCATTGTCATGTTGGAAAATGCAAGGTCTTCCCTGAAAGAGACGAAATCTGGATGGGAGCATATGTTGTTCTAGAACTTGGATACACCTTTCAGCATTGATGGTGCCTTTCCAGATGTGTAAGCTGCCCATGCCACACACACTCATGCAACCCCATACCATCAGAGATGCAGGCTTCTGAACTGAGCGCTGATAACAACTTTGGTTGTCCTTGTCCTCTTTAGTCCGGATGACATGGCATTCCAGTTTTCCAAAAAGAACTTCAAATTTTGATTCGTCTGACCACAGAACAGTTTTCCACTTTTCCACAGTCCATTTTAAATAAGCCTTGGCCCAGAGAAAATTGCCTGCGTTTCTGGATCATGTTTAGATATGGCTTCTTTTTTGGCCTATAGAGTTTTAGCCGGCAACGGCAAATGGCACAGGGGATTGTGTTCACCGACAATGTTTTCTGGAAGTATTCCTGAGCCCATGTTGTAATTTCCATTACAGTGGTATTCCTGTATGTAATGCAGTGCCGTCTAAGAGCCCAAAGATCACGGGCATCTAGTATGGTTTTCCGGCCTTGACCCTTACGCACAGAGATTGTTCCAGATTCTCTGAATCTTTGGATGATATTATGCACTGTAGATGATGATAACTTCAAACTCTTTGCAATTTTTCTCTGAGAAACTCCTTTCTGATATTGCTCCACTATTTTACGCCGCAGCATTGGGGAAATTGGTGATCCTCTGCCCATCTTGACTTCTGCGAGACACTGCCACTCTGGGAGGCTCTTTTTATACCCAATGATGTAGCCAATTGACCTAATAAGTTGCAAATTGGTCCTCCAGTTGTTCCTTATAGGTAAATGTAACTTTTCTGGCCTCTTATTGCTACCTGTCCCAACTTTTTTGGTATGTGTAGCTCTCATGAAATCCAAAATGAGCCAATATTTGGCATGACATTTCAAAATGTCTCACTTTCAACATTTGATATGTTATCTATATTATATTGTGAATGAAATATAAGTTTATGAGATTTGTAAATGAGTCCATTCTTTTTTCACTCACAATTTGTACAGTGTCCCAACTTTTTTGGAATTGGGTTGTACTAGAGGGTCCATGGCCATATTAAAATCACCACCTATGATGATCTTACCAACACAAAAAGACTAAGGTCTGCCACACAAGACTCCTAAAAGGTAGGTTGAGATGTATTGGGAAGATATACGTTGACAAATCTGCCACATATAAATAGACATCTACCCTGGGGATCAAAAACCTGATCCTCTAATATGACATCAGGGTTTTAGCCAACACAATCAAAACCCCACATGATTTAGGATTATCAGAGCAGCTATTTTTTACAAGATAGGGTGCTTCACATTTTTCAATGAGGGGCATCTAGTATGGGTGAAATGTATTTCTTGAAGAAACATGATATCCGCCCGCATCCACCAACATTCCCTAAGGACCGGCGTCCACTTCTCTAGGACTGTCAAACCCCTGACATTAATGAAGACAAATGTAACCATATTTTAAATTAACAGCACTAAGGTGAAAAGGAGGAGAGAGTGAAAGCCATCAGTGCCACCTCTCTGTGCCACGTATTAGTGCCCAAAAGTGCCACATATCAGTGCCCATCAGTGCCACCCATCAGTGCAGCCTCATCAGTGCCTCCTGATCAGTGCCCACCAGTGCCGCCTCATCAGTGCCATCTATCAGTGCCTCTCAGTGCTGCCTATTAGTGCCGCCTTATCAGTGCAGCCTATCAGTGCCCATCAGTGGCACCTCATCAGTGCCGTTCGGTGAAGGAAAAATTATCTGTTTGCAAAATTTTATAACAAAATATGAAAAACTTTTTTTTTTCCTTTTAAAATTTTCGGTATTTTTTTTGTTTGTTTGGCAAAAACTAAACAATCCAGTGGTTATTAAATACCACCAAAAGAAAGCTCTATTTGTGTGAAAAAAAATTATAAAAATTTTGATTTGGGTACAATGTTGCATGACCGCTCAATTGTCATTCAACAAGAGCACTGAAAGTTGAAACTTGGCCTGGTCAGGAAGGGGGTATGAGTTCCCAGTAAGCAAGGGGTTAGTATATATAAAAAAAAGGAGTAAGAGACATAACAAAAAAAAAACAAGAGATCCCAAAACAAAAACAGACCAAACTAGGGATCGACCTATTATTGGCAAAGCTGATATATCGGGGGCTGATATGCACTTTCCCCGATATATCGGAATCGGCCCCTGAGGTTACCAATATTGCCGATATTTCAGGAAAGTGCTTGTACCGGAGTGATGCCTGCAGCTAGAGGCATCACCCCGATACCGGCGTCCAAAGCCGACCGTCAGCTGTCTTGTAATGACAACCGATGCGCCTGAGAAGACGCTCGGCTGTCATTTCAAGGAGTGGGAGGGGACATCCCCCCTCCCGCCGCCTTCCGCGGCTCACCCGGGTCTCCCGTCCCACCGGGAGACCCAGGCAACCAGCCTGCACAGCCACCGAAGAGAATACCCAATCAGAGCTGCATTCAGCTTTGATCGGGTCTCCATGTAAATACCCGGAAGTGATGTCATGCGATGGATCGGCACGTTTCACCCACACTTTGGGCTTCCTCAGGACCCAGATATGTCACTGGCTTTCTCAAAGTATATATATATATATATATATATATATATATATATATATACACACCCAAATAAAAAAAATACCAATAAACCGTAAGTGCAAGACATACAAGGTCCAAAAGGTTCATGTCAAATAGAAAGAATATGTTCATATAAAGGAAACACACTGTTCAGCATCCATGCTGACAGCAAACTGTCCTCTCTGGATTGAGCAGATATCAATCTTCTCCAAGGGGGCCATCCAATTAGGTACTTCAATGGCTCCAGATCTGGGAAAAGTGATTAGGGCTGGCACTGATCTGGATTCAGTAGTTGAAAAAAACTGCCTTCCTTTCTCACTCGGATGTCGAATAGATGACCCCAGCTGTGTGATGCCCCATGTGTCTTTATATGGTGAAGAAGGGGCTTCAATAATCTCCACATGGCAAGTGTGATTTTGGATATATGAGGTAGAATAGTAACATATACTCCATCCCATTCTACCAGTCCTATTTGCCAAGCTCTTCTTAGAATATTCTCTTTCATATGATAGTAGTGTATTCTACACACATCTCAAGGTCGATCGACAGGAGGGTTTCTGGATCCAGACACCCTGTGCACACTATCTGATTCGATACGGCTGTCTGTGGGTTTTTCCATTATCTCGGGGCCTGGGACCACCTCAGGGATGCCACGCACCTTAATGTTGTTCCTTCTTGAACTATTTTCTGCATGTTTCATTTTAAGCCGAGTTTCAATTATGAAATCATAGTAATGCACCTGAGTCCTATCCACTATATCCAAGCGTGCAAATAATTGTGTTGAGGTGATAGATAGGTTTGCTATTGTAGAGGATATACCCACCACCTGCCGCTTGATCGTACCTAACTCCAAATTTGAAGGTATCTCTAATTTCTGATGCCTAGGAACACATATCTGCTTTTGTTGGTAATGCTATGAGCATGGATTGAAGTTCAGATGCTGTAATTATCGGCTCCAAATTCTAGTTGCTTTGTCCCGGTTACAGCTTACTGCGGAGCTGTAGGTGGTCGTACAGGGGTGGATGCCACAGGGAGAGATATCTGCTCTGGGCGTTCCGTTGCAGCGGGTCTTTTTGCCACGGATACTGCCTGTTGTCGCACCTTTTGGGCTGATTTTGGCAGCGCTAAGTATGGGGGACTGGGGGCGGGGGTCACATTATGCACAGGCAACTCAGCAGCTAAGGAATATCCCTGCAAGTCTTGCTGTGAAGACACCCTCCTTCGATCTCCTCCATGCAGGCATATGATTTTACTCCCCTTTGCACTCCTCTAATAGTCGGCAGGTGTGGTAGGTCTGCCTGGTTTGCAAGAAGCTCAGCTTATCCCTACATCCGCAAGGCTCAATGACCAGAGCATGCCCCCCTTCACGTTTCCCCATCTATTGTGTTCTGACAGCTGGAATCTGTGACTGTCAGAATACCCGAACAGTGACTGCAGCTAATTAGCTGCAATTTGAAGTCAATTTGGCCAACATTTTTCCAGCCAGACACTTTGATTTCTCAAATGGAGTTTGTCGAGCTGGATGATGTTAGCAGGGCCACTCACACCTTGAACTTTGGCTGATTCAGCAGAAATCAGACAAAATTTGATGTATGTAATTTATATTATTAATGTATGGCCAGCTTAATGTAGCATTAAACGCTTAACCTTTTGTTAGCTTAAAGTAATACTAAACACACACTCTTTAATTTACATTGTCCCATCTATTTCTTTATACTCTTTAATTTAAAAAAAAACTTTTTTCCTAATCGATTAAACAGCTGTCACATGACCCATTACCCATAGTAATAACATGGCGTGGGCGGATTTCTGCCAGTCACAAGCTGTGTCACGTCCCTCCAGCCTGTGTCTTAGAGTAACAGAGAGGGGAAGCCACCATCAATGTAATATTATCCACTTACGGACCACCCACCCTGTATTTACGTCGCTAATTTGACGTTAAATCCTGGGGTTATGGCAGCAGATAGCTGCCATAACCGTGGTATTTTTTTAAACAGCGGGTGGTCCGCTTTGGCATAAAAGTGGTCCCAGTGGCGGATTCGCTGCGGGATCACTTTTATCGGCGGCGGGAGAGGTGCCCCCCCTTCCATCACCTTCCGGTCGTTTTCCCCGCTTACCAGAGTCGTTGGTAGCAGGGAAAACAATCCGGTCCTCTCCCCCTCTAGGCAGGAAGTCGAGTGAGGGCAAGCTGGCCCCCACTCTATGGCCTTGGAGGATCAGAGCGACGTCATACGTTGCTTCCTCCCAACGGCCTTAAAGGGCCCATTTTTTTCATGATGAAAAAAAAGACTTTTAGTGTATACGTGAGATCTGAGGTCATGTTGGGTATCTATTTATTTCAGCGTAACATTATCTTTCACATTATAGAAAAAAATTGGACTAACTTTACTGTTTAGTTCTTTTTAAATGCAGTGAAATGTATTTTTTCCCAAAAAAATTGCATTTGAAAGACTGCTGCGCAAATACTGCGTGACAAAAAATATTGCAACGACCACCATTATATACTCCAGAGTCTTTGCTAAAAAAATGTATATATATATATATATATATAATGTTTGGGGGTTCTAAGTAATTTTCTAGCAAAAAATACTGATTTTAACTTGTAAACAACGAGTGTCAGAAATAGGCCTGGTCCTTAAGTGGTTAACCTGCACTCATTGTGTTTAGCTGGTTAGTAGGCATGAAGAAGGAGGGAGGGAGGTAGTGGGCTGTCATTTACCGCTATAAGTTTAACATTATATTACAGTATAAATCCAGACACTAACGGCTTCAAAAGTAGCAATACACTGCGTAGAAAATGTAAAAATGTCTTAGAAGCAAATCTCAAAAAAGGAAAAAGGAATAAAATGTGTTTTAACTAACAGAAAACAGATAAAAACTTGTTTTGAAAACTACTATTTTGTCCAGATGCAAGACCAGAGCACATTGGGCTGTCATTAATATTTATTCCCAAGAAAATTTATATTTCCACCAAGCACAAAATTATATTGGAGATGTGGCTATTATAAAAGTGTTATGGTACAGCTCAGTAAAAATCCATCAACTAGTCCCCCCCCCCCCCCCCCCCACATTTAGTCTTGGGAACAAAATATAAATTGTGTAAATTTGAGATAATGATCTGTCTTTAAAATGTATTGCCAAGATAATGTGATTTCCCTCCAAGCACATAGCATATACTCCCTTCTACAAGAATCTGGTGCTCACTATTTCTCCAACAACAGGTGGGGTGTACCAAAATGTATTTTATTTTGCTAATGGAATACTTCTTTAAATAATTTATAAATAATGTTTTCTTTTATAATATAAATTTTCAGGACTTCTTTGGTACCTTGTAAGTCCTATTCTTTGCATCTAGAATTATGACTAGGGATGCAGGCACCTACACGTCAGTGTTGAATAATTTAGACTATACAGAAGAAATTATACATTTCACAGTAGTAAAGGTGCAATCTCCCAGGTGCAATAATAAAGGTACAATGGAGACACATTTTTAAGTCAGGATTTTCTCTTGCTTCCATTTAGGTTTTTTTGGACAGAAAGTGGTAGAAATATCTCCAATGGGGATAGTCAGCAATACAAGCTCTGTGGAGATTCTATTTTTTCCCCACTCTACCCAAAACTAAAAAGAAAGGTTTGGTGCAATTTTACCTTGCTTCTCCATCATATAAATGAAAGATTACACAGGAGCTGCAGCAAAAATCATAGTTATTGAGGTTGTTTTTGACTGGACAAGGCAGAAAATTATTCAACTGCAAGAAACTTAATTTTGAATTATACTAGAAACTAGGGATGAGCAGGTCATGAAAAATCCGCTTACTCGGCAGATTGCCCAATCCACACCCATAAGCCAGCAGTCTGCCAAGTTTTCATTTTCCAAACCACTGGTAATCATTGTCAAAAAAGCCTTTCCTTTCCTTTTTCCTTTTGTTAACACAAATAAAAATGCAAATGCAGCTCACCTAAACCTGGAAAATATAAGTCTGGTAAACCAGGCATATGCCACAGAAAAAGGGAGGGTATGAATTTAGTCCTGTGCTAAATAATTAATACCAGTCCATTTGCCCTTTAGCATTGGACAAGTGCATTACTAGAGTCCCCTAAAAATAGGTCATGTCTTTCCATGCTCTGATGATCTCAGCTGCTAAGAAACATGGGCTCCTCAGTGTGATTTTAGGGCTATGTGCCTACTGCTCCCTGCTCCCTGTGATCTGGTAAAAAGTCCAGAAGATCAATATACTAGGTTAACCAGCACATGAGACAGGTAAAATGTATATTGAGCCAAAAATTATTTTTAGTTTTGATAAAATGGGCAAGGTCTTCTTCTGTCTAGTTTTTACTACTATCTGGGAATCCATCAGGGAAGTCCCCAACACCCCCTTTCTGTTCTGATAACCATGGGTTTGCTTGATGGGAAAAGAGGAAAAATCTGTAAAAGGGACACTGACAGAAATAAAATGTCACAGAGGTTCTAACCTTCCCTTATCTACTATAAATTGTGATTTCTGTTTGTGTTAGTCTGGCCATAGAGGGTTCGAATCCTGCTGAACCAGCCAAGATTCAAACCATGTAGAAGCAGGCTGAATGTACCTAAGGTGATCCATCGGTCAACTTGGGTACAACCAGCCTGCCAGATTTATGATATGATTATGGTTAGGGGATAGTAATAATCACTGTCTTCTCCTGGCGGGGTTGCCGGGAAAGAAATTTGCTCCGTGTAATGCAATGTAAAACTTACATATTAGGGTTCTCTATCAGAACCTGACACTGGGGAAATCCCAGAGTTCCTATCAGGTTTTTGCAAACCTTTTTATTAGATTCGTTTAGTGAATATACCGCCTGTTATCAGCATAGCAGTGGGCTGTACATTAGACAGACCTCATGTTACAGGGCTACATGTCCAAATACTTCATGGAGTTGACTAGGAAAAAAATAAAAACCCAAGTGGAATAAATAGTTGCAAGTTCAAAAAAATATCTGCAAATGTGTTGAGTTGAATTTTGCATAATAAGTTAAAGATCTCTAATTGTAATATTTATGTGGAACATGAAAAGCTGAGCAGAAACCATCTTGTGGTGTCTAACTAGTGAAATACTGTGTGTCCAAATGTTATTTTTCTGGATCCAAATGCCTATGAGATAGTTGAGATAGTATGAGATAGTAAGATGGTTTGCAGACCTTTAGGAGGCAATGCTGCCACCTCTTGAATGCCTATTTTTTCTGATCCCAAGGGGGTTTCTGCATTGTATTGCCATGCAACAACTGCATTTCAAGCAGTTGGCATGCAGTTACAGTGTGGTCCCATTGACTTCAATGGGCATGTTTGTAAAATGTCACTTCCTGGCAAACGTAACATGCCTTTTTTTAATTAATTGCACAGCGAAGTGAAGCACTTCAGCCATAGCAATATGTAAGGACCTGAGCAGCTACCATGTTATTTTGCAGGTATGCAGTCAGAGAACAGTTAAAATGTGGATCAACTACCTGTTTTTACTGCTCCATGTGAACTTCAACTGCCAAAAAAGCTAGAAAATGTAAAACCCTGATGCTGGGCCATTAATGAAAACAAAAATTCTCCCATAAGATTATATGTGCAGTCAATGTATTTTATGTACTGTATGGTATTAACATGTATGGTTTTACCTGTAAAAGCCTCCCTTGTGAAGATATCCCAAGCCCTAAAAATGCTGCTCGGCACTGCCATTTTATGTGATTTCTTCAGCCCTTGCAGACTCAGAGCTGTCACTCAAGCGACACTCTACAGTATTACCTATTTTTTTTATTCCCATCGGCTACATTAAAGGTTACACAGGTGTGAGGAAAGGGGCAGATAAGTTGGGTCAGGCTCAGCACAGAAAGTATTTAGAAACTCACAGAAGAGGAGAGGGCTATGATGTACAAAGAGGGAGGTTCTCTCCCTTTATTTGACACTTCCTGGAATAGTTATTTTTTTTTTAGCATGTTAAAAGGCACGTTGCAAATAAGTTATAAAATCTATAGAAAAAAAAAAAAAATCTGCAAGTAAGCACTTACAATACTATTTTCCCCAGCCATCTTCCAGATCAGCTACCTTAAGAGATGATTGGTTCTGCCTTCAACAGGAACCACAACCCAGAAAGAAATTAAAGAGCCTCTTCCTACCTGTTCCTCTAAGTTGTTTTGTTTTTCTGCACCATCCAGGAGTACACTGCATCATGTTTGTTTTGTCTCCTTAGCTCTGGTAATTGTGGTTATTGGGGCCCTTTCTTGTGACTGAGATCACTGAGTCGCTTACCAGAAAGTTATTCTCTTTGGCTTTACAGGTGCTTTTTTCCTGTTTGGTCAGGCTGCTGCTTCAGGGAGGACCATGGTGCACTGATCTGTGGACTAAGACGGCGAAGGGAGTGCTTAGAATTCCTGTCTCCTTGGAGTTCCAAGATGGCGCTGGTGCCTGAAGATTGGTGACTTACTTCTGGTGGTGCACACAGCCTAGGTGCCTGCTGCTTTTATTGTTGATGTAGTACCTTGCTATGGGTGGCTGCTTATTTTTTCTACCCTTGTGGCAACAAAGCGGAGGAGTTTTCCCTGCACTGCAGTGTGCGGGAAGTCGGATCTCATGTACCTTGGTCGGCTCTGGTCTGAGCCCCCCTGAATGTGGTAACAGGGGTACAAGGCTCAAAGAAGCACGGGTACCAGTAGCTTGGTAGCAGGCGATTGCCACGGACAGAGACATAGTGAAGGTGAGCCAGGTTAATACACAGTGTTGCAAAAGTGTGGACAGGAACCAGGCAGATCTAGGTCCAGTAGCAGGCTGAGGTCAGTACCAAGGCAGCAGGCAGAGTAAGGTCCAGAAGCAGGCCAAGGTCAGTACCTGGGAAGCAGGCAGAGAATAGTCAGAGGCAAGCCAAGGTCAGTATCAAGAATCCACAGACCAAGATTAGGAAAGAGCTGGGTCAGCAACAAAGATCAGTAAGCAAAAGCAGGAATACAGGTCACAGGAAAGCTGAAGAACATCCAGAAATTTTCACATACCAGGATCTCCTTTAAATAGGTAGCTTGGCATCAATGTGCATGCGCCTATGTGTCAGTGCACACTGGATATTCTCCCAAGCTCATCTGTATGCTGGTACATGTGCACAAGCATTAGCTGCACATGAATGAGCAGTAGCTGCATAGGAATGAGCATTAGCCAGGGCTTTTTTCAGCAGCAACGCAGGTGAACGCAGTTTCGGCACCTCCAGCACTGAATGTATGTAATGGCAAAAGGGGGGCTGGGGTGTGCTGGAGGGTCTATTGATGATGGCTGCTGGGGGACTCACTGGTGGAATCTATTTTTTCATGGGGGTCTTATGTTGCTGGGGGCTCAGTTGTTGCTGGGAGGGATCTACTGTTGAGTGAGGGGTCTATTGTCGCTGGCTGCTGGATGGTCTATTAATGCTGGTTGCTGGGAGATCTGTTGGTACTGCTTGGGATCCATGATTGCTGGGGTACATCCATTGTTGCTGGGGGGTCTATTGTTGTGTTAGGGTCTACTGTTGCTGGCTGCAAGGGATCTATTTTACTGCTTTTCATGTTATCATTAACACAGTCCATACAAATTACTTAGCACCACAAAATTATACTTGGTTCTGTATTGTCTAAAAAGGGTGGTAATTGGAGGTGGGTAAAAGGCGGAACCAAGGGGTGGTACTGAGAGGTGAGTAGGGGGTGGAACCAAGGGACAGTGCTTGTAGATGGGTAGGGGGCACAGACAAGGGGTGATTCAAAAGGTGGGGAGTTCCTGGCATTAGCCATGCAAAAGTGAGCATTAGCTGCACGAGGTCCGGCATTAGCTGTATTAATTTCCTGAGACAGGGTTATTCTTTGGAAAGAGAGTCCCGAGGTGCCCCTGATAAAGACTGAGCCTCTATATAGACTAGAGCATCAAGTCCCTTTATCTTTAAACCCACACCACCTAAGATAAACATAATGATTTCCCACTATTGGTGTTTTAGGTCTTCGAGCAGTACTAATTCACCAAAACATTAACAGAATGTTAAAAAAAGACAGTCTCTGAGGGAAAAAAAAAACAACAACAAAAAATAAACAAATGTACATGACAATGGTAATAAAACTAGCACAGTTAGTGAAACTATTGGATAATGAGGAACAAAACCCATACCTAAATTTAAGCCAGTATTTTTTGTGTCAGATAGAACGGTCATTCTTAGGGCGGCCATACACAAAGCAAATTTCTTTCTTGCAACCAAGGGTTCCCGGAAAGACATTTGCTTGATTCCTCCATCAACACAGTGCTGATGTGTAAATTCCTCCTGCTAAGCCATTGTCTTCTCGCGGCGGAGCGAGCGGGGAAGCCGGGATGGCTTCACCAGACAGCGATTATTGCTAGCAGCTATAGCAGCCGCTAGCGATAGTCACAGGTAAAACCCAGCAGGCTGGTTGAACCCAAGTTGATTGATTGATTAACTTGGTACATTCAGCCTGCCCATACATGGATCGAATCTCTGCCGGTTCCTGCTAAACCGGCCAAGATTCAAACCATACATGGCCTGCCTTAGTTCAAAGGTTTTCCTTTTCTGAATAGTTTTTAAATCCCCTTTAAAAATGAAATCATTGAGGTCTTCCATAGTGTGGTCGGGTTATGAGAAGTGATATCCCACAGGTGTGCAGATCTTCGCAACTTCTGTCCTGTTTCGCCAACATAAGATCTTTTGCTACATCTTTTGCATTGGATGAGGTACACGGCATTACTGGAGGTGCAGTTGTATGATCCTGGGATACTGAAGGTCCCATTTGTGTTTGTGTGAGACACTTTTGGATGGATTTGGTTGCACAGTTTGCAACATTTTTTTTATTGCAGGGTTTGCTTCCATTATTTGTGCCTTCATAATCAGAAGGAAGTTTCCTACTTATTAGTTTGTCTGAGGTTGGGTGGTTGTCTGAATGCCAGTATCATTCATCTGCAATTCTAGTAATTTTATGTACCTCATCCAATGCAAAAGATATAGCAAAGGATCTTATGTTGGCGAAACATGACAAAAGTTGTGAACAAGGATGAATTTGCACAGACACACCATCATGGAACATCAGTGGAAGTAAGGTAACTAGTCAGAAGGCATAAGCTAGATTGAAATGCCAGGGATGTGCTAGTGCATCTGTTGTTAGTGGCAAAGGTTCTCTTCCCTGGTTCTCCTCCCTGTGGAACATCACTTCTCACAACCAGACCAAACTATGGAAGACCTCAATGTCTTATTTCTTAAAGGCAATTTCAAAACTATTCAGGAAAGGAAAACTCTTGAAGAATGATAGTTCTGTTTGACACAAAAGATGTCTGTCTAAATTTAGTTAAGGGTTTTCTTTATCATTATCCAATAGTTTTACGACCCCCTCTGGAACTGTCATTAACCCCCCCCCCCCCCTCCCACAGTCTATAGCTCTCCTTCAGCCCACTACCTATGCTAGTTTTATTACCATTGCCGTGTGCATTTGATTGTGGTTTTTTTTTTTGTTCCCTTTCCCTCAGAGATTGTCTTTTTGTAACATTCTGCTAATACTTTTGTGATTTAGTACTGCTTGGAACTTGAAGAAGGACACATACCCCAAAAGCTTGTCCTTAAAAATTCTATGTTGGTGCAAATAAAAAAAGTATCATGGACATTACTTCATTTTTTCTGCTGCAAATGCATTATACGGCTTCTTCGCAGATGCTGAAACTGCAGCCATGAATCCTTAGAAGTTTTGTTGACACTCCCCAGGTCAGTTTTCTGGATCTCTCCTGGGGGGAGGAACCCCAAGAAGAGAGAAGGTCCTGGGTGTAAAGTTTACCAATCTAGATTACCATGGATACCAGCCACTGGGAACTCACACCGAAGATTGCCAGGAGCAGGGAGCGTGGTTACCAGAAGAAGCAAAACACTCTTCTAATTACAGGGAGCTTCTCATATTAAAACATTTCAAGTCTCAGTAAAAATGTTCTTGTCTTCTTGGAAAATGCCATAGTTGTGGCCTATGTCAACAAACAGTTGGGCACACATTCGAACCCCCTCTTATCCTTATCTCTCCAGATCTTCAGATGGTCGGAGAAGATTATATCCTCAATCTCAGCAGTTCATGTAAAAGGGTCCCTAAATGTTCTAGTCAATTACCTGAGCGGGTTAAAATTTCCAACAGCAACTGGAAACTCATTTAGGAAGTGTTCAGAGACATCACTTCGAAATGAGGGTATGTAGACATAATCTATTTGAATCCAGACAGAACAGGAGAGTGAAATCATTCTTCTTCCTTCGGCTCTTACAACAGATGCACTAGCACATCTCCTGCATTTCAATCTAGCTTATGCCTTCTCACCGGTTACCCTACTTCCACTGATGGTCACGAAAATCATCCTAGAGCAAGCAGAGGTGATATTGATAGCTTCTAAGTGTTCTAGGAAGAAGTGATTTTCAGCCCTTGTATCACTATCAGTTTCCCCTCCCTGGATTCTGCTGAATTGTGGGATCTATTGTCTCAGGGAACAATCTTGCATCCAGGCCCTCAGATCTTCCATTTGACAGGTTGGAGGCTGAAAGACAGATCCTAAAATGCAAAGGTTTGGATACACTACTCCTAAGCTGCAAGTTGTATATTAGGAATATTTATATCAACCTGACACCTTTAGAGCCTGGCTACAAAATCATGGATGAGAGTCCTCTTCTTATCCTGCCACCCTGGACTTTCTCCAGAATAGTGTTGATAAGGGTCTTTCATCCAATACCCCTAAAGCTGGATACACACTATCCAACTTTTGTGGTTAGATTTCCTTCAGATTTACCTTTTCTATGTAGTGCAAGGGCCTGCCAGATTGCATACAAATTGAAAGTGTTTAGGTCAAGTCTATTCCTCCATGGGATTAAAGTAGGCTAGGGTACCCTTTGAGCCTCTTGAGGAAGTAGGTTTGAAATTGTTGACCCTAAAATGATGTTTCTGTTGGCAATGACCTCTAGTAGGAGAATTTCGGATATGCAGTTCCTTTCCCGTAAAGACCATTTTTTGTCAATTTTGGAGGATAGAGTTATTTTAAAGCCAGATCCTCTTTATTTGCCTAAAGTGGCGTCTAGCTTCCAAAGGTAACAAGATGTTATTCTGCCCAGTTTTTGCAGCTTCCCCAAAAATAAGGTAGGGGAGCACTTCAATTTCTTAGTTGGTAAAAGATGCTTTTTTACTTATCTAGAAGTTACTGGAAGTTTTAGGAGATCCTCCCAACATCTAATTTTGAATAGTGGCCCCAAAAAAGGGCTTAAATCCTCTAAAAGTACCATTGTTAGGTGGATTAGAAATGCTATTTTTCTAGCCTACAAGCATTCAGGTCAATTACCACCTGTCACTGCTAGGGGTTTCGGGTCCATGCTTGCAGCCAGTGTATAGTGTCTGGAGCTGGCCGGTTAATAGGGGGAACATGCTGTTGTACCTAGTGTTGGTTGTGACATTTTTATGTAAGTAAGCTGGTGTGTATGGTTTTATAAAATATACAGTTTTCCACCATGAAGGCTTTCTTTTTCTTCCTCCTTAACACCAATGAGAGATACAGGTTCCATTAATAAGCGAAAGTGAGTCTGTGCGGTGATATAAAGTCTCCCGAGGATTCACAAAGGGATTTTCTGCATATATACAAGTCTTGCTGAGTATACAGTACATACCAGCATTTCCATCTGGTGAGTGTTTAGAACACTCAGTGGTGGTGTAAAGCCCCGTACACACGTACCGATCGTCGGCCGAACGATCGGCCGTCTTTTGTCCGAGGGCTGTCGTGTCTGTTGAAAACTGCAAAAGACTGCACATGAATTTTGTCGGCCAACAACAGCCGACTGCAGAAGTGATGTCATGTGATGGTTAACTTCCCGTGTGTTTTTTCTTTTCTGAACATGCCCAGTCTTGCAAATCTGCTGTCTGTCGGCCGAATTCTGTACTGACTGGCGAACAATCGGCCGTTCTGGTGTTGACCAACAAAAATTTTAATGCTTGCACGACAGATTATTTTCGGCCGAAAGTGCGCTGTCGGCTGTCAGAAGCATCATACTAACAAGCCGAAAATCGGCCGATCGTTCGGCGGCCGAACATTTTCGGCTGACAATCTGAACGTGTGTACGGGCCTTTAGACACTTGTTGGTGATTGATTAGATTAGAGAAGTAACTGCTAATTGGGAATAAATAATCTCATGCACGGCACAAGACACTTTACAGGAGCTTTATCTTCACGAATAGACATTATGCTTTATGTTGCTTGCTGTACACGTTTTCACTTTGATCTGACTTTACACTCTCTGACTCACAGTCACATCAAAAGTCGCATCAAAGTAGTGCATTCACCTTTTCAAAGTTGCTGCAACTTTAAGTCACATAAACTGGAACGGGTGCCATTGAAGTCAATGGGCTGTGACTTGTCATGCGACTTTGTGTCCAAAGTCGTATTACAAGTCACACTAGTGGAAACTAAGCCAAATTTATTTTGTTAAAGGAAAGTAATAAGCACTTGTCACTTTATTTTATATGAATTGTGCATGTCACAAAAATTTTTTTTGACTATTGTATTTGTTTGTATATTTATCAAAATTTTATACACATATTATTTATCAAGTGAGGTATTGTTGGTATCTGGGTTTTCATGCCTTCATATGAGCATATTTATTGAAAGTTTTTTGCATGCATTAATTATTTATCCACAGATTATTTTACAGTCAGAGCAAACGCTGATATATGTTTTTTCAGTGCTAGGTACATTCTACAAGGTGGCTAGCCACATCACGGACCTAACGAGCGGGTGCTTCGTGATTTCAAGGGATGCAGTATGGTCTTTATTGCATGCTTACATCAAGCACTACTGAGTAGAAATGCTATCCAGCCAGGATCTATCCTTTGGAAGGAAAGTTCTACAGGCTGTGGTTCCCTCCTAAGGTACGATTTCTTGTTTGTCCTCTCAAGTGGGCTGTCATGGAAGATGATTAGGGAAATCCTCAGTTAGTTCAGGGATCAGCGCCAGAACAGCATCTGTATTCCCACTCGGATTGTTGGTTTAGTTCTATGGTCTTAGGATCTGTTGGTATTAGAAGTCTTTTCTCTAGTTTTTTTTTTCCTTGTACACATTGGTGGAGTTTTTTTGTCTCTTGCAACTGAGGGGAACAGGTAGGGAGGGCCCTTTTATTTTTTTTCCCTAGGGTGTGTTTCCTGTTGTAGGAGGAGTCAATCATCTCTCAAGTGAGCTGTCCTGAAGATTCCTGGAAACACTGTTAGACAAACTGAGGGTTTTTTCTATGCTTTTACCTTATTTTTTTAAATTGGTGTCCAGATCCTTTTCAAGTGGTTGTAAAGGCAGAAGGTTTTTTTTTTATCTTAATGCATTCTATGTTTTAAGATAAAAAGCCTTCTGTGTGCAGCAGTCCCCCTCAGCCACCCTAACACTTACCTCTCAAACTGGTGATGTCCACGAGTGCTTCGGCCATTTGGGATTGGCTGAAACACAGCAGTGGCGCTATTGACTCCCACTGTTGTCAAAGTCAGTTAGCCAATTATGAGTGAGAGGGGCGGGGATGAACCATGGCTTCCTGTCTGAATGGACACATGGAGCTGCGGCTCGGGTGCCCCCCTAGTAAGCTATTGCTGTGGGGGCACTTCACAGGAGGGAGGGGCCAGGAGCGCCGACTAGGGACCCAAGAAGAGGAGGATTAGGGCTGCTCTGTGCAAAACCATTATACATAGCAGGTAAGTAAACATTTTTTTTTTTTTTATATATATAAAAAAAAACAATACTTTAGTATCACTTTAACTTCCCCTTGGCTTCCGCACTGGAGAGTGTGACCCTATGAATAATCTGGGAAAGTGTTAGGAGCATAGAGGATCCAAAATCTGAATGGGTGACCCTCCAATTTATCAGATCCTCAGCATTCCCAGGACCTCACTAGAAGGGTTGTGATGTCACTCTCACCTAGGCGCTATGGCCAGAAGCAGGGGTAAAAAGCTATATGAGATGGTGGGAGGCACTAAGTAAAGCTACATTCACACGTGCTGCCGCTTTTGCATGTAACTGCATGTAACTGCTCATCTGAGCGCATGCAAATACTGAAAATACATGCAGATACTGTAGTGTGCATTCAGGGTCAATGTTTCGGTATAGCTCTTGGCTACAGCTAATTGTCCAGTTCGTATGTGGTCATAGCACAGAGTGCAGCTGCATCTAGAGGCAGCGATTAGCCACCTTGGAATGCAGCAAACTACCCACCGCAGTCACCTGTGTGAATACAGCCTAAGAAGTGATCCTTCCCATTTAGAGTAAGGTCCCCTTTAGGATACATTCACACTAGCCTGCAATGTTTTTTTTTTTCTTTTCTTTTTTTCTTTTCAACTTTTTGAAAGTTGAAGTGACAATCACACTGCACAACAGGACTGTGTGTGCAAATGTGGTGCCATCCTATATGGATGGCACCACATATGTAACTGCAATACACTGCACATCACACCAGTGTCTGGTTTTGAATGGGGCACATATACTGAACAAAATTATAAACACAACACTTTTGTTTTTGCCCCCATTTTTCATGAGCTGAACTCAAAGATCTAAGGCCTCTTTCACACGGTCCGCCTCCGTAGGCGGATCCGTGTTGCTCAGCGGGGATCGATCCGCGATCCCCGCTGAGACGGCGGATGACAGCTCCGTCTCCGCTTGCAGTGCGGAGAGGGAGGTGTCACAGCCCCCGCTGCCCTCTATGGGGGATCGGATGAGAGCGGACCGCCTGTCCACTCTCATCTGATCCGATCCGATTACTGAACGGATGGAAAAATAGGGTTTCCATCCGTCCAGATTTCACGGACAGGATCGGATACGGATGGCAGCGGGTGTCAGCGGAGGTGTCTCCGCTGACATCCGCTGCCCCATAGAGCTGCATGGAGGATCCGATCAGATCTGACAAAACTGACAGGCGGATCTGATCGGATCGCCCGTGTGAAAGAGCCCTAAGGCCCCTTTCACACATGCTGTCCGTTTTTCATCCATCCGTTGACGGATGAAAAACGGACATCAATGTATCTCTATGTAAAAACGGATGACAACGGATAATCATCCGTTAATATCCGTTTTCATCCGCTTCTGTCAATGTCCGTTTTCTTGAACGGATGAATGCCCTATTTTTCATCCGTCAAAAAAACGGATCGGACGAAAAACGGATGACAATGGATGAAAAACGGATGACAACAGATGAAAATGGATGACAACGGATGAAAAACGGATGACAACAGATGAAAAACGGATGGAAAACTGATACATTTTGACGTGACTGAACCGATGAACTGAACGGATCGTATGTGTGAAAGGGGCCTAAATCTGCGTTAGGCCCCTTTCACACATGCTGTCTGTTTGTCCGTTTTTCATCCATCCGTTGACGGATGAAAAACAGACATCATTGTATCTCTATGTAAAAATGGATGATCATCTGTTAACATCCATTTACATCCACTACCGTCAATGTCCGTTTTTTTGAATGGATGAGTGCCCTATTTTTCATCCATCAAAAAAACGGATGAAAAACGGATGACAACGGATGAAAAACGAATAACAACTGACGAAAAACAGATGAAAAACGGGTGAAAAATGGATGGAAAACAGATGGAAAACTGATACATTTGACGTGACTGAACTGATGAACTGATTGGACCGTATGTGTGAAAGGGGCCTGAGCACTTCTCCTTTGCTGAGATAATCCATCCAACTCACAGGTGTGGCATACCAATATGCTGATTAGACAGCATGATTATTGCACAGGTGTGCCTTAAGGCTCGTACACACTTGATGGAAATCGGACAAAATATCTTCCGATTTTTCGCTCTCTTGCTCAGCGTTCATAACCGTTTTTAGTTGACAGTGCATAAATTTTCACAAAATTTCTTGTCCGATTTTTTTTTTTTTTTGGACATTTGTTCCCAGACTTCCGGGTTGTCAGCAACTTCAGATCATGCGCGGTCTTTCGTATCCGATTTTTCACGGACATACTGCATACACATTAAACGAAAATTGGTCATCTGGGGACAGACGATAAACATTTTGGTGTTTGGCCCTCCGTTTTTTTTCGTTGAAAATGTCGGCATCGGCTGCTGAAAGTTGTGTACACACTAGCAGAAAATCGTACGATTTTACCTCGGACAGGAATTTTCGGCAGATTTTCTACTAGTGTGTACCCCACTTTAGGCTGGCCACAATAAAAGGCCACTCTAAAATGTGCAGTTTTATCACACAGCACAATGCCACAGATTTCACAAGTTTTGAGGGAGTGTGCAATTGGCATGCTGACTGCAGGAATATCCACCAGAGCTGTTGCCCGTGAATTGAATGTTCATTTCTCTACCATAAGACGTCTCCAAAGGCATTTCAGAGAATTTGGCAGTACATCCAACCGGCCTCACAACCACAGACCACATGTAACCACACCAGTCCAGGGCCTCCACATCCAGCATCTTCACCTCCAAGAGCGTCTGAGACCAGCCACCCGACAGCTGCTGCAACAATCGGTTGGCATAGCCAAAGAATTTCTGCACAAACTGTCAGAAACCGTCTCAGAGAAGCTCATCACCCTCATCGGGGTCTCAACCTGACTGCAGTTTGTCATCGTAACCGACTTGAGTGGGCAAATGCTCACATTCTATGGAGTCTGGCACTTTGGAAAGGTGTTCTCTTCATGGATGAATTCTGGTTTTCTTAGATCTTTGAGTTCAACTCATGAAAAATGGGGGCAAAAACAAGTGTTCAGTATAGAAAACAATGTGCATTTATCAGGGGCGGAAAAACACAGGTCACTGCAGATAGTTGGGACAAGCCCTTGTGACACTAAACAATGCCCTTACTCAGCAAAAATCAACCATACACATCCAATACTTAAAATGGGATGATCCGCTTGTTTGGCTCCTCCCCCCTCCTCTTTAACATTTCACACTTTTTTTTTGGGGGGGGGGTGGCTGTAACTGGTTTTGACAGCTACTTCTTCTGCTTCTGCACAGGTTGCCTAGGCGATCTGAATGAAAGACCCCCCTCCCCCCTCAGCCTTCTGGGATTCTGGAACACATCACAGGTTCAGGGGATTTGCCCTTCTCTATTTGTCCTGTTTACCATTATCATTAAAAGTGAAAGTAAATGAAAATCCCACATTTTGGGTTGTCCCCATAAGAATAATAGAATAATAGAGGGGAAATCTTCCAACGGGGGACATTGATTCTGGTAACCGGAGGGGGGGGGGGGGGCAAGGAATTCCCCTAGATTGCAGGGATTTCCTCTCACTTCCTGTTTTTGAAATCTCCACAATGGGACACAGATAGCGAAAAAAAAAAAAAAAATCGGACCCTCCCCTGCTCTATCCAAAATAAAAAAAAAGTTGACCTGGGGGGGCCTCAAGAGACTCCCTGAATTTGCAGGGATTTCCTCTTACTTCCTGTTTTGGCAATGGGTCAGGAGGTGAAGGAAAAACGGACAGGGGTTGTAACCCTCCCTTTCTCTATCCATAATGAAAAAGTTTTGCCTTTAGTTCTGCTTTAAGCACTTAAGCCCCGGAAGATTTTACCTCCTTCCTGACCAGGGGGTATTTTGCGATTCGGCACTGCGTGACTTTAATGGACAATTGCGCGGTCGTGCGATACTGTACCTAAACGAATTTGACGTCCTTTTTTTCCACAAACAGAGCTTTCTTTTGGTGGTATTTGATCACCTGTGCTATTTTTACTTTTTGCGCTATAATCAAAAAAAGAGCGACAATTTTGCAAAAATAACAATATTTTTCACATTTTTTTATATGAAATTCCCTCCCCAAAAAAATGTAAAAATCTAAATTTTTTAAATTTTTGGCCAATTTGTTTTCTGCTACATATATTTGTTAAAAAAAAAAAATCACAATAAGCGTATTTTGAATGGTTTGCACAAAAGTTATTGCGTTTACTAACTAAGGGAAAGATTTTTGTCATTTTTGTTGTTTTTTTTTTTAACGAGTAATGGCGGCGATCTGCGATTTGTTTTGCGGGACTGCGCCATTGCGGCGGACAGATCGGACCCTTGACTGACATTTTTGACACTTTTGGGGGTACCAGTGACATTACTATAGTAATCAGTGCTATACATATGCACTGTTACTGTAAAAATTACACTGGCAGGGAAGGGGTTAACTTTATTGGAGAGGGAGGGGTTAAGTGTGTCCCTAGGGGCGTGATTCCAACTGTGCAGGGATGTGGCTGTGTGTGTAACAGCACAGATCAACGGTCCTACATAGCAGGACCGTTAGATCAGTGCTTTTACACAGGGAAGAATGACAGGAGGCTTTGTTTACATTAGCCGCCTGCCTTTCTCCCTTCACAGCGGACGATCGCGAGTGACCGGCGGACATAGGGTCGCACACGCACGGAGGTGTCCGTGAACGAGCCGAGGAGGTACGTCACTTTGCCTGGCCGGGGCTGACCGCCGCAGTATATGTACTTGCGGCGGTCGGCAACCGGTTAAGAATATATATTTGAATAGAATAGAGTTCAGGGTCACTTACGTATAACATTAAGTAGGAATGCACTGCGACACACAAACACAATGCATTACCATATCCATTTAACCGCTTGCCGACCGCCCACAGTATATTTACTGCTGCAGTCAGCCCCTCCTGGGCAAAGAGACGTAGTACTGTGCGAGTGACCGCCGACTCCGATGTCTGCCAGCTACTCGCGATCTCCCGCTGGAGAGGGAGAAAGGCAGGCGGCCAATGTAAACAAAGCCGCCTGTCATTCTCCCTGGTGTAACAGCAGAGATCATACAATCCTGCTATGTAGGATCGTATGTGTCTGTGGTTACATCACAAGCCACGCCCCTTTACAGTTAGAATCACGCCCCTAGGGACACACTTAAACCCTTGATCACTAATAAAGTTAACCCCTTCCCTGCCAGTGTCATTTTTACAGTAACAGTGCATATGTATAGCACTGATTACTGTAGTAATGTCACTGGTACCCCCAAAAGTGTCAAAAATGTTAGTCAGGGGTCTGATCTGTCCGCTGCAATGTCGCAGTCCCGCAAAAAAAAAAAAAAAAAAAAAAAAAAAATCGCAGATCACCGCCATTACTAGTTAAAAAAAAAAACAATAAAAATGACATAAATCTTTCCCGTAGTTAGTAAACGCAATAACTTTTGCGCAAACCAATCAAATTACGCTTATTGCAATTTTTTTTTTACCAAAAGTATATAGCGGAAAACAAATTGGCCTAAAATGTTAAAAAATTTTGAATTTTACATTTTTTTTGGGGAATTTCATATAAAAAAATATGAAAAATATTGTTATTTTTTCAAAATTTACGCTCTTTTTTTGTTTATAGCACAAAAAATAAAAATTGCACAGGTGATCAAATACCACCAAAAGAAAGCCCTGTTTGTGGAAAAGAAAAGGGCGTCAACTTAATTTGGGTACAGCGTCGCACGATTGCGCAATTGTCCCGTTAAAGTCACGCAGTGCCGAATCGCAAAATAGGCCCTGGTCTTTGAGCAGGAAAATCCTCAGGGGCTTAAGTGGTTAACCACTGCCCTATAGCAAGTTTACTGCTACAGGGCGGCCGTGTGTAATATATATATATATATATATGTGATGCTGCACTTCTGAGCAAGGGGCGCGCGCGGGCCTCTGCTTCTGCTCTGATTTGTCACAACAGATGCGGATCAGTGGGTGCCAGCCAATGGATGGGTGGATGGAGCTTTGTCTATGTAAACAAAGCAGAGCTCCATCCTGACAGCAGGGATGTGATGCATTTCCTTCCTTGCAAAGCAGGGAATAAAATCCATTACTTCCCTTAGTAAAAGCACCACACTGTGTACAACAAAACACAGGCTAGGCAGACATTTAACCCCCTGATTGCCCTAGATGCTTAACTGCTTCGCAGCCAGTGTCATTAGTACAGTGACAGTGCATATTTTAAGCACTTTATTAGTGCCGGTTCACACATATTCAATGTCAGACATTGCATGCGATTTGCACCGCACTGCTGGGCAAATCACATGCAATGTCTGTGCGATGCGAATTCAGCCATGCAGATTGCATGGCTGAATTTGCATTGCATTCGGACCAAAGTCGTGCAGGAGCCTTTTTTTGGTCCGAACCAGAATCGGATCGCATGGGTATTAACATCTATGTGATTTGATTCTTGACCGAACTAAAAGTTTGCACTGCGATATGCAAATTGATCTGGAGGGGTCGTTAACTTGGTATTGGCACCCCCAGCGATTCGCATATGGCAGTGTGAACTGACTGCGAGTCGGGTGCATTGCGGGAACCCGCAGTGGATTTGCAGGGTTCCCACATCGCACCAATGTGAACTGGCACTTAAGCCTCATACACATGCAATGATTGTTGGCCGTGAATTTTCGGCCAACGTCCGATCGGCCGATTTTCGGCTTGTTAGTATGATGCTTCCGACAACCGACTGCGACTTTTCGGCCGAAAAAAATCTGGTGTGCAGGCTATAAAATTTTTGTTGGCCGTCAACAGAACGGACGATTTTCCATCAGTCAGTACAGATTTCGGCGGCTAAAAATCAGATGAGCAAGACTGGGCATGCTCAGAGAAGAAAAAGCACATGGAAAATAAACCAGCACATGACATCACTTCTGAAGTTGGTTGTTGTTGGCCGAGAAAATTTGTGTGCAGTCTAGGCACATTCCAACCAACAAAACACAACTCTGGACAAAAGACGGACGATCTGTCGGCCAACAATCGGTGCATGTGTACGAGGCTTTAGTGTCACTGGTTCCTGCAAAGTGTGAGTTTGTGTCAGATGGTCCGCTGCAATATCGCAGTCCTGCTATAAGTCAGTGATCACTGCCATCACCAATATAATAAAAATATATAAAAATTCCAGTTTATATATCATACTTTGTAGACGCTATAACGTTTCCACAAACCAATCAATATATGCTTTTTGGGGATTTGTTTACCACATATTTGTAGCAGAATACATATTGGTCTAAATCAGGGGTGGGGAACCTTTTTTCTACCAAGGGCCATTTGGATTTTTGTAACATCATTCGGGGGCCATACAAAATGTATGCATAAATGTAATAGGCATTGATTTGCGGCAAAAAACGCTGTAAAAAATTGCGTGACTTTGAGGTCACAAAAGTGTGAAAGGGGCCTTCAGTAATCAAGGTATAGCGTGCCCCCTTTCAATGCAGACTGACCACAGCGTGCCCCCCTTTCAATGCAGACTGACCACAGCGTGCCCCCCTTTCAATGCAGACTGACCACAGCGTGCCCCCCTTTCAATGCAGACTGACAACAGCGTGCCCCCCTTTCAATGCAGAGTGACCACAGCGTGCCCCCTTTCAATGCGGAGTGCCCAGAGCGTGCCCCCTTTCAATGCGGAGTGCCCAGATCATGCCCCCTTTTAATGCGGAGTGCCCACAGCGTGCCCCCTTTCAATGCGGAGTGATTGACCACAGCGTGCCCCCTTTCAATGCAGAGTGATTGACCACAGCGTGCCACCTTTCAATGCAGAGTGATTGACCACAGCGTGCCCCATTTCAATGCGGAGTGATTGACCACAGCGTGCCCCATTTCAATGCGGGGTGATTGACCACAGCGTGCCCCCTTTCAATGCGGAGTGATTGACCACAGCGTGCCCCATTTCAATGCGGAGTGATTGACCACAGCGTGCCCCCATTCAATGCGGAGTGCCCACAGCGTGCCTTCTTTCAATGCGGAGTGATTGACCATAGCGTGCCCCCTTTCAATGCGGAGTGATTGACCACAGCGTGCCCCCATTCAATGCGGAGTGCCCACAGCGTGCCCCCTTTCAATGCGGAGTGATTGATCACAGCGTGCCCCCATTCAATGCGGAGTGCCCACAGCGTGCCCCCTTTCAATGCGGAGTGATTGACCACAGCGTGCCCCCTTTCAATGCGGAGTGCCCACAGCGTGCCCCATTTCAATGCGGAGTGATTGACCACAGCGTGCCCCCTTTCAATGCGGAGTGCCCACAGCGTGCCCCCTTTCAATGCGGAGTGCCCAGAGCGTGCCCCCTTTCAATGCGGAGTGCCCAGAGCGTGCCCCCTTTTAATGCGGAGTGCCCAGAGTGTGCCCCCTTTTAATGAGCAGTGCCCAGAGCGTGCCCCCTTTTAATGCGCAGTGCCCAGAGCGTGCCCCCTTTTAATGTGGAGTGCCCAGAGCGTGCCCCCTTTTAATGCGCAGTGCCCAGAGCGTGCCCCCTTTTAATGTGGAGTGCCCAGAGCGTGCCCCCTTTTAATGTGCAGTGCCCAGAGTGTGCCCCCCTTTTAATGTGGAGTGCCCAGAGTGTGCCCCCTTTTAATGTGCAGTGCCCAGAGCGTGCCCCCTTTTAATGTGGAGTGCCCAGAGTGTGCCCCCTTTTAATGTGCAGTGCCCAGAGTGTGCCCCCTTTTAATGTGGAGTGATTGGCCACAATGCAGAGTGAACAGCGTGCCAAGCCCCAGAGCACTTACCTGTTGTAGCGGCGGCCGGCTTCCTCTCTTCAGTCCCCGCGTCTCTTCGAGTCCTCCCGCGTCCCGCCTCCTCCTCGGCCAACGACATTGGCCGAGGAGGATCCGTGACAGTAGCGAATTTTCATTCGCTATTGTCACACAAATGGGCGGGCTCGAAGCGCACTGCTCTGCGCCTCGGGTCCAGCCTTTTCGGAGATTCACAGTGTCAGAACGGAGCCATCGGCTCCTTCTGACACAGCGGCACGGATTGCGGGCCGGACAGAAGGTTCGTGCTGGCCACATACGGCCCGCGGGCCGGAGGTTCCCCACCCCTGGTCTAAATGGATGCAGAAATTAGATTATTTTTTACATTTTTTTTTATTAGAGATGTTTTATAGCACAAAGTAAAAAATATTTTTTTATTATTGGTCATTTTTTGTTTATAGCGCATAAAATAAAAACGGCAGTGGTGATCGAATACCACCAGAAGGAAGCTCTATTTGTGGGGAAAAAAGGACATCAATTGTATTTGGGTACAGCATCGCACAACCGTGCAATTGTCAGTTAAAGTAACGCAGTGCCGAATCGCAAAATATGGCCTGATCATAAAGGGGGGTAAATCTTCCGCAGGGCAAGTGGATATTGTGTGGTATAATAACGCGTTATACCTGACACTGTAGACTGCGGTGTGAATGAGGCCCAGCTCTCTAGGTACACACACACCTAGGAGACCATTTGTAAACACTGCAATGGATATTAGTAAACACTTTGTATAGAGAGAGAAGGTCCCATGTAGTGAGAGGAGTCCCCTGTGACACACCTAGCAGTGACGTCAGGAATGTGTCATCCCGGGCGGGCGCTATCACCTGTATACACACAGTACAGTCCATGTCGTGTCACAGCACCTCCCTGCTCCCCTCCCCCAATCTCTACACCTTTCCCTGCACTCCGACGGCTCCATTTTCTGGTGTGGTGTGAGGAGTGCAGAGTCCAGAGAGGTCCTCATTCCCGGTGCACCCCCTTCATTCGGCGACTTAACCCCAACTCTGAGGAGGATCCCCCGGGCTTCACTCACTATGCGGCGGAGTCTGGCCGGAGGAGGCGTCCTTCTACTCATACTGGTAAGTGTGTGCCGGACTGGTGAGGGGGATAGATAGAGCGGTGTACAGAGACTCTGTATTATAGTCTGCAACCACAGCGAGACTCCCACATAGAAAGAACAACGGTATCTGTGTGTGTCTGAGTGTGTGTGCCACACCTCACCTGTGGAAGAGTCCAGACCTGAGAGCCCCGGAACCAGCATACTCCATACTACCCTCCCTCCATCACACAGGAACCCCCCACCATTCTTATGGATTGGATCTCACACTGCTATGGAATGTAAAGACACAACTAACTGCTCTTTACATTGTGGATAGAGAAGGGAGGACAACCCCTGCTGCTTAGATTTTATTTTTCAGTGAACCAGAGGTAATGGAAATGGTGACAGAAAAAAGACAAAGTGTCCCATATTTTAAAAAAAAATAAAATAAATAAAAAAAAAAAAACCACACATTTTAATAATAATAAATGTATATATAAAATATTATATATATTTTTATTTTTTGTAAAAAAAAGTATATTTATTAATATATATTTTAATAATATATATTTATATGTACATGTACGTACACACACACACACATATTAATATTAAAATATAGCCATTATATTTGAAGAAAACCTTATTTTTTAATAATATTAAACAAATGTGTATGTGTGTGTATGTGTGTATATATATATATATATATATATATATATATATATATATATATATATATATATTTTTTTTTTTTTTTTTATTTTTTTATATTATTAAAAAAATGTTTTTTCAAATATAATGGCTATATTTTAATATTAATACGTGTGTGTGTGTGTACATATACGTATAAAAAAAAATAAATAAATATATATATATATATATATATGTGTGTGTGTGTGTGTATATGTGTATATATATATATATACATATATATATATATATATATATATATATATTTATATTTTTTTTTTTATATGTACACACACACACACGTATTAATATTAAAATATAGCCATTATATTTGAAAAAACATTTTTTTAATAATATAAAAAAAAAATATGTATGTATGTGTGTATATATATATAGTGTATGTGTGTGTGTGTGTGTGTATATATATATATATATATATATATATATATATATATATATATATAAAAAAAAAATTTTTTTAATTTTTTTTGATGTGTGTTCTATCAGGTTAAGGACAGGTGCAGGCCAGTCAAGTTCCTCCACCCCAAACTCGTTCATACATGCCTTTGTGACTTGTTTTGTGCACTGGTCCAAATCATTTGGTTGAAGGGGGATTATGGTGTGAGGTTTTTCAGGGGTAGGACTTGGCCCCTTAGTTCCTGTGAAGGGAACTCTTAAGTTGTCAGCATACCAAGACATTTTGGACAATTTCATGCTCCTAACTTTGTGGGAACAGTTTGGGGATGACCCCTTCCTATTCCAACATGACTGCACACCAGTGCAAAACAAGATCCATAAAGACATGGATGAGTGAGTTTGGGGTGGAGGAACTTGACTGGCCTGCACAGAGTCCTGACCTCAACCCGATAGAACATCTTTGGGATAACTTAGAGCGCAGACTATGAGCCAGGCTTTCTCATCCAACATCAGTGTCTGCCCTCACAAATGCGCTTCTGGAAGAAGGGTCAAACATTCCCGTAGACTCACTCCTAAACCTTGTGGACAGCCTTCCCAGGAAAGATGAAGCTGTTCTAGGGGGTGGGCCAACTCAATATTGAACCCTATGGATTAAGACTGGGATGCCATCAAAGTTCATGTGTGTGTAAAGGCAGGCGTCCCAATACTTTTTGTAATCTCGTGTATATACACAGTGTGTGTGTGTAGATGGATAGATATATATCTATGTATATCCCAAGCATGTGTGAATCCACTAAGGCCACGTTCGCACAGCCAGTTGCATGCGGGCATTAAGAACCATGGCAGGCCGACCACAGCTGCTGTTGCTCACATGGAGCCGCACACAGAGCAGTTAGCTGTGATTATAAATGGATATCCGAGTCTGGACGCTGGAATACGGTGCTTCTTGTAACTAGCCATGTGAAGGAGGCCTTATGGTTGACAGGCTCATCTCTGTTGGAAGTCTATCCCAAGCATTAACTTCTCTTTCAGTAAAACAATACTTTCTAAGATTAGTTTTGAACTTCCCTTCTGCTCGTTTGAGGTTTTTCTTGATCTTGACTTCATACTGAAAATCCTCCCCTCCTGAACCTTATTCACCCAGGTTTAAATCATGTCTTCCCTTTCCCTTCTTTCCTCCAGACTGTTCATATTATTATGTTCCTAAAGCCTCTCCTGATATGTTTTATCCACAGACCTCTTTTGTCACTATTTTTGTTTCCCCTCTCGTTCTGTCTAATCACCATCTTTTTGTAAGTGTGGTCTCCAGGCAGAAATGTTCCTTCACTTCCTGTGTCAGGCTGGGTTCACACACATGTGGGTTTCCCCGCATCCAATTTGCATGACAGGAGAGTGTGACCGCCTCTTAAAGAGGCCGATGCAGGTCCGCATTCAAAAAGGGTTCTGTGCGTCTTTGGGTTGATTCGGGTGCAAATTTAGGCAAAATTCAGACCTGGTTCGCACCTGAACCAGTGACCAGGGATGCACCGGACCCCAGGCATGAACCGCGTATGTGTGAACCCAGCCTTGGAGACTCAACAGGAAGTTAAGGAAACTCTCCCTAAGTGATGGACATTGCCCTCTTAGGCTTCCCCTACAATAGCTGCAGGCTAAAAAACGCACACTGCTTATCAGATCCCAGTTAACAACAGGCAGACATTGTTAATGTGCTGCCTTTAAGTTCTCTAGACCTCCCAATGTGCTAAGACCCAGAAAAAAATGATCTTGCTGAATGTTTTTAGGCTCCATTCACATCGGTGCATCTTCAAAGTCACGACTTTGATCCAAATTTACACTCAATGAATCTAATGGGCCATACACACTATAAGATTTTCTGAAGACTTTTTCCTTTAGGCTCCTTTCACACGGCCGCTCCGTGTGTCCACAAATCATGCAATCCGTTTGCGGATGATTTGCGGACATAATGTAAGTGAATGGCACTGCGGGTGTCAGCGGAATACCACCCGCTGACACCCGATTTTCCTCCATTCAGTTCTGTTCCGTTTTTACAAATGGAACAGAACCCATTTTTTCTTCCGTGTAAAACACGGAAAGGAAGGAAAATCGGATGTCAGCGGTGTCATCCGCTGACATCCGCAGTGCCATAGACTTACATTATGTCCGCATATCATCCGCAAACGGATGGGATGATATGCGGGCACACGGAGCGGATGACAGAAATGTCATCCGCTCCGTGGTAAAAAAAAAAAAAAAAGTCCCGCAGCGGACCTTTCACACGGAGCGGCCGTGTGAAAGGAGCCTTAGACTTATCAAAACCATATAATATGAGGTCAAACCTAAACACTTTCAATTTGTATGCAATCTGGCAGGCCCTTACACTACATAGAAAAGGTAAATCTGAAGGAAATCTAACCACAAAAGTTGGATAATGTGTATCCAGCTTAAGTTACATCAAAAGTTGGACAGTAGTGCAGGCATCTCTTCAAAGTCACTGTGACTTTGTCACATTGATTTGAACAGGTGCCATTGAAAAGAATTGGGTGTGATTTGTCATGCAAGTTTGATGTCCAAAGTCACATGACAGATCGTACAGGTGTGAATGGAGCCCCGAGTGCAGACAGACACTTTATTATAGAGACATTGGACAAAACTTTTTTAGGCCTCATGCACACTGGGCATGAAAAATGCTTCCTATTTTGGTGTTAGTCATTTTTTCTTTCAGCCTGTAGAAGCAACCCTGTTAGCCCCGGTGTCCATACACATTTGGGTGTTTACAGGTGGGAAAAAAATCACAAGTAAAGCCCCGTACACACGTACCGATCGTCGGCCGACCGATCGGCCGTCTTTTGTCCCCGGGCTGTTGTGTCCGCTGAAAAGTGCAAAAGACTGCACAAGAATTTTGTCCGCCGACTGCAGAAGTGATGTCATGTGATGGTTAACTTTCCCTGTCTTTTTTTTCTTTTCTGAGCATGCCCAGTCTTGCAAATCTGCTGTCTGTCGGCCGAAATCTGTACTGACTGGCGAACAATCGGCCGTTCTGGTGTCGGCATACAAAAATTTTAATGCTTGCACGACAGATTCTGTTCGGCCGAAAGTGCGCTGTCAGCTGTCGGAAGCATCATACTAACAAGCCGAAAATCGACTGATCGGTCGTCGGCCGAATCTTTTCGGCCCAAAATCTGCACGTGTGTACGGGCCTTTAGTTTTTTTTGAGGAGCTTTTGGGCAGAAAAAAAACATTTAAAGCATCTAAACGTGAGATTTAAGTGTATGTTTTAGGGGAAAAAGGCACCTAAACGCTCCTAAATGTGTGTGCGATATGCTCCATAGGGGGTGTTTATGCTGCTTTTTTCTTCCAGCAGTTCTGGCATTTTTTGTGCTGTGTGTGCATGGACCTTTAGCCTGTTGCAGCGTATGCGGTAAAACACAGAAGTGTAAGTGGGCCCTAGAAATGATGTTCCTTTGTCTGAAGTGACACTAGAATTCCCCCTTCACCAAATAAAGATCAGATTGAGATTTGACTTCTGCTTTTGTTTGTTAAAGCCTGACAGTTTTAACTAGTTGTTTGCTGGTGGCCTGATGTGCTAAACATTTGGTGTTCTATGGTGATGGCCAGATCTGACTGTAATGGGAATTCAAATGCCTCTAATGTATAAGAAATAATGGGAGCTGTCATGTAAGAAATCACACATCTGTCATTGCAGCCCTCCTACAAAATCATTCCCAACTGTTTGATTACCAAGCATATATAAAAGTGGAACTTTATTCTCTCAATCAACATTGACTATTTGTAATCATTATGCTGGTAGCATTAGTAAATAGATAGGAAGATATATTTCCGTGTTAGGTTTCTTTCACACGGTCCGCCTCCGCAAGTGGATCCGTGTTGCTCAGCGGGGATCGATCCGCGATCCCCGCTGAGCCGGGCGGATGACAGCTCCGTCTCCGCTTGCAGAGCGGAGAGGGAGGTGTCTCAGCACCCGCTGCCCTCTATGGGGGATCGGAGGAGAGCGGACCACTTGTCCGCTCTCATCAGATCCGCTCCGCTCCGATTACTGAACGGATGGAAAAATAGGGTTTCCATCCGTCCAGATTTCAGCACAGGATCGGATGCGGATGGCAGCGGGTGTCAGCGGAGGTGACCTCCGCTGACACCCGCTGCCCCATAGAGCTGCATGGAGGATTCGATCAGATCCGCCTAAAAAACTGATAAGCGGATCTGATCGGACCGCCCGTGTGAAAGAGCCCTTAAACTTTTTTTTTTTGTTTTTATCCATTTCTTTAGTTACTTCCTGGTTTCTATGACTAGGCAAATGTCATAAATCCCAGAAGTCTTTAGGAGGGGCATTCTCCGCTAAGTAAACCCTCCTGCATCTACCCTTATTGGGCGGCACAGTGGTGTAGTGGTTGGCACTTTCACCTAGCAGCAAGAGGGTTGCTGGTTCGAATCCCAACCATGACACTACCTGCCTGGAGTTTGCATGTTCTCCCTGTGCCTGCGTGGGTTTCCTCCTGGTACTCCGGTTTCTTCCCACACTCCAAAGACATGCTGGTAGGTTAATTGTATCCTGTATAAAATTGGCCCTACTATGTATGTATGTGAGTTAGGGACCTTGGATTGTAAGCTCCTTGAGGGCAGGGACTAATGTGAATGTGTAATGTATATGTAAAGCGCTGCGTAAATTGACAGCCCTATATAAGTGCCTGAAGAAATAATAATAATTCAAGATGGCCACAGCCAGAAATGTTAGGGAGTATTTTTTCAAAGTGATTTTCCAGCATCATAAACAATGGTGACATGGATGGATAGGGGAGTTTGCTTTGAGTATTAAAAATGTATTAAATAGTGTTTTTGTTTTGTGGTGTTCATATACAGTGTAGATTCACTTTAACCAGCCTTGAAATGTAGAGATGACCTAAACATTGGAGGAGTATTTACAGAGAACATCGGACAGTCTTTCCCTGGGGATTATCTCCCTGTATATGCTCACGTTTTGCTCTTGTATACTGCTTGCTTTGTGCACTATATTGATGTGTTTTATCATGCCAGTCTATCTAATGAAGTATAATGTGTTAAGTATAGAAAGCCTTAACAACCGCTTTCAATGATTTTTCAAGCACCTGATTTGTTATGGTTGTTTTGGGTTAGACAACCACACTGGCTATCAGGGTTTTTGCATTCACTTTAAAAACGTAACGTCTAATACTGTTCTGATGAAAGTTGGAATCTGATTGCTAAAAGCATTGTGGTGAGTGCTTTCGCTTTCCTTTTTTTTTTTTTTTAATGAGCTGGCAGAAAGATTATCCTGTGAAAGAAACCTGTTACTGCATTATCTGTTGCTCTGCACTATATCATGGCACAATCCATTCAGCTGCTGACGGTTACCCATTGATGACTTTTACCAAAATATTTAAGGAATGTCAGGAAGTGAAAGCCATTGATGTGGAAGGCTAATATCTTCGTGCTTCTAGGCAGGTTGCATTTTTTTTTTTCAACACATTGAAGAGACTGCGGCCTAGGCTACATTCAGACTTCTGCATTTTATTGTAGTGCATTCAAGCTGAAATCCAGTCAGAATTCACACGCTGCTAATCAGTTGGTGCCCTTTTGCACAGCAAAGGTTACAAGTTTTAGTCTGGGGGTAGGGCTAGCTATGTAATGTTAGATTTCCTTTGTTCAGCACTGTGGGCTTGGAGAGAAATCGGTCAATTTCCTCTTCTACACTAAACAGCATAGATGGCGGAATTTCTCAGAAATGAGCTACAATGTGATTGGCAGCTTATGGAATAAGGAGGAAATACTTGCATTACTCCTGGCTCCCAACGATTTCCTCCCTGCTGTGCATCCAGTCCTCCAAAGTCGTTCCTCTTCCCCTCTTATGCCCCTTACACACGCATCGATTATTGGCCGGGAATTTTCGGTCAACGTCCGATCGGCCGATTTTCGCCTTGTTAGTATGATGCTTTCGACAACCGACTCCGACTTTTCGGCTGAAAAAAATCTGGTGTGCATGCTATAAAATTTTTGTTGGCCATCAATACAACGGCCGATTTTCCATCAGTCAGTACAGATTTCGGCAGACAAAAATCTGATGATCAAGACTGGGCATGCTCAGAGATGAAAAAACACATGGAAAGTAAACCAACACATGACATCACTTCTGAAGTAGGTTTTTGTTGGCCGAGAAAATTCGTGTGCAGTCTAGGCACATTCCAACCAACAAAACAACACTCTGGACAAAAGTCGGACGATCGGTCGACCTATAATCGTTGCGTGTGTACGAGGCATAACTCAGTCCTGGTCATCAATGAGTACAATGCAGGACCAGTGCTCCTACATTGTACACTGATCTCTCGCCCACAGAGAAGAGTGTAGGAGTGTGCTGGCTATTGGATTACTCTACCCTCATATGAGGTTAACCCTTGCTGCGTAACTGGGGTTGCAACTGAATAACAGATTATGAATGCTGATTGTAGACCTGCTTTGGAGTAGATGAAAACCTTATTTTGCTAAAGCACTGTGTTTCATAAACAGTTGGTGAGTTGCTTTTTTTTTTTTTCTTAATTTTCTTGCATCTCAGTGCTGCTGTTTTCTTTGCATCTCAGTGCTGCTGTTTACTTGATGCCTCTTTGCAGTCACTTCCTGTCTATATGCTGCACTCCAGGGATAGGATTTTCGATGATAACATCAGACTATTCCTTCATGATGTGTGTAGAAACCACCACTTGTAATTTTTGTTGGAAGTGTGTGCTACAGGGTGACAACACAGAAGCACAGTTATGCCCCGTACACACTATCAGATTATCTGAAGACTTTTGTCTGCAGACTTACCAAAACCATATAATATGAGGTCAAACCTAAACACTTTCAATTTGTATGCAATCCGGCAGGCCCTTGCACTACATAGAAAAGGTAAATCTGAAGACAAAAGTCTTCAGATAATCTGATAGTGTGTACGGGGCATTAGGAAGCGGACACAGAAAGTTGTCACTCTATAAAAGTGCCTGAACATGTATCTTCATGGCAGGGTCACCAGCAAATTTTAAAATGTTGAAAGTTATCTTTAAAATGTAATTTTCTGTTAGGGTTTAGGAAATTGTATTGACTGGGTTTACATATACAATGCAGAAGTCTAAATGTAGCCTATTAAAGCGGCATAATCTGGATGGTTTTTGTAATATTTTCGACAGCCCTGTTTTAAATTTGAGTTAAATGACCAATCTATTTTTTAAAAAAAATGCCAGCAGTGGGTCTGTGCTTTATCTTGGTGTCATGTAGCATGGCTTGAGCCGTTGAGGAGGAGGAGGAGATGCCTTTAGGGAAGGCGGAGGAGGAATGTTACCACACCTTGTGTCTGAGTCTGTGGAAAAGAGAATTATTTATGACCAGATCTTGTATGCTGTTTGTGTGACAAAGAAGGGGGCTTCTTCACAGAATTCTGTTTTTATTTCCCATTTGACCTTGGCAGATCTTTGTGCTGAGTGGGTACACATGCTTGCTTCTGTTACCTGGGAGATTGTGTTTGTTTTTTTTTTGTTACTTTTGTAGGAATTGAAAATGACCTAATCCAGGATGGAATTCCCCTTAGATCAGACTCCCCAGTGCCTTTCCTTCTATTCACAAACAAATGACACAAACTAACATGTAAATTGTAAAATTGACATTGAGGATGCTGGTAAAATACAGTGCATTTAAAAAGTATTTATACCCCTTGGAATTTTCCACATTTTGTCATGTTACAACCACGAACATAAATGTATTTTATGTCAGAGATCAACACAAAGTGACACAATTGTGAAGTGGAAAGAAAATGATAAATGGTTTTTCAATTTTTTTTTTTTTTTTTTTTTTACAAATATCTGAAAAGTGTGGCATACATTTGTATTCAGCCCTTTACTCTGATACCCCTAACTAAAATCTAGTGGAACCAATTGCCTTCAGAAGTCACTTAATTAGTAAATAGAGTCCATGTGTGTAAGTTAATCTCAGTATAAGTACAGCTGTTCTGTGAAGCCCTCAGAGGTTTGTTGGAGAACCTTGTTGAGTAAACCGCATCATGTAGGCCAAGGAAAACACCAGACAGGTCAGGGGTAAAGTTGTGGAGACGTTTAAAGCAGGATTAGGTTATATATATATATATATATATATATATATATATATATATATATAAAAAACCCAAGCTTTGAACATCTCCATGGAGCACTGTTCAATCCATCATCCAAAATGGAAAGATTATGGCATAACTGCAAACCTACCAAGACATGGGAGTCCACCTAAACTGACAAGGAGAGTATTAATCAGAGAAGGGACCAAGAGGACCATGGTAACTGGAGGAGCCGCAGAGATCCACAGCTCAGGTGGGAGAATCTGTTCACAGGACCACCATTAGTCATGTACTCCACAAATATGTCCTTTATGGAAGAGTGGCAAGAAGAAAGCTATTTTTGAAAGAAAGCCATAAGAAGTCCCGTTTGCAGTTTCCGAGAAGCCATGTGAGGGACACCGCAAACATGTGGAAGAAGGTGCTCTGATCAGATGACTTTTTGGCCTAAAAGCAAAACTCTGTGTGGTGGAAAACTAACACTGCACATCACCCTAAACGCACCTCAAATCCTCACCTCCCATCCTCACCGTGAAACATGGTGGGGCAACATCAAGTTGTGGGGATGCTTTACCTAAGCAGGGACAGGGAATCTGGTCAGAGTTGATGGGAAGATGGATGAAGCCAAATACAGAGCAATCTTAGAAGAAAACCTGTTAGTCTGCAAAAGACTTGAGACTGGGGCGGGGGTTCACCTTCCAGCAGGATAACGACCCTAAACATACAGCCAGAGCTACAATGGAATGGTTTCAATCAAAGCATATTCATGTGTTAAGCTGGATACACACTATACATTTTTCTTTAGATTTTTTTTTTTTCCTTTAGACTTGCCTAAACCATATAATCTGAGGTCAAACCCAAACACTTTTAATTTGTATGCAATCAGGCAGGGCCTTGAACTACATAGTTAAAGGTAAATCGAACAACAAAAGTTGTATAGCGTGTATCCAGCTTTAAGGGCCATACACACTATAAGATTTTCTGAAGCCTTTTTTTTTTTTGTGTATGGCCCATTAGAATGGCCTAGTCAAAGTACAGACCTAAATCCAATTGAGAATCTGTGGTAAGACCTAAGCCCCGTACACACGATCAGATTATCGAACGATCTGTCGTCCGTTTTTTGTGGCATGCTAGTCTGATGTGGAAAGTGAAGAGGTTATTTTCATACGAATTTTCCCGTACGACAGAATTCTACTTCAGAAGTGATGTCATGTGTTTGATTGTTTTGTATGTGTTCTTTAGTCTCTGAGCATGCCTAGTCTTGCTCTTAAGATTTTTTATATCATATAGCCTGCACATCAGGATTTTGTCAGCCAAAAAGTCAGAGTTGGCTGTCCAAAGCACCATACTAACAATCCGAAAATCAGCAGATCGGTCGTCGGACGAATTTTCCCTTCAGATTTTCTTATCGTGTGTACGGGCCTTTAAGCTGGATACACACAATACAATTTTCTTTTGTTTTTTCCCTTTTTAGATTTACCAAGACCATATAATATGAGGTCAAACCTAAACATTTTCAATTTGTATGCAATCAGGCAGGCCCTTGCACTACATGGTTGAAGGTAAATGTAAAGGAAATCGGACAACAAAAGTTGTATAGTGTGTATCCAGCTTTACAAATTGCTGTTTACAGACCAATCTGTCAGCGCTTGAGCTATTTTGCAAAGCAGAATGGGCAAAAGTTTTACTCTCCTAGATGTGCAAAGCTGGTAGAGATCCCCAAAAAGACCTGCAGCTGTAATTGTAGCGAAAGGTGGTTCTACAAAGTATTGACTCGGGGAGGCTGAATACAATTGCACGCCGCACTTTTTAGATATCTGTAAAAAAAAATAAAAATTTAAATCATTTTTCTTCCACTTCACAATTATGTTTATCACATAAAATACCAATAAAATACATTTACGTTTTTGGTTGTACCATGACAAAATATGGAAAATTTTCATGGGGTAGGAATGCTTTTTCAAGGCACTGTAGATCTAAACCCTAACTAGATGAGTTATGTGTAGCATAAACAATGGCATCATGTTTTCTATGAAATGCAGTTTTCCATTTTTTTTTTTTTTTTTTTTTTTTACTTTTTTTCTGCAATTCAGGCTCTATTCACACCAATGTAGATGCGGCTATGCACGTGGGCTTAGGGCAGCTCATTAATCTTAGTGGGCTGTCCTACATGTTCACAATTGCACAAAAGAAGCAGTGCATTTGGGGTGCCATTAAGAATGAATCGCACCACACCTGCCTGTTTACATAATGCCCAGACTAATGCCTCGTACACACGCAACGATTATCGGCCGACCGATCGTCCGACTTTTGTCCAGAGTTGCGTTTTGTTGGTTGGAATGTGCTCTAGACTGCGCACAAATTTTCTCGGCCAACAAAAATCTACTTCAGAAGTGATGTCATGTGCTGGTTTACTTTCCGTGTGTTTTTTCATCTCTGAGCATGCCCAGTCTTGCTCATCAGATTTTTGTCTGCCGAAATCTGTATTACTGACGGAAAATCGGCCGTTGTATTGACGGCCAACAAATTTTATAGCCTGCACACCAGATTTCTTTTTCGGACGAAAAGTCTGAGTCGGTTGTCGAAAGCATCATACTAACAAGCCGAAAATCGGCCGATCGGACGTTGGCCAAAAATTCACGGCCAACTATCGATGCGTGTGTACGAGGCATAAGTTTAGCAGCATTATATTTAAAATTAAGCCGAATTCCAGCTTTGCTATTATTTTTTTAAATCGTGTTTGTGGTGTTTTTTTTTTTTTTTTTTTTGAGCCAATCTGGCCCAACCTAATACCTGGACTAAGGCCGCTATCAGTGCTATGGAAACTGTACCATCAGGAACTTTCAGTATACAGTGCTGTTTTATGGCAATGGTACAGAGAGATCATGAACATGACGCTGCTCAGCCATTCACAGGAAGCTTTGTATTTGATCAATGAATAAAAGCCTTCCTTTTAATGGCTGAGGTGAAGTTCATGACCTCATCCCGGCCTCTCCAACACAGCCATTCAGGGGAAGCCTGACTCTATTTTGTTGCAGGACAGAAAGTCCCCGTACTGCTGCCAGAGCACAGTGCTGTATATTGTACGATTTTGAAAGTGGTTGAGTGGTTTGTTAAACCTGTGGTTGAAGAAAAGAAAATTTGCATAATTTATTGCCCTCCTAACTTTTAAGCATAGTGCTGCAAAATTCACAACACATGGATTGTCCATTCATTAGTTTAGCCACTTTACCACCGGAGGATTTTGCTGTCTTCCGTCCAGGCCACTTTTTGCGATTCGGCGCTGTGCGACTTTAACTGACAATTGCGCGGACATGCGACGCCGTATCCAAACGAAATTTACGTCCTTTTTTTCCCACCAACAGAGCTTTCTTTTGCTGGTATTTGATCACCTGTGCGATTTTTACTTTTTGCGCTATACACAAAAAAAGAGCGTTTATTTTGAAAAAATAACAATATTTTTCACATCTTTTTATATGAAATTCCCCCCCAAAAAAATGTAAAAATCAAAATTTTTTTTAATTTTTGGCCAATTTGTTTTTTGCTACATATTTTTGGTAAAAAAAATCACAATAAGCGTATTTGTATTGGTTTGTGCAAAAGTTATTGCGTTGACTAACAAAGGGAAAGATTTCTGTCATTTTTTTTTTTTTTTTTTTTAACGCGTAATGGCGGTGATCTGCGATTTTTTTTTTTTTTTTTTTTTTTTTTTTTTTTTTTTTTTTTTTTTTTTTTTTTTTTTTTGGGGGTCTGCGACATTGCGGCGGACAGATCAGACCCTTGACTGACATTTTTGACACTTTTGGGGGTACAAGTGACATTACTGCAGTAATCAGTGCTATATATATATATATATGCACTGTTACTGTAAAAATGACACTGGCAGGGAAGGGGTTAATTTTATTGGAGAGGGAGGGGTTGATGTATGCCTGGTGCTTACTGACGTGTGGGGGGGGGGGGGGGAGGTGACAGAGTGACACAAGGACAGATCCAGGGTTCAGCTATGCTGAACCCTGCCTGTCACTTCAGAGATCCGCCTGCTGTGTTTACACACAGCGGGCGGATCTCCAGACTCGATCCCCGACGATCGGGTAAGGAGCAGCGGCGATTGCCGCTGCTCCTCCCCTGGCCCGACTCCCGCTGTGACTGAAAACAGCGGGAGCGAGCCTCCGGCGGCGCGCGCGTGCCGCCCACAAGGGGCGGAGTCCAGCAACGTAGGTCTACATCGCTGGACGGGAACGAGCCACTTTGCTGCAGTAGCAGCAAAGTGAGCGGGGGTAAAGTGGTTAATGCAGTTTTCATACACAGGCTGAAGCTTGGAACACCACGTGTAAACCAAAAACGTGTAAAGAGGGTGTTAGTTACACAAGTATGGTTGCATATTTGTAATGACTTTTAAAGCAAAACTCCAACTAAAGCCCCGTGCACATGGGCCGAATGGCGGGCGACATCGGCTGTTTAAAAAAAAAAAAAAAAATGGCAGATATTCAGCCAGTGTGTATGCCAGCCTGTTTGACAGAAGCTGGCTGAGCAAACTGGAAAACCAGCAGCCGACCAGCTCCCAATCAGCACACTAAGCCAGCGGCAGAGAGCGCTGATTGGAGTGTTCTGGAGGGGGGTGGGGGAGAGCAGTCCCCCGGTCAGAACACTGAGCTCTATCTCATTAACATGCCATTTTTAACCCTCTGTTTTAGCACTGTTCAAATGTAGTTTTTACAGCTGATGAGAACTGCAAACACAGTACAGACGGGGTTAATTATCTTAAACATTACAATAGTATTAGCCTTGGCAGTGAGGCTAGCCACAGCGCTTGCTGAATGTACCCCTAGTGATATGAAATAATAGTGGTTCAAATAGTAATCAAGTTCTTGTACATGACCAGATGTATAGATGCACTAAGTACTGAAGACGTCACAGGAAGTGACGAAACGCGTTAGTTTGGAACGCATAGCGTAACGACATTGCGTCGGATGGAACCCAAGTCGGAAACCTCAGCTCGCCGCTCTGCAGAGAGGATGTGCGGTGTGATACTGGACCGCTGGACAGTCATTTTTTCTACTTGTTTTATATTACTACTTTTAACTCATTATTGGGGAATAAAAACTTAATTTTACTACACCATCTGGAGCCTTTACTTTTTCCCACATATTTTTGGCCTATACCCACCATCCCACTGGAGAATTAAAGGGGAACCCATCCCGGCCCTGGGGGCCAATAAAGCGTGAGTGGTCCTAATGCCATAAGGCATATAGGACCCATTGGATCTGGTAAGTCATTTAATTTACCCACACCACGGTGGAAAAATCGATGTCACAAGAAATAATGGATACCCACTTTAAGCACCTGCACTTTGAATCTACTGGATAAGCACATTTGCACAAGGACTTTTATTATTTGAACTGTCTGGTCACAACAGTCACCTATTTGGACTTGGATTATATCATACATTGTTTATTTGCCATGTGCACTTTTAATTTTCACGAATGTTTATTGATTATTTTGTACAACTATTTTTATCTATGATCAGTCATTGATGCAATCGGGTACTTAGTGCATCTATACATCTGGTTATGTACAAGAACTTGATTACTATTTAAACCAATATTCTTTCATATCCCTAGGGGTACATTCAGCAAGCGCTGTAGCTAGCCCCACTGCCAAGGCTAATACTATTATATACTATACTACTCCTATAGCTGCTGCTGCACCATTCACTATTTATTTATATTTATTGTTAACACACACTCCCTGGCGCAGGAAATATACCTTGGTATATTATCTCACATCTTAAACATTACGCCACAACCCCCTCCCAAACAATACAAAGCATGTAAGGATTTTTTAGCAGGTAAAAGACTTAAAAAGGTAAAAAAATCAATCTGTTTTTTTTAAGTTAGGCCAGCCATAGACTATGCAAATTTCTTTCAGCAGGAGTGCTGACGGGGGAATCCCTGCTGCCCTAGACAGTGTCAAGACGGTGATTATTGCTAGTGGCTATAGCAGCGATTGATCAACTTAGTCTATTCAGCCTGCCCATACACAGTTAGAATTTCGGCCGGCCTTATTCTATGGTAATGGGGCAATGTAATAAATATTAATGTAGGTGTTACCCAATTTTGGCTGCAAAAGTGTAAATACACTTTTTTTAATGGTGTATTAAAAGAAGTTCAGGAATAAAAAAAAAAAAAAAAAAAAAATCATTATACTTACCTAGATGGCTGCAGCACCGATCTCAGCTGCAGCTGCCCCCCACTGATCCCGACTGATCGCTCAGTTCTCAGTATTCTGTCTGCAGAGAGCCATGACTGTCGGTCTCACTGGAGCGTTGGGTGTGGAGGGGGCAGGGGCTGAAAGCTCAGGCTTTCATTAGCTCGTTTTAGAGGCAGAGCCAGCTGCTGGTTCAGGCTTCTGGGCAGATTCTGACTGTAAAGTCGGGATCCTTCCCAGATCCTGGACCACCTGAATGACATTGACTGGCAGTGGTGAAATGGATAAAGGGGGAGAGAGGCACCACAGCGCTGAAAATAGTGTCGGAAAAGTAATACACTACACCATATTGGTCTCCTTGGCGCCTCCCCCCCCCTTTTGTTTCAGATGCCGGCGCTCCAAGCCAGAATGCAGCAGGCAGTCTGGTGTCAATCAGTCTAGATCAGTGTCTCCAAACTTTCAAGACAAAGAACCAGTATACTATACTTCAGACGGGCCGGACTGTGGCCAGTGAGTAGAAAAGTCCTGGCATCGGTTACAACGCCTCATGAATGGTGTCAGTGGGGGAGGAATAGTGCCCCAACCTTTGTGTTAGTGGGGGAGGAATAGTGCCCCATCCTTGGGGTCAATAGGGGAGGAATAGTGCCCCACCCTTTGTGTCAGTGGGGGGAGGAATAGTGCCCCACCCTTTGTGTCAGTGGGGGGAGGAATAGTGCCCCACCCTTTGTGTCAGTGGGGGAGGAATAGTGCCCCAACCTTTGTGTCAGTGGGGGGAGGAATAGTGCCCCAACCTTTGTGTCAGTGGGGGGAGGAATAGTGCCCCAACCTTTGTGTTAGTGGGGGGAGGAATAGTGCCCCACCCTTTGTGTTAGTGGGGGGAGGAATAGTGCCCCACCCTTTGTGTCAGTGGGGGGAGGAATAGTGCCCCACCCTTTGTGTCAGTGGGGGGAGGAATAGTGCCCCACCCTTTGTGTCAGTGGGGGGAGGAATAGTGCCCCAACCTTTGTGTCAGTGGGGGGAGGAATAGTGCCCCATGGGCCAGATAAAGGCAAGCAAAGGGCCGCATACGGCCCCCAGGCCGCAGTTTGGAGACCACTGGTCTAAATAAACAGCTCTACCTCCAGGATTCTGTCTTACATTACAAAGTATTGTGACAATTTGTATCCGTTTTGCTAAATTGACACTGTTTTATTTTGATTTTGAAACAATTTTCAGTTCATACAACAGTTTTTGTAGCTCAGACACTGACTGTCAGCTCACTCATCAGGTCTATTACCAGTTGCTTTCTTAAAACACCTGAACTGGGAATGAACGCCACGAGCATATTTTTTCTTTTTCTAAAAGTTATGGTAACCCTTTCCAGTAAACTGGAAAGAGCAGGTTTTAGGGACCCCCATTCTTGTCTCTTAGGTTAGCAGAAATTTAATCTACTTATATTTTTCAATCCCTGCCTTCATTTGCACACAGACCACCCTAGATAATGCCCATATGTGATGCTGAGCTTTTGTGATCGAGGGGAGGACCAGGGACAATAAAGTCTGGGGAGAAAATAGCTGGATGTCCTCCAGCCAGGAAATGAGGCGGACTCGGATATACTGCATCTAATGTACGCCATGGGATGTTCGCAATTTAGTGAAATCGAAGTAAGTGATTTTAGAGCAGAAGAGGCACTTGTCCATGACTGAAGGTAAGGCTGGAGTTCAAGCTTTGTGTCCCCAAACTATTTTTTATTTTTTTTTCATCCAAGTCCTCTTTCCAGGAAAGCACAGGTGAGAACATGACTCCACCCCTAGAGGTAGAAAAAACAATAGTTGGATGTTAAACAACGCTTGCCGACAGTACATATACGACGGTAAGGAGGCTCTCCTGTGCACAATCACGTACCTGTACATGATTCTGCACGTCTGGGGCGTGCCGCCTGCGACCTGCTCTTGCTGTGATTTGACAGAGCGCTAGCCAATCAGCGAGTTTGGCAGACTCTGTCCGCTGGGACCTGCCAATCGTTCCCGAGAGAAGCAGAATGGCGGTCTGCCGATGTAAACAATGCAGATCGCCATTCTGTGAGAAAGGAAGGTAGTGATCCTGTGTTTTTGCTAAGCAGGAACACGGATCTCTGCCTTCCCATGGTGAAAGCACTCCCTAGGCACACGTTTAACCCTTTGATCGTCCCTGATGTTTACCCCTTCCCTGCCAGTGTCATTAGTACAGTGACAGTACATATTTTTTTTTTTTTTAGCACTAATCACTGTATTAGTGTCACTGGTCCCAAAAAAAATTATGTCACTTCGTATCCAATCAATATGCGCTTATTGGGATTTTTTCTTTTTACCAAAAATATGTAGCAGAATAAATTGGACTAAACTGATGAAAAAAGTTTGATTTTTAATTTTTATTGGATGTGGTGCTTTTTTTTTTTTTTTTTTTTTTTTTTTTTGTATGAACATTTTTTACACAAGGGTTGAGATAAGATCATGTGGGTTTAATCTTAACTTGTCAGAGTACAATGCTGCAGCTGATGCAATGGATAAAAAAATCGCAGGTTAAGTCAAGGAACAAAATGCTGCAGGTAAATATTTAATGCTTTCAGCGTATTCTGTATACAAACTTGTGGCATAATCTATATAATCTATTTTTTACAGTTTAGGAAAGGGTGTAAGTTTTAGAATTCGGCTCTCATTATTAAAATATTTTAGTTATAATATTGTAGCTCTGGTAGAGCTAGAGTCCTTTTAAAGTGGTTCTAAAGGCAGAAGGTTTTTTTTTTTTTTTTTACCTTAATGCATTCTATACATTAAAGTAAAAAACCTTCTGTGTGCAGCTCCCTCCCCCAGCCCCCCTTATACTTATCTGAGCCCCATCTCGATCCAGCGATGCAGTCAGACTGCCGCAGTACTGAATGGGAAGAACTGAGTTGTGTATGGCCATCCTTAGTGATGATGAAAGCATTCATAGGTTGGAAGTGTTCTCTACCACCCCCCCAAAGGAAGTTCCTAATTGTCCTTGGGATTGAATCCTGGGCAGATTGGTTTTAAATAGTGGAGAGAGAACAAAATGTTTGTCCGTTTTTATTGCTGTCTGTGCCCCCCATTAAAGAGATTCACCCTCCTTGTTTATTCTGTTTTCCATCATAATTGAAAATGAAAGTAGAAGAAAATCTCAAATGTTAGGTTGTCCCCAGAAAAATAACAGAAGGGAAAAAGTTAAATGTGGACAGTACTTCTGGAGACCTGGGGGACCCCCAAGGAATTCCCATAATTTGAACTATTTCTTCTCACTTCCTGTATAGCTATGGGACAGGAAGTGAAAGGGAAATCTCCGTAATGGGGCACAGATGACAACAACAAAATAACCTGACAGAGGTTATAACTCTATCTAAAATGGGGGGGGGGGGGGTGAGGGTGAAGCTTTGCCTATAGTTCTTCTTTAGCAAATAGACAAGCGAGTTCTCCATGAGTGCTGGATACTGCTGACTTCCACTTCCATGGAGTTTTCATAGATAAACATCACAAGTAATTTGCATTTGGTGTTTGCTAATAAAGCCAATAATCTATTCCTGAATGAACACTACCTGTTTATGTGAGCCTGTGTGTTGGAAGTTATCTGAAATAGTGAACAAATTCTGACATGGTTCCAAAATAATCCCATTTTATCTTCATCTACTGTGGGAAATGCCCTGGGAACAGGTTTCCATGGCTACATTGGTTAGTTTTTGTCATGTTTTGTCATAGCGGATTAAAGGATAAATTCTCATAACAATCTCTTCTCTACACTCCCCTCTTACAGCATTTTTGTAAATGATCGTACTTGCCAGTAACAGCAGAATTACAGGTAAATTCTTGAGGGGCGGAGAGCCACTGTCAGATTAGAGGTGAACGTCATGCCCAAGAGGGTTAAGGCAGTGCTGGAAAAAAATTATGGCCACACAAAATATTGACCGAAGAGGAGGTTCAGTGCCGCTCCGTGCAATACCACTGCAAAGTGCAGGCAACCATACTATGTTTTAATAAAAAAGTTTTGACATTAGTGTGCAACCATCTTTTCCTACAACGCAAGCATACCTTTAATTTCCATGCAAATCAAGTGTGATGAGGTGATTAAACTTCCCTTCCCTACACCTCCCTCCCTATCACTTCATTCTATTAGTGCCGGTTTCCACTAGTGCGACTTGACACATGTCAAGTCGCACAGCAAGTCATAAGCCATTGATTTCAATTCGGCCCGTTTCCACTGCCGCGACTTCAGTTGCGGCGACTGGAGCCGGCTTCAGTGCGACTTCCCTCTATAATGAGGGACAAGTCGCACTGAAAGCCGCAGTTTACTTTCGCTACGAAGTCGCGCTAGAAGTAGCACGACTTCGTAGCCGCGGCAGTGGAAACAGAGCCTTACTGAAGTTCAGATATGTGCATTTTCTCCATCTATATAGCTTTATTGCTTAAAGTGGTCTTTAACCAGCTTTTTGTCATTGCACTCCTACCCACCTCTAGCAGTTAGGATCATTTTTAATTCTTTAATTTACTCCTCCTTCTTTTTTTTTTTTTTTGGAGAGCCTTCCCTGCACATCGTGGTTTCTCACCCATGTAAGAATGAGATATTCAGTTAAAGTGGAACTTCACTCTCCCAATCAGCATTGATTATTTTTAATCCTCTTGTTACTAGCATTAGTAAATAGGCAAATATATCATCATTTAATTGTAATTTTGTTTTTTTTATTTAGTTACTTCCTGGTTTCTTGCCTAGGCAAATGTTATACATCCCAGGAGTCTTCAGGAGGGGAGGGGTTTTCTCAGCTAAGCACACTCTCCTTCATGCATGCTTGAAGTAAGGGCAGATGGATTCCAGGAAGTAAATGCTACATGAACCATTTGACCTTACTCAAGATGGCCACAGCCAGAAATGCTAGGGGGTTGTTTTTCAAAGTGATTTCTCAACAAAATAAATCATGGAGAAATGGATGAAGGGGGGAGTTTGCTTTGAATATTAATAATGAATGAAATGTTTTTTGTTTGTGGCATGCAAGTGCCTCATCAGGAGGAATGGTTCTCTACTGGTTCGTTTATATTTTTCTCAAGTCGTCTTCCAGGACAGCCCATGAGACCTAGGGCTCCTCCTAACAGGACAGGAAACACGTTAACCCCACCAGATAAAAGGCGGTCCCCCAGTCCTCACACTTCAGTATTAGTGTTTCCTCCAGACAGGAGGTAACATGTTTCCTGGTTCTTTGGTCTCATGGTCTGTCCTTTGGAGACTTGAAAGAATCTTACTTACCTTCTGCTGCTCAGTGCGATACCTCTACTTACAGGTTAGTGGTGGCTGCTCTTTCTCCTGAAACGGCCAGAACGGTTGATGGCATCCTAGGAAGCAGGAGGGAGTCTATTCCGATCCATGTGATGTTTTGGCAGCGGGGGAGGTGCTCAGACAGTACACATGCACTGAGGTGTGTTTGCTGTTCCCTTTGCAGGCTTTCCATTTTTGGGCGCGTGCGCAGTGCATGCCATGCATTTTCTGGCTGCTTAAAGTCCCGGGCCACCTGCAGCTGCCCTGGCGGAGTGATCTTCCTTCACTCAGCTCCCCACTCAGTAGTCGGACTGAGGGCGATAGAGAGTGAGAGGCTGTGAGGTGGCAGGCAGCTGACAGCATCCAGGAGGAGAGGTGAAGCCAGAATTCATCATGGCTGCTGCAGTGTTGCTGTGTGTTATTAAGGCTTTTCAGCCGGGGGATCTGTCTGCTAATACCCCGCTGAGTGAAGTGGGCAGATGACAGATCCATGTCCACTACGCTTATGCAGAGCGGACCTGGACACAGCCGGTCTGCTCTAAGGATTACTGGTGTAAACAAACTGGCTGTCTGTTTACACCAGACTGTCCTCCAATCCAATCCTCTAGAGGGGAAGGGATTCACTTCCGTTTTCGGTTAGCGAATCAGATTTGAGGTATGCGGGTGTAAAAGTCCCATTTAGATCCATCGCTTTATAGTAGTGAATGGAGGGTTAGATCTGCTCCACCTGAAAAATGGACAGGTGGACCTGAGCAGACCTGTCGTGTGAACCCAACCCTTACATTTTCCCTTTAACTGCTTGCTCCACGCCGGCAGTACATTTTCTGCAGCAGGGTGGCATGGGCAGGCTTGATCACATACATGTATGCAATACAATCTGTTCCAGGTTAGGGACTCGCAAGCGTGTGCCTGCTGCTAACCCACTCTGTTATTGGCTACAGTGGGATTTTGTCAGCAGGTCCTGGCCAATGATTTATGGCCGAGACATGCTGATCAGCTGTAGCCAATCACAGCACAAAGTCCTGTGTTTACGTACTCAGATCAGCAATCTGGCTATTTCTTCTCCCAAAAATAGCCAGATCTATAAAAGCAGCACATGTTACACACATGACTCTCAATTAACCCCTTTATTGCCCCTTGATGTTAACCCAGCCAGTTCCATCAATATAGTGTACACTGTATTGGTGTCAATATTGATGTCAGTGTCAATTAGGCTAGCCATCGATGGTGACAATGTTACTCAGTTTAGCAGGGACCGGCAAAGATATGGACCATATATGTGCAGGCAGATTGTACACAAGTGATAGATCGACTTGTCCTGCCTTTCCCATTTTTACATGTGCTTATTGTTTCAAGGCGGGGTCTAGGGAGGGGCCAGGGGCAGGATGGGGCTGAAGGGGCCCTATCAGGTAGGCTGTACAAGACCCCATGATTTCTGTCAGCGACCCTGATTGTGGAGAGGAGTGCTCTATTGTAAGACTCTCTAAGAAAACAAATTGGGATGGGAGAGGAGGTGTTTGTGAGAAATCTTTTGGGTGGGATTTGACTATCCCGGTCAGGATTTTTTAAGCCAAAGCATGGCAAAGGTTTTTGTCTGTGGCACACAGCTGGGCAGAATGTTGGAAAAACCGTATTGGAGTCCTTGTATATGTAGCTGACAAGTTGTGTTTTTAGCTAGAAAATGAACTTTTTTTTTTTTGTACATGGATTCAGGCTTTTTACTCTTGTTGTGACATGACTTTCTCTGTACTTTCTCTATTTGACCTTCTCTGGGAAGCCTTTCTAGTGCTAATTACCCATGCCTGGACAGGAGGAGCTGCCAATTCCATTGTCTGCAGTCTTTACATTTTCTTGGCTCCGAGTCAGAAGTTGTAAAATCCTGCTTCAGATTCTGCTTATCAATTCGGGTTTTCAAATCTCCCCATGACAAAAAGGCCTCGGCTAAAGATCATGATTCCAGACCATAAATATCTTTCTGTATATAGCTGGCTACACATTACACATTTTTCTTGTTCAATTTCCTTTAGATTTACCCTTAACTATGTAGTGCAAGGGCCTGCCTGATTGCATTAAAATTGAAAGTGTTAAAGTAATATTAAAGTCTCGTTTTAAAAAAAAAAACCTGTTATACTTGTTCTTTGCAGTGGTTTTGCACAGAGCAGCCCAAATCCTCCCCTTCTCGGGTCCCTCAACAGTGCTCTTAACCCCTCCCCCCCACCGGTACCCAAGCAGCCGTGCTTCCGACCCGTGGCCCCCCAATGCTGTACTGTAAAGCAGGCCTCGACAATCCCCGGGCGCCAGGTCGCATTTGCGACTAGAATTAGCGACCTGGCGCCTGGGGTGCCCAGCAGGAGGTGTCCTGTCCCTTTTGCGTCCCCACCTTCTTTCCCGAGTGCACGGACTTCCACGCCGTCCATAAATTGAGGCCCCGGCTTTTCGGCCTTCTTCTGTGAGATGAGAGGCTAGGGGAACTGGCGCCCTCTTGTGGTGGCCGGGAGTAATGCATGTTCTCAATGCCTTCCCTCTCATCTGCTCTTTGGAAGGAGATGGGAAGTTTTTGCAGGCTTTATCTCTCTGTCCAGTTACCTTTGCTTAAAGGTAAGTGGACAGGGAGTGTGGTTATTATTATTAATTTATTTTTTAAATTTAATAAAAATAAAAAAAATTCGGATCAGATAGCATCGGATGGAAAGAGACAGACAGTCTGTTTCCATCCAATTGCGCTATAGAGGAGAGTGGGGTTCTAGTCGTATTTATGTGTAAATTTAGTATCCATTTTATTAAATAAAGCTTGGTTGTTAGTTTAAAAAAAAAAAAAACTGGCTCCTAACTTTTTTAGCTGGCTCCTAGATTTCAGGCAAATTTGTCAAGCCCTGGTGTAAAGGCAGGTTCCCACAGGTGTTGGCTTGTGTAACAGCGTTGTGTACTGCAAGCTTTTGAAAAGCAGTTGCAAAGCTTTCAGCAAGCTTCAAGCAGCTTTTTTTAGTTTCACTTTGTGAATATTATGCCTCGTTTCCACTGAGTGGTACGGTACGGTTCGGTTCAGTACGGTACGGTTCGGTACGGTACACATTGCGTTTCCACTGCCAATAGTACCCTTTTCATGATAGGCGTGGTGTAGCTGGTCACAGCAGGAAAGCTGTGATAGACGATTCTCTGTCAACCAATCAAAGTTCTGCAGAGTGTAGCTCCACCCAGTTGGTACAGGTCTAATGTGCTTGGTACCCCAACGAAAGGGTACCAAAAAGTGGTACGGTTCGGAATTAGGGTACCATTCATAATGGAAACGGCATAAATAGTGTACCGTACCGAACTGTACCAAAAAGCTCAGTGGAAACGCGCCATTAAATACAGATCTTAACTTGAGTGTTTACTAGCATTTTCACAACCTCCCACTCGCCATAGCATTCCTTTACTTGGGCTATTACACCCAGAGGACCAGAGGGTCTGTCTAATCATGTGACAACTGATTGACTGCCACAGTGGTCACATGGCCAGGAGCCGACCATTAGTACAGATGAGCAGTGAGCATGTTTACAGCACATAAACCTATGTTGCCTATAGACGCAAATGTGCAGCATGTGGATGTTAAAGCCCACCCTTTTTGTTGCTGCAAATATGCATTTTGTTAATGGCAACAGAATAAAAAAAGAAAAGCTGCTAGCAGGGTTTCAACATGCTTCCCTTTGTACTAAGTCTTCTAACAGGTTGTTTAACAACCAGTACTCTACTCATGTTAAAGGTCCATGCACACTGGGCTTAAACACTGCTGCTACAGAAGTTTTGCATTTTGCCTGTAGAAGAAGTTCAATGTTCTCCTAAGAGTCCACGCACATTAGGACCTTCTGGTTTATGTTTTTGAGAGGAGTTTTCTGGAAGAAAAAAACACTAAACACGTCTAAAAACGTGTACAAAAAACGCTCTATATGAGGTTTTTTTTTTTTTTTTTTTTTTTCTGCCAAGGGAACTGGCGTTTTTAAGTCCAGTGTGCATGGAGCCTAACTGTGTTTTAACCTGATTAAACTGCAGCAGGAAAGCTTGCTGAAAACTCTGCAAATGCTTTGATCACAGGGCGGCACTGACAGGATCAGCAGTGGGTATTTTTAGCAATTCTCTAACAGATATACCAAAATGCCTAAAGTTTTGATAACAGGCTAAATGCAAAATGGCTGCTGTTAGGGTTTACATACCCTTTAATCTATCACTGGTTCAGAATAAAGCTAACATTATAAAGCCTGCCATACATGACTCTGGTGATTTAAGGCCAGTTCACATTGGCGCGGTGCAGTTTGACGGCATCGCAGGTGCAGCACAGTATACTCACAGGTTTGATGTGGGCTAGCTGCAAGTGGAATTTTGGTGCCCTTTCAGAAAGCACACCAGAACTGAAAGATAATAGAAGTCAATGGAAAAACGTTGCTAACTGCACCAAATTTATTGGTGCACTGCACTGCATCTGCGGTGCGGTCAAGCTGCACCACATCAGTGTGAAAGGGGCCTAACTACTGGCAGGGAGCTCAGGTGCACCACCCAACTCTTTGGAGAGACTGACAGTTGATGTGCCTGTACAGTGCACCTAGCAGTACACAAGCAGTCAGGACTTGGGCAGTTGTCCCTTGATGCATGCTGCTAGGTGCACTTTCCATCCGCAGCAGCTGTTAGCCTTTCTATTAAAGGAGAAGTACAGCCAAAGCTCGTTCTACACTCCTGTGACCCATTTTTAGCTAAAGCCCACTGTTGGCTGATGTCACAGAGCCGGTCCCGGGTCGTGCAGGATAATGAAATCAGGATCCACCTACATGCCTTGACCAGTACCTGGCTCAGCCTCTCAGCGAGCTGCTAAGAGCCTGAGCTGACTGCTCCTGCCCCCTCCACAGCCTGCCCCTGTTTCAGTGAGCGTGGAGGAGACAGAGAGCTGGTGACTGATAGTCACTAGCTCTCTGCTCAGGGAGCCCTGAGAACAGAGCAATCAGCCTTGTTTGATCGCTCGGTTGTCATTGTTAGAGCTGGCTGGGGACAGATGCAGCATCATACTGATGCTGCATCCACCTAGGTAAGTATGATTCAGAAGAAAAGCAAAACCCCCATACTTCTCAGGTTTTGACAGGCTGCATGGTGTACCTGTGCCTTCCGCCCCCAACTAAAAGCCAGAGCCCGGTGCGCCAGAATTAAACACCCAGTGTGCATGGGGACTAATAGTGCAGACCCAAAAAATGATGCCCGCTCCAGCCTAGAAAGACCCTCTAGCTCAGGCATATCCAACCCACGGCCCTGTACCGCAGGCAATGCGGCCCAACGGCCGCGGAACTCCAGACAGTCTCCCGCGGTGTTGCCAACCGCCCGTTAATTTACGGGCAGCCCGTAAATTTCAGCCCGTTTTCAGGCTGCCCATAAATGCCCCTTACGGGCAGTGGTGACTGTAAAAAAGATGCCTGCCGGGCTCGGGAAAGCTTGTACAGGCTCAGCTGGGTGGGCACATGCACAGTAGAGTAATAGCGCCGCCTGGCGGCATTTTTAAGTGAAAGGCACAATCGTTTTCGGTGGCGCCTCGCTGCCACAGCAGAGAAGGAGTCGAGGAAGACTGGCTCAGAATGAGGAGGACAGACACTCATCTGAGTGAGGGGGACAATATTACAGCCATAAAGGGGGCAGAGGTTGGAGGACACACTGATGTGCCTGTGGAGGGGTGAGAGGGGCACAGCATAGGAGGACACTAATGTCTAGAGGTAAGATGGATAGGAGGAAACTACCATGTCTGCGCAGCCTCTGACCAGCTCCTGTACCCATAACCGCAGCCTCTGACCAGCTCCTGTACCCATGACCGCAGCCTCTGACCAGCTCCTGTACCCATGACCGCAGTCTCTGATCATCTCAACAATTATCAAATCACTGAAGTGGTCATGGAGGTTAAAGTGTTCCTTTAATATCTCTCAGAAGAAGTAAACCTCTGTATACTGATTCCATTTCGTTTGATCAACCTCTAGTTGTGTTAAATTAGTGTGGGAAGGGCACAGCGGCGCTTTATTACCGTACTTATATACCTTAACTATAGTATATATTTTATATGCGGCCTGAGAAAATTTCTCTACACTCAATGTGGCCCAGAGAAGCCGAAAGGTTGGACACCCATGCCCAGCTTCTATAAATTTTAGTGCTCCTTTCTGTTACTGTATTTTGTAAATATAATTTTTTTTTTGTGTGTGAGCAGTGAACAAAGTCACCCCCACACAGCACAGGGGGAGATAGAAGAGAGCAGATTGCACTGCAGGTGGTGGGATTCCACAAGTCTGATACCATGGGAAAATTCTGTACAGAGTATACAGCAGACAAAGGGAGTGCTAATGTAGCAATTTCTAATCTGACATGTTTTCTTGTTTCTGAATGGTTTTATGAATGTTCACCCTGACTGCACTTAGTTACAGTTTACTGCTATCTGTATGTCTGTACAGTTTATGGTGTGGAATATTTGTGAGGGCTTCTTTTTTTTTTTTTTTTTCAACATTTAGGGAAATTATGGGTAAAGCACACATTTATTATGTATTAGCCCTCTTGCACACTGCAGCCTAAAAAATGCTCAGTACAGTAATCCCCCGCTACATCGCGGTTCAGTTTTTGCGGTCCCGGTAATTTGCGTTTTTTTTTGTAATGTTATTTTACTATATAAATCATTAAAAATGAAAGATTTTTGTGTTTTTCATGGCTCTTGCTCTGTCTCTAAGTATCTTTTATGTGTTTAAATGAGTTTCTATTGTTTTAAAAGTGTGTTTAAAGACCTTAAAATGCTTTTACACGTACAGTGACAGTAAAAAAATCATGCCTACAATGCATTTTAATAGGGTTTTTCTATTTCGCGGAATTTCACTTTTCGCGGCTGGGTCCGGAACGTAACCCCCGCAATGGAGGGGGGTTTACTGTACAGTTTTTTTTTTTTTTTTTGTATGAGCTAAAATAGAGCCCATTCATTGTAATGTGCCTATGCACACAGGTGCGTAAATGTGCGCCGCGTATTCTTCAGTAAGAACAAAATGGAGAAATCTGCATTTTTGGACAGTAATTTGCGCCTAATGCGCACACGATCATACTGTTAATCTGAAAAAAAATTTGCATACTCAGAGGCGCGAAAATACGCAAATGTGCGCTTTTCAATAAGACAAAAATTACGGCTGAAATAGGAGATGCTCAAACAGGAGTATCGTGTGCAAGAGGCCTTATGGTTGGTCATTTCTCTTTTTTTAAGGTAAATGCACAAGTGTTTCGGGCAGCCCCATTCGTGTCAGTCGGAACGAATCCACTGCACACAATTTGACAGTAGTGTGGGTGCCGGTGCGTGGCTCCGAATGCACACTGTCTGTTTTGGGGACGGGGCACCTGCACGACTATCAGATTGGGAACAGCTGCTAAATGGGATTGCCTGCATGGTGATTCACACAACACCGGTGTGTCCCTGTGTGGACAGGTGGGGCGCTTGCAAGGACATACGCAATAGTACCTGTATGTGAACAAGGACTTGGAGACCCCATCACAAACTAAAAAATTGTGGGTAAAGCACAGAACAATAATTTGAATGCTAAATGCTTTTTGCGGTGTTTTTTTTTTTCATTTCCAGAACATTAATCAAAAAACAAAGATGCAATGTGCCTCTGAACTTGCTAGCAGATTTGGCTTTTTCAACATAGTCTGTTCCCTAGCACAGCCCCCTTCTTCCTTGCTCATCCTATCCCTCTCCTCTTTTGGAAGGGTCTAATTAACTGTCTGCCTGGTTGTCAACTTCCCTCACCACCCCCCATAAATGTTTCTGTAGCTGCTGAGGGAGGAGTGAAGGGGAAAACTATAGAATGTTGCATTAGTGACAGCTCTGAATTTGCAGTGTCATGGCTGATTAATCCCCCTATGTCTGTTATCCTTCACCCAGGTTGTTCCAAGTCACTAAATGGACAAGCCACTATTTATTTATTTTTTTTCTGGATCACATTCCATGCCTCACCATTTCTTCTGTTTTGTAACACAAATACCGGATTGCTATTATTATGAAAGCATGCTTGGTGATCTCTCTGTTATTTGCTCTGTCTGCTTGGTCTGTGTCAAATCTAATTACTAATTAGTTCTCACCTGTAGCGCACTAGACTGAGAGACTTGGGATTGTGGGATATATAGTTTCTTCATAGGAAATTCAGGTTCTCTCACTACAGACAGAGGTCATGCATTAACCTGTGCAGTGCCATGTCTTGTTTATGAACACAAACCTAAAATTCTTACACATGTTAAGATTTACAATGAAACTACATTTTTAATGCATATCTTATGCAGGTGAAAAACCTAAAGCACAGTTAGGAAGGTTTATAATGCCTTTAGGGATAGGTAAACTGCAATATAAAAACATTTTTGGGTTTAGATATGCTTTGTGTACATCCATCGTTAGAGAATTATGGTGGCTTTCATTGCCAGCTGCTTCATCTGAAAATGCTAACTTTCTAGCTGCTGTTCTGTTGTTTTCACTTTTCAATACAGTCTGAATCATTGACCTTTGTGACTTAAGAACACAAAGATAATATAATACAGAATACCAGTCCTTGGCTGATGGCTGCATTTTATTTTTTCAGACGAAGTACACTTTCTGCAGATGCAGAGAAGGAGCTGGGCAGAAAGGACGGGCATGCATAGTAAAGTTAGGGGTTTTTCATGAGTGCCTGTGACAGTTCCTCAATTCTATTAACCCCCGCCATACCAATGATTACAGTGGGATGAGGACTGTGCGGGGGACTTCCTGTCCTAGGATGACATTGTTACAACTATGTAGATATACGGTACAGTGATTGATATCAACCTAGGACAGGAAGTGTGCTACTGACAGGATCACCAAGGGGGAAAAAACCTTGAAGAGTCAATGCAGCCACCACAATCAAGTACTGGCAAGCTGAATTGTATAAAAATGTGTTCTTGGGTTTAGATACGCTTTATCAAATGTTGTTTTTGTCTTGTTTTGTTTTTTCATAATGTTTTATTGAAAGGTTTGGCATTTATTGATTACTTATTTATCCAAAATATGACTAAATATCTGTTTGTGCAAAATAAATAGTTATTTTTCTTATTGTTTGCAGGTCATCTTTGAGTGTGGACATAGTCTCCATGTAGAGGTAAGCAGTTATGGCTTCTGCCAGAAGGGCTAGTCTAAGTTAAATCACAGGCTCTGGGATGATTAGCATCTAACATACCGTACTTCTGTTTTTAAATTAGGTTTCCAGTGCTATACTAACTTTACAGCGGTGCAGTACTCCACTCTAGAACAGTTCAGTCTCCTACACAAATGTGGACTAGAAGCTATGTCCAGGCTTCTTTTTAGTCTTTCTGTTGCATTATAGCCTTTGTTTTATTCTTATTTGTTTTTAGCACTCTAGCACCAGTTGTAATTGTTTGGGTTTGTTCGCACGGGGCGCTTTACTGCAGGCCCAGTGCAGGTCTGTGTTTTCCCAGCAAGAGAATGCACAAGTGCATTTTGAGACCTGCATGTCCTATTACAACACAGTGCTGTATGCTGGGTGTCCAGTGCGCCTCTGTGCCTTTTATGAGGGATGGGCTCCCTCCAGGCTCACCTGCCCTCTGCCTGTTCATTATAATGAACACAGATAAACATCTATTGGTACTTTGATTCACAGCCTTGCCTTTGATGCCCTGTCGCTTAACACGCTCCCACTGGCCCGCAAAGCCCCGCCTTTTCTATCCCAATGTTTTTTCATTAATCCTTAACAGGGGTAAGGGCCTATATTGCACGGCAATTTTGTGTATTCATTATAATGCATGTGCATTCCACTGTGAAGGCTCTTAGGACTACAGAAAATACTGGGCCTCTGTAACATACGCATGTATTTGTAAAGGAGTGCAGACTAAACCCCTGTTTTTAACACATACTGTTATGCCCCATACATGTGCAGATTATCTGAAGACTTTTGTCTGCAGACTTACCAAAACCATAAAATATGAGGTCAAACCTAAACACTTTCGATTTGTATGCAATCCGGCAGGCCCTTGCACTACATAGGCATTAACTCTATGCAATGGCATGCACAGTTCACCCTGGTGTGACACACAGTGGACACACAGTGGAGCCTCTTACCAGATGTCTCTAATAACTTGCGTATCTGAGATAATTCCCCTCGTTAAATTGAATAATGATGTTGGTATCCTCCTGAGTGTTCCCCAGACTATCAGTTTATTCACTCTTCCAATGATATAGCTCAGCTTGTAGCTCCAGTGCATACCATGTAATGAAACAAATGAACCGCCCGTAGTGTATTATCCTTGGTTTATTAGGAAAACCTAGGCAAATGTACTTACAGGAAACAGGTCTTGGTATTGGCATGTAAATGTGGAGCCTTTCAGTATCCTGTGTCCGGCTGCAGCACGGACACCTCGGATGACGTGGTTGGCAGGCGCGACACGCCTCCTCTCCAACGCGTTTCCTCTGAAAAGACTTCTACTGGGATAGGCTTCATATACACTACAGCTCCTAAACTTGAGTTTAGGAGCTCTTGGCATTTTTTACCAAAGCTCCTAAACTGAACTCCATAAAAGTATGTGTGTCCATGTACACATAGGCGTTTAGGAGCTTCTGCAGTTAGGGGAGCGTCAACCTCTCCTAACCTTCCTCTCCTGAACGTGGAAAAATCATGTTCAGGATAGAAACGTTTTAACTGCTGGCCACAAAATGCGATTTTGATGCGTTTTCCTGTAGCCTGCGCCCAGCAGTCAAAGTAGGCTATGTGTACATGAAGGCCTTATTCTTTCAGTAGCCACAGCTCTTTGTGGATATTGATTGCTTTCCATCTGGCACTTTTTACACTTCAGCACCATCTGCTGGCCAATAGGGTTACACATCCCTTTTGTTCAGTGTTTGGCACACTTTTTACACCCTAAATGAGCAGTTAATTATCCCCATTAAGCATGAGCTTTGCTCGAAATTGCGCCTAAATCAATCAACTAGGCTTTTATCAAATTCACTGCATCAAATGCTAAAGAGTAGAATGGGCTCAAAAATTTGGATTACAGTACAAAGAAGAGAATGGGAACACCGACTGCAAAAAAAAAAAAAAGGAAGGAGTGAAACAAGGGAAACAGACAATAGGTAGTAGGGTGTGGACCACTAGGTCTGTATGCTGGTATTGAAAAGGTTATTAAGCCAAAACTCAGAAGAAACGTTTCCCAGCAGCGGGGTGTACAGGCTAAAATAATTAGGAGTACTTTAGACCATTATCCAGAGCAGTGCAATAGAACAGTAGGGAAAGGTGTATGAAGCTGATCAGTGTTGGGAAAAATAGGTTAATTTTGTCAGTGTTGAAAAGTAGGTAGTAGTAACCCCCTTTATTGGCACCCTAATGTTAACTTTTTAGGTTTAATTTTGTAATATGATGACATTGAACCTTCTAATTTTATAACAAATTTACTACAAGTAGAGCATGTTTCACTTAGTTAAGTGAATGAGTTGAAACTGAACTTTAACCACCAAGTCATATGTGATCAAAAGTTATTTTCTTTTTTTTTTTCTTTTTTTTTTTTTTTTGTCCTTGCAAGTGATCTTTAATTGCAGTTTCGCTTTGCTTCACCCAAATTGCTAAGCTCAGTATTCACTTACTTTGCAAAATGAAAATGCTCTATTCCTTTAGTAGCTCAACTCTAATGTTTCCATAACTGGCCTTCATGACTTCTTCTGTTTTGTTTTAGACTTTCATAGAATGCATTAGAAAAAAAAACACCTGTCTTTACAACCACTTTAACTTCTTCCGGCCCGCGCTATAGCCGAAAGACGGCTACAGCGCGGGCTCTAATTTCCGGTGGGCCATCTTTAAATGGCCTCCCAGTGACAGGCTCCCCGCGCTCCCGCGAGCGCGCATCGGGGAAAATCTGTGTCGGTCGTGTCCCTTGGACACAGCCAATCACAGATCGTGGTGAATGGCCAATCACATCGGCCATTTACCACGTGATCGGACCCTGCAATGAGAGATGATCTCATATGTAAACATATGAGATCATCTCTCATCGCCAGCTCTCCTTCCTCACACAGACTGCAGTGTGAGGAAGAGGAGAGCCGATCGGCGGTAAGGGGACACAGAGGAATGTAATCAGGGCACTAATCACCAGTGCCCTGATTACACAAGAGGGAAAAAAATGCCGTAAGTGCCCGCCATCAGTGCCCACAATCAGTGCCCATAGTGCTGCCAGTCAGTGCCCACCAGTGCCTGCTCATCTAGGCACTGATGGGCACTGAGTGTGGGCACTGATGGTGCTGCCCATCAGTGTCGCCTCTCAGTGCCACCTCTCAGTGCCCAGCAGTGCCACCTATCAGTGCTCATCAGTGCGGCATATTAGTGCCACCTCATCAGTGCCCATAAGTGCCACCTCATCAGTGCGGCCTCATCAGCGCACATCAATGAAGGAGAAAAATGTATTTATTTTCAAAATTTACTCACAGAAAATAAGAGAAAACTTTTTTTTTTTTCAAAATTTTCTGTCTTTTTTTCTTTTTGTAAAAAATAAAAAACCCAGAGGTGATTGCCACCAAAAGAAGGCTCTATTTGTGTGAAAGAAATTATAAAAATTTCATATGGGTACAGTGTAGCATGACCGCGCAATTGTCATTCAAAGTGTGAGAGCGCTGAAAGCTGAAAATTGGCCTGGGCAGAAAGGGGGTAAAAGTGCTCAGTAGGCAAGTGGTTAATGAACCTGCCCACAAAGGATCCTATAAAGTAAAGATTTAAAGGCAGATGAAATAAACATTTCCAGGATCACATTAATAGGTTACTGGTAAATGTTTTGAAGATGTTCTAGTTTAAAATAGTTAAAATCCTATATACATGAATTTCTACTTTGTGACTCTGTACTGTGACTGAGTTGTGAGGAAAAATGTTGTGCTTACACTTAGGTTCAGACTGTTCTGGCTTGTATCACCAATCAGTATAAACCATGAATGTGTTTGTCAGTGCAGACATGTAGTGCTTTTTTACATAATTTTTTTTTCTTCATAAAATAAAGCTTACCAGCATCCTATGCAGGTGCATCTCTAAAAATTAGAATATCATCAAAAAGTTTAATTTATTTCAGTAATTTAATTCAAAAAGTGAAACTCCAATATTCTTTAGACTCATTGTTACAAACAGAGTTATATATTTCAAGCATTTCTTTCTTTTTATTTTGATAATGGCTTGCAGCTAGTGAAAACCCAAAATTCATTACCTCCAAGTATCCAAGCATATTAATGGTAAGTTGAATGGAAAAAAAATGTGCACAAGCAACAGGGATAACCGCAGCCTTGAGAGGATTGTGAAGCAAAGGCCATGTTAGAATTTGGGGGAGATTCACAAAGAGTGGATATGGCTGGTGTCAGTGCTTCAAGAGCCACCACACAGAAGTATCCATAAAATGGGCTACAACTGTCACATTCCTTGTGTCAAGTCACTCCTGAACCAGAGACAACATCAGAATCATCTTACCTGGGCTAAGGAGAAAAAGGACTGGACTGTTGCTTCGTGGTCCAAAGTCCTCTTTTCGGATTAGAGTACATTTTGCATTTTATTTGGAAATCAAGGTTCCAAAGTCTGGAGGAAGAGTGGAGAGGCACAGAATCCAAGTTGCATGAGGTCCGGTGTGAAGCTTCCATAGTCAGGGATGATTTAGGGAGCCATGTCATCTGCTGGTATTGGTCCACTGTGTTATATCAAGTCCAAAGTCAGCGCAGCCCTCTAGCGGGAAATTCTAGAGCACTTCATGCTTCCCTCTACTGACCAGCTTTATGGAGATGCTAATTTAATTTTCCAGCAGGACTTGGCACCTGTCCACACTGCCAAATAGACCAATGCCTGGTTTTAATGATCATGGCATCACTGTGCTTGATTGGCCAGCAAACTTGCCTTACCTAAACCCTATAGAGAATCTGTAGGGTATTGTCAAGAGGAAGATGAGACCTCAGACCCAACAATGCAGATGAGCTGAAGGCTGCTATCAAAGCAACCTGGGCTTCCATAACACCTCAGCAGTGCCATAAGCTGATCGCCTCCATGACATGCCGCATTAATGCAGTAATTCATGCAAAAGGAGCTCCGACCAAGTATTAAGTGCATGCTATACTGTACATAGACATACTTTTCAGTAAGCCAACAATTCTGTATGAAAAATCCTTTTTCTCCTCTCACCTTCCCGGATGGCAACACATGAGATGAGAGGCTCCACCCTACAGGAAATACAATCACTTCACCTGTTTAAAAGTCCCCACCTTTCCCCTTGTCCCTCCAGTATTGATTGTGTTTCTCCCACAGCGAAACTTTTTTTTTTTTCTCTCAGACCAGAAGACCTGGAGAGTCAGATGGTACCCCTGTGAGGCAGATTTAGGAACTTTACCTGCACGCCTCAAGCTTTCTCAGGTCACCTCTTGATGTGGGACAGCCTGTTCAGATACAGTGTGGTGGTGCCTCCGCTTTGGTGCTCCGCTCAGCAGCTTGGGTCTCCTCCTATCTTCCCCTGCATACAGAGAGTGCCATGCTGTGAAGGGCCGGCTGCACATCAGCAGCAATGAGGGGTGGATTCAGTGTGCTCCAAGCCTCATCCTGAAACCGGAACTTCGGGTTTGAACAGGGAAGAGGCAGGGCAGAGGAATTTAAGCGCAGAGGAGACCCTGGATCTGCATGGCGACAGGAAAGTGACAGGCTCTTCAGCTACCAAGAGCCAGAAGGCTGCTAAGAGCATGAAGCCCATCTGGACCCACCTCATGGAGAAGGAGGATGGAAAGACTGCACAGTTGGCTGAAGCCAAGAGTAAATCAGGGTCTGGTAAGTGCATTTTTCTTTTTAGGGGTAATACCAGTGTCCGGCTTTAGTCCCTGGTAGTCCCCGTGCTCCCCAATTCGTGGGGGGGGGGGGGCCTGTGGCCAAGCTTATAAGAGGACAGGAAGAGTGACAGTTTACTTGTTTCCTCTTCTCTTGCAGAATCCCCAAGTGGAACCCAGGAGGCCTCTGACAAACCACCCCCTATATCCGCTAGCACTAGCGCCTCTAAAAAGTGTGGTAATTGTGGGGAGAGACTGTCCAAATCTCACACTAAGCTTTTGTGTTATAGGTGTATTAACAAGTTTGCTGGTAAGGAGGCCCAGGGTTAATGAAGGTTTTTCTTAGGGACCCCTACCGAGGAAGACGTTGGAGCCATACGTTCGTCGTAACGCGTATAGGGGGGCGGAGCTTGCGTGACCGACGCCGAACATCTCTCTAGTGACGCACGCTATCATTGCCATAACAGCAGGCACGGCGAAGTGCCCTGTCCATACCTCCGGAGGTGAGATGCTGGAGTGCCAGTCCAGGAGTCAGATATCCTCAGTATATGCCTTTGCTGGCCCGTCTGGGTCCTATTTGGAGGTGAGAGGCCAATCTATCAGGTGGAGGGATTTCACAGATTGGTGTTTACTTTTTCACAAAATTGCATCTCTGATTTGGACACTTGGACACTAATGCACAATTTATTGGATTTTGAGCACAATCTCATTCCTTATGGACTTTAGATATTGATTATATTATCATCATTTGAGTTTATTTGTGCACGTCTGGCGCAGCACGTTTTTGTATTTATATTATTTATTGTGGGATGTGAACACGATTGGTGTATGCTGCCGGCTATATATGTTTTACATATTTTTATGCACAGTGATATTTAAGCACTTTTTTAGTATATAGTTCACGCACAGTGTTTCTATTTAGTTTGAGTGGTATATCACATATTTGGTTTTGCGCTGATAGTTTTTTGTTATACATTGGTTTTGTAATACAGTAGTAAATGTTTCTTTTATGAATTCTTCATTGACACAATTATTCAACTCCTTAAAGACTACCACTCCGAAGAACAGAGGTTCATTGAAGTGTTTTCAATCAGGTATTGAAAACACCTGTGGATGTCAGGGAGCAGAAATAAAGCCTAATAAGCACCAATTAGGCAGCTTTAAAATGACTGTGATACTCAGCTCCTTCTAGACATTTACTGGTGTGGTTACAAACATGGTGAAGTCAAGAGAATGGTCCAGGAAGACAAGAGAAGAGGTGATTACTCTTCACAGGAAGGGCAATGGCTATAAGAAGATTGCAAATATGTTAAACATACCAAGAGACACCATAGGAAGCATCATTCGCAAATTCAAGGCAAAGGGCACTGTTGAAACGCTACCTGGTCGTGGCAGAAAGAAGATGCTGACTTCGACTGCTGTGCGCTACCTGAAGCGTAGAGTGGAGAAAAGTCCCTGTGTGACTACTGAGGAACTGAGAAAAGATTTGTCAGATGTGGGTACTGAAGTTTCTGCTCAGACAATACGGCGCACACTGCGTAATGAAGGCCTCCATGCCAGAACTCCCAGGCGCACCCCCTTGCTGTCTCCAAAGAATAAGAAGAGTCGACTGCAGTAAGCCAAAAGTCATGTGGACAAACCACAGAAGTTTTGGGATAGTGTTCTGTGGACTGATGAAACAAAATTAGAACTGTTTGGGCCCATGGATCAACGCTATGTTTGGAGGAGGAAGAACAAGGCCTATGAAGAAAAGAACACCTTGCCTACTGTGAAGCATGGCGGGGGGTCAATCATGCTTTGGGGCTGTTTTGCTTCTGCAGGTACAGGGAAGCTTCAGCGTGTGCAAGGTACCATGAATTCTCTTCAGTACCAGGAGATATTGGATGACAATGTGATGCAGTCCGTCACAAACCGGAGGCTTGGGAGACGTTGGACCTTTCAACAGGACAATGATCCCAAGCATACCTCCAAGTCCACTAGAGCATGGTTGCAGATTAAAGGCTGGAACATTTTGGAGTGGCCATCACAGTCACCAGACTTAAATCCGATTGAGAACCTCTGGTGGGACTTAAAGAAAGCAGTTGCAGTGCACAAGCCTAAGAATGTGACTGAACTGGAGGCTTTTGCCCATGACGTCATGGGCGAAGATACCCGTAGATCGCTGCAAGACACTTGTGTCAAGCTATGCTTCACGTTTAAAAGCTGTTATAACTGTAAAAGGATGTTGTACTAAGTACTAAGATTGAATATCACTTGGGGGTTGAATAAAACTGATAATGATGTGAGCACAGAAAAGACATTTGTGGTTATTTCATTATAAATGTTATGATATATTTGTCTGACCTACACGTGCCTCTTTGATTTAATTGTAAGCAGGATGACTGAATGATCAAAATCAATGTCAAACTGGCCAAAACAATCAATTTCAGTGGGGGTTGAATAATTTTGAATAGAACTGTACTCTCTCAGGGTCCAGTACTGCACCCCAGGCCAGAGTTCTTCCAGTTGATAGCCTGGTTAGTGAGCGCCAGATCCTTAGATAAAAGGCTGTTGAGACAGAGTGATACACACTCCTCCTGAGCAGAAAACCTGTAACGAGGGAAATGTACTCTAAGGTTTGGAAAAACCTTTTGTACTTGGCACAGGCAGAAGTGGATTTCTTCCAACTCCTGTCCCTGTAATCTTAGATTTCCTACAGGATGGGGTAGAGAAGGGTGTGGCGGTCAACACTCTTCGGGTACAAATAGAACCGCTCTCATTTTTGTTTTTTGTTTTTTAAACCCGAGACTAGCGAAAGAACCTTTTTGTTCAAATATGTTTGACGGCCAGAGCTACCCCGGTCACAAGAAATAGGTTTCCACCTTGGGACCTGACTAGGGTTCTAGAGGCCTTATCTAGAAACCCTTTTGAACCTATTGAAGAGGATTCCCTTAAGTTTTTGACCCTAATAGCCTTCCTATTAGCTGTCACAACAGCTAGAAGGGTAGGGGACTTACAAGGTCTTTCTTTTAAAGAACCATTTTTGTTGATCCTCCCAGATAGGATTATCCTCAGGCCAGATCCTCTATATCTGCCCAAAGTAGCATCTTCCTTTCATAGGAAAGGAGATCACTTTGCCATCATTTTGTGATAACCCTAAGAATGAGGTGGAAAAGACATTTCATTGTTTTGATGTGAGTAGATGCCTCCTAACTTATTTACAGAGGACCAAAGCGTTTAGGAGAACTAATCCTCTTTTGATCCTCTACTCTGGACCAAGGAAGGGAATTCAAGTGTCTAAGCCAGTGGTTTTCAAACTTCGGTCCTTAGGTCCCACTAATAGGCCAGATTTGCAAGATAACTGAAATACATCACAGGTGATATCATTTGCTGCTCAGTGATTGCAGTATTCTAGTCTGCTTCTCCCCAAGGTAATCCTTAAAATCTGGCCTGTTTGTGGGTCCCGAGGACTGGAGTTGAGAACCACTAGTCTAAGCCTTCAGTCTCTAGGTGGATCAGACAAGCCATTACCATGTCATATGAGATTTCAGGGTTTCCCGCACCAGCAAAGCTGAAAGTACATTCAACCAGAGCACTGGCAACCTCCTGGGTTGAGAAAGCGGGAGCTTCCTGGGAACAGATTTGCAGTGTAGCCACCTGGTACAGCCAAGATACCTTCATGAAGCACTCCAAAAGGTACTACAGGCTGTGGTCCCACCCTAAGGTAGGCCTGCGGTTACTTGATTATCATCTCATGTGTTGCCTTCCTGGAAGGTGAGAGGAGAAAACCGACGGTTAGACTTAACGGTAACAGTGTTTCTATGAACCTTCCAGGACGGCAGGCCTACTTCCCACCCAGTTAAAGGGTGAGGTAAAGAATGTAAACAATAGGTGGCGAGTACTCAAGTGAATGTATACCCCTTGTGGACCGGTTGGGAGAATTACTTTTTTACAACTGAGGGTCAAGGGGAAGGGTGGGGCCTTTAAAACAGCTGTGAACTGATTGCGTTTCCTGTAGGGTGGAGCCTCTCATCTCTCATGTGTTGCCGTTTTGGAAGGTTCGTAGAAACACTGTTACAGGTAAGTCTAACCGTCGGTTTTCTCTTTTGTTCATTGATGGACACAGCTCCTGGTATTCATAATCATTGGTTTATACTGCCAGTTACAGGAGTAGGACACTAGGCAACAAAAAATTCTGGCTACACCCATGGGCAGTCCCAAGGGGTATACTCCCTCTCTCTGCTATAGCCACATTTTTATGCCTAGTCAGGAGTAAGGACCTAGTTCCTTGCTGGGATCTTTGGTCCTGGCAAAATTTTTTCGAAAGGAAATTTTTTTTCCTACCTGGATTTTTACTGTGAGATCTACAATTAACTTGCGGACTTGGGCGATGGGCTGGATAACTAGATCCAGTGGTCACCCCAGTCTGGTCAGCGAACGCGCGCAGACCTCCACTCTGGAGGTGTTTCATCAGCTATGTCTCTAGTGGGGTACCCCCAAGCTGGATCTGTTGGCGTCTCGGCTCAACAGAAAGGTGAAGTGGCTTGGTCAAAGGATCCTCTAGCCGACGCCACAGACGTACTGGTGGCTCCGTGGGGTCAGTATCTGCTGATTTACGCCTTCCCTCCTCTCAAGCTTCTGCCAAGACTTCCTCGCAGGATCGAGGCAGAAGGAATTCCAGTCATCTTGGTGGCTCCAGACTGGCCTCGCCGGGCTTGGTACGCCAATCTGGTGCTGCTGGTCACCGATGTTCTTGGAAGCTTCCTGTCAGGGAGGATCTTCTGTCCCAAAGTCTTCCATCCTGCTTTACAGTCACTGGCTTTGATGACTTGGCTGTTAAACCCCTATCCTTCAGCACCTTGCGTTCATCTAAGTCAGTGATTCCTACCCTGTTGAAAGCTAGAAATCTACTCCTAGGAAGATGTACCATCGTACATGGAAGACGTACATTGCGTAATGCGAGTCTCTTGGGGTTCCTCCTCGCTTCTCGTGGCTTAGGTCTTAACCTTCCTTCAACGGGGGGGTTGAACAGAAATTGGCCTTGAGTACCATCAAGGGCCAGGTGTCGGCTTTGGTGGTCTTCTTCCAACTACCTTCGGCCACACACTCCCTGGTGCATACGTTTCTTCAGGGTGTCTGACATTTGGGTCCTCTAGTGCGGGCTACGTTGCAGCCTTGGGATCCTAATTTGGTGCTTTCAGCTCTGCAGTAGCCTCCTTTTGAAAATATTTGGGAGATTCCCCTGCTTATATTGTCCCAGAATGTGGCCTTTTTAGCGGCTATCACTTCTGTGCACAGGATATCAGAATTGGCAGCATTATAATGTTGTTCATGTTACCTGGTGATTCACAGGGATAAGGTGGTTCTTCTCCCCTGTCCGTCATCCCTTCCAAAGGTTGTCTCTGACTTTTATTTGAATAAAGATACTGTGTTGCCTTCCCTGTGTCCCAGGCCTAAACATCCAATGGAAATTTCCTTGCATGCCTTGGATTTGGTCCGGGCAATTAGGGTGTATCTGGCAGCTATGGAGTCATTTAGGAAAGTCAGACTCTATTTGTGCTCACGGATGGACCTCAAAGGGTCGTCCGCTTCCTCTGCCACCCATTTTAAGATGGATCACAGAGACGGTGGTTCAGACCTATTCTACCAAGGGTCAGGTTCCTCCTTTCCCTGTCAAGGCGCACTCTACAAGGGCGCTTAGTGCCTCCTGGGCCTTTCGTCATCTGATTGTCAGTGCACACTTGTACAAAGTTTTATGAAGTGGATGTGTTGGCATCTGCGGATGCTTCCTTTGGCCGCAAGGCTTTGCAGGCTGCTGTTTAAGAGGGACCTGATCCTGAGGATGTATTGTTTTTTTAGGTGGGCTCTGGTTATTTTGTTGAGCCTGTGTTGCCTGGTTGGCTATTGTTTAGCCTTGGGGAATTTTTTGGTTGTTCCGACCCTTCATGTTTAACACTGCTTTGGGATGTCCCAATGGTTATGCATACCAGGAGCTGTGTCCGTCCATGAACAAAAGAGAAAATTGGATTTTTGACTTACCATAAAATCCATTTCTCTGATGATCATTGAAAGGCACAGCACCCACCCCTCTGTGGAGTTGTAATTCCTCTGACACTGCTTGTAACAAAACTGAGTACCTATAGCAGAAAGAGGGAGTATACCCCCTGGGACTGCCCATGGGTGTAGCCAGAATTTCTTTATGCCTAGTGTCCTACTTTTGTAGGGGGGCAGTGTAACCCAATGGTTATGAATACCAGGAGCTGTGTCTGTCACAATGAACATGAGAGAAATGGATTTTATGGCAAGTCAAAAATCTTTTTTTTTTTTTTTTTTTTTAAATTGGTCTGACTTTTCGGTTTTCACTAGCTGTAAGCCATAATCCTTAAAATTAAAAGAGAAATACTTGAAATATTTTACTCCGTGTGTGATGATTCTATAGAATGAGTTTCACTTTTTTAAATTATATATTCTTTTATTTTTTGAGATGCACCTGTATGTGTTGGTACTTTTTTACATTTGTACTGTTAACGTTTTACATTCCAATACCGTTTAAGACCCTGAATTTTCAGCCTAGTTTTCTTTTTAATGAACTATGCCTACTTTCAAGATGTTTCTTTGCAATTGACCTTGTGTGTGTGCTTCTTTTTTTTTTTTTTTTCCTAAGCTGGTGAAGAGAAATATTAGACTGCATGATGGAACCAAACTATTGTCAAGACATAAACGAGAATGGATTATTCCACCTGTTTCAATTAGAGAAGAAATGGACAATTCTTACAAAAATCCCATTGCAAGGGTAAGCATACTAACTTTGTACAAATCAATGTTCAGTATTCAGCTTGTATGACTGAACACAGTGGGGTTGGTTTACTAAAACATAAAAGTGCAAAATCCTGGTGCAGCTGTGCATGGTGCAAGCTTCTAACTTCAGCTTGTTCAAGAAAACCTAAAAGATTGGTTTCAATGCACCAGATTTTGCACTCTCCAGTTAAAGTAAATCAAATCCAGTGTTTCTCAAACCTGGCCTTTAGAGTGTCTCTAGTTCACAAAGTTTAGATAGTACATAAGTAATTAAATTACACAGCTGAGACCAGGCTACTCTATCCCTAAGCTGGCCGTACACTGATCAAAATTCAGCCTGTTCAGCAGGGACCTGCCAAATATAGGTTAGAGTTTGGCTGTTCCCGCTTGACAGAGTTTGATTGTTTGACTTCTGTCAAAGGGACATGATGGGACTCTTCATCGATCAGCGGCTGGCCATTGTATTGTCATTGGATTTGTGTGGACGGAGGATTCGCTTAGTTTTTTCTTTAGCCCATTGGCTAAAAGGAAAAAAAAAAAAAACCTCTTTGCCAGCTTTACTCACTGTATCACTGTATGTGAGACTGAGACTTTAGGACAAGTTTGGGAAACTTAAGCTCATAGTTTAACTACCTCCCACCCGGGCCATTGTAGATATACGGCCTGGCGGGAGTCTCGTCCTTCTGAATGGACGTTCCGGAACGTCCTTCTGAATGGACGTTCCGGAACGTCCTTCAGAAGGAGAGAGATCGCGCCGCCGCGGGCACGCGCAGCTGCGCGATCTCGATGTGCCTGTGTCCCTCGGACACAGAGCAACATCATTCGGCAGGAGGGCCCTGTGATTGGCCCTCCTGATCACATGACGGCTATGTCCAATCACAGCCGTCGTGTAATGTAAATAGAGCCGTTGTAACGGCTTCGATCTCTTCTCCTCCTGACAGATCCTGTCAGTGAGGAGAAGAGGGATGATCGGTGCTGCTGCGGGGGTGATCAGTGAGTATTTCTAATTACTCACTGATCACAGGGGGGGGTCTGTGCTGGTAATCAGAACATTGATTACCAGTGCATCCCTGGGGGGGGGGGGGTGCCACTAAGCCACCAGGGATGCCCACCCATGACCACCAGGGATGCCCACTATGGCCACCAGGGATGGCAAGCAGGGCTCAGAGAGCCCCCCAGTGCCCTCCCTATCAGTGTTGCCCACCAATACCATCTATCAGTGCTGCCCACCAGTGCCGTTATTGCCATCTATCAGTGCCCATCAGTGCCCCCCATCAGTGCCGATCAGTGCCGATCATTGCCGCCCATCAGTGCCACCAATCAGTGCCCATCAGTGCCGCCAATCAGTGCTGCCTATCAGTGCCCATCAGCGCTGCCTATCACTGCCCACCAATGCTGCATATCAATGCTATCTATCAGTGCCCATCAGTGCTGCATATCAGTGCTACCTATCAGTGCTGCATATCAGTGCCACCCCATCAGTGCCACCCTATCAGTGTCTCCTCATCAGTGCCTGTCAGTGCGGCATCATCAGTGCTCATCAGTGCAGGAAAAAACATATCTATTTACAAAATTTTATAACCTAAACAAAAAAACTTTTTTTTTTTTTTTTTTCCAAACTTTTCAGTCTTTTTTTATTTGTGCACCAAAAAAGAAAAAACCTGACGGTGATCAAATACCACCAAAAGAAAGCTCTATTTGTGGGGAAAAAATGACACAAATTTGGTTTAGGTACAGCGTTGCATGACCGCGCAATTGTCATTCAAATTGCAACAGCGCTAAAAGCTGAAAATTGGTCTGGGAAGGAAGGGGGTTTAAGTGCCCTGTATTGAGGTGGTTAAACAAACATTTCCCCTGGCTATTTTCTTCATAGTTTATTTTGTATACCATTTCCCTAATATTTTCTCATTGTTTTGTTTTAATGGTTGAAATCTCTCCCATGATGTATAGTCCTACTTCTTGTGTTTTTCACAATTTTTGTTTTTGACTTTTTTCTCTTACATAATACTAGATCCAATCTGATGTTAAGCTGGACCCAACAAAGAGAATTCGCTACAGCATAGTTGGTAGAGGAGTGACACAACCACCGCTTGGCTTATTCATTATTAATGAAAGGACAGGAGACTTGAATGTAACTGGAATTGTGGACAGAGAAGAAATTGACATGTTCTTTGTAAGTTTTCCTCTATTTTCGATGCCTTTTATACTTCGGGTAACTCCTCAAATTCCTGCAATCTGTAAGATGTTAACATTTAAAGGGTAAGTTCGCCTTTACAAAAAAAAAAAAAAGCTGCCTTTGCAGAGAGGGGATATCTGTAGATAAAAACAACCAGTTCGAACTAAAATTGAAGAATACCCTTGCTGTAGGTGTAAGCCATTTACATACAGTACCTCGTGAAGCCTGACTGGAACACTCCCAGAACATTGCTAAGTGAGGCCTAGTCATTTTTGCTCACCTTTAATATCACAGGAGTGATCTTTTTATATGATTCAAAACTCCTCACTTATTCTTTCTCTCCCCTGATGCAGTAGCTTTGATAGCTCACTACAGTGATGGTGGGGGGTGAGCAGTAATAAATAGGCCTCGCTTAACCACCTCCTAGCAACATCCTGGGAGTATTCCAGTCAGGCTTCATTAGACAGAGCCGTACAGTTAATTTTTATCTACAGACGCCCCTTGTGTGTCTAGGCAGTTTTTTGGTAAAGGTGAACTAAGCCTTTAATCAAATTTATCAGTATTGTTATGATTGTATGTATGTTAGCGGGGGGCGCGCACGGCACGCTCTGTTATGTCCCGGCCCCTTACCACATGATCAGCTGTCAGCCAATGATGGCTGATCACATGATGTAAACTGAGCCGGTAATCTGCTTTTCTCTATCGTTCATTGACAGACGCAGTTCCATATTCTTCTTAACCATTGGGTTATGCTGCCCCCCTACATGAGTAGGACACTAGGCAGGAAAAAACTTTACCACGCCTATGGGGCAGTCCCTGAAGGCATACACCCACTCACTGCTATAGGATTCAGTTTGTTTCTGCCTAGTTTTAGGAGTAGGATCTAGTTCCCAGCTGGGACTTTGGTCTTGTGGTGGTTTTTTTTTTTTTTAGCTAGTTTATGTTCCTGAGAGAACTGCAATCAGCAGCCGGACTGGATATCCTAGATCCTTAAGGTCTTCCAGTCCAGCCAGCGAGCATGTGCAGGTTATAGCCCCACACTAGGCCTCACCAAGACAGAGCCCCAATGGACAGGGGCTGGCCCACGAGTGAAACACCTCGCCGGGGCGCAAACGACCTGGTTTGGCCTGAGTTGCAGCGTGCCCTTGGTGGTCAGCACCCCCATCCTGAGCGGAGAGGTAGTTTGTTTGGAGTAGCTGACAACATGAGGAGAAAAAAAAAAAAAACGGATCGGCGGCTGCTGTCAGAGGAAAATCCCCCCGAAAAGGAAAAGACACTGCTGCCTTATGTGTGCCCACCAGGGTCACCTACCAGTGAAGGTCAATGCCACCCATTAGTGCTGCCTTATCAGTGCTGCCTCATCAGAACACATCAGTGAAGGTGAAAAATTACCTGTTTGCTAATTTTTTTAACAAACTACCACCAAAAGAAAACTTTATTTGTTTGAAAAAAATTATAAATATTTAATTTGGGTACAGTGTTGCATGACCGTGCAATTGAAATTTAAAGGGCGACAGCGCTGAAAGCTGAAAATTGGCCTGGGAAGGAAGGGGGTTTTTGTGTCCCGTAGGCAAGTGATTAATTTAGAAGTTTACATCGGGAGCTTTCAGTTGTGTTAACCAACTTGGGAACATGAAATAGAATATTATACACATGCTTTGAAGGCCTTTAAAGCCCCACTTTGACTGTCACCTCCCACACCCTCTGTGATTGCTGGAACAAAAAAAAAAAAAACCCTATCTAAATGCCTGCTTTTACTTGCATTAACCTGAAATCGTACGATGCCGCAGTCCTGAGTCTCCTCTTCTGTTTACTTCTGCTTGGGAGTCCCTCTTTAGGAGTCCACATCGCAGCCTGCATAATGTGGACACTTCCTATTGAATGGCCACTGGTGGTGTCCTCAAAGGAGAGCGAAGAAGACTGACATCATAGGGTGATGACAGGGAACAGATGATCTCAGGCACCATCACAGCACTGGATTGGCAGTCCAGCCCCCTATTTTCACCTGAACTGGACCCAGTGGCGGCTTCAGCAAGGGATCTGGATAGTTACAAAGTTAGTCAGGTTGAAAAGAGACACAAGTTGATCTAGTTCAACCAATAAAACAGTTGATCCAGAGGAAGGCGAAAAAACCCAGCAAAGCATGATCTAATTTGCTTCAGCAGGGGAAAAAAATGTCTTCCTGATCCCCTGAGAGGCAATCGGATATTCCCTGGATCAACTTTACCTATAAAAGCGAGTACCCAGTTATATTATGCTTATATAAGAAAGAATTCAGGCCTTTTTTAAAGCAATCTATTAAGCTGGCTGGAACCACCTCTGGAGGGAGTCTATTCCACATTTTCACAGCTCTTACTGTAAAGAAACCTTTCCTTATTTGGAGATGAAATCTCTTTTCCTCTAGACGTAAGGAGTGTCCCCTTGTCCTCTGTGATGACCTTGAAGTGAATAACTCATCACAAAGTTCACTATATGGACCACTCATGTTTTATGTTTTTGTACTTGTTGATCATATCCCCCCTTAATCTCCTTCTCGAGAGATGCTTCTTATCAGTTTGGTTGCCCTTCTCTGCACTTTCTCCAGTTCCCCAATATCCTTTTTGTGAACTGGTGCCCAAAACTGAACTGCATATTCCAGATGAGGTCTTACTATTGATTTGTACAGGGGGACAAAATCCTATCTCTCTCTCTCGATATCTCTCTCTCGATATCTCTCTCTCGATATCTCTCTCTCGATATCTCTCTCTCGATATCTCTCTCTCGATATCTCTCTCTCGATATCTCTCTCTCTCTCGATATCTCTCTCTCTCTCGATATCTCTCTCTCTCTCGATATCTCTCTCTCTCTCGATATCTCTCTCTCTCTCGATATCTCTCTCTCTCTCGATATCTCTCTCTCTCTCGATATCTCTCTCTCTCGATATCTCTCTCTCTCTTTCGATCTCTCTTTCGATCTCTCTTTCGATCTCTCTTTCGATCTCTCTCGATATCTCTCGATATCTCTCGATATCTCTCGATATCTCTCTCTCTCGATCTCTCGATCTCTCTCTCTCTCGATCTCTCGATCTCTCTCTCTCAATATCATCTCTCTCTCTCTCTCTCTCTCTCTCTCAATATCTCTCTCTCTCTCTCTCTCGATATCTGCTCAGGGGCTTTGGTCCCTGGAAGAATCCAGGTTACCGATAAATGTATTGGAACTGAGAGCGATCAGACTTTGTCTGATTCACTGGACCGAGCAGCTCCGGGGCAGCCCGGTTCGGATCCAGTCGGACAATGCCACGGCCGTGGCTTACGTCAATCACCAAGGGGGCACCAAGAGTGTTCTGGCGGCCATAGAAGTGGCCAGCATTCTTCGTTGGGCGGAACGATTTGTTCCAGCTCTCTCCGCGGTATTCATTCCGGGGGTGGAGAACTGGCAGGCAGATTATCTCAGCCGTCAGATTCTGGATCAAGGGGAATGGTCTCTTCATCTAGAGGTATTTCACCAACTGTGCCTTCGTTGGGGCACCCCGGATGTGGATCTGTTGGCATCTCGGCTCAACAGGAAGGTGCGGAGGTTTGTAGCTCGCTCCCGCGATCCTCTAGCAGACGCCGCATACGCGCTGGTCGCCCTGTGGGGGCAGTATCAGCTACTGTATGCCTTCCCTCCTCTCAGGTTGCTGCCGAAACTTCTTCGCAGGATAGAGGTGGAGGGAATTCCAGTTATCCTGGTAGCTCCGGACTGGCCTCGTCGGGCCTGGTACGCCGACCTGGTCAGGCTGGTCGCAGACGTTCCTTGGCGACTTCCTCTCGGGAGGATCTGCTGTCTCAGGGACCGATCTTCCATCCTGCTTTACGATCACTGGCTTTAACGGCCTGGCTATTGAGACCCAGGTGCTGAAGGACAAGGGGTTGTCAGCTTCAGTTATTCCTACTCTAATTAAAGCAAGGAAAGCGACTTCCAGAAAAGTCTATCATCGCACATGGAAGTCTTATATCGCGTGGTGTGAATCCCTTGGGTTTCCTCCACGTTCTTACTCGGTGGCCCGAATATTGGCTTTTCTGCAAAAGGGGGTTGAGCAGAAACTGTCCTTGAGCACTATCAAGGGTCAGGTTTCAGCGTTAGCAATCTTCTTTCAGAGGCCTCTGGCTACTCATTCCTTGGTGCGGAGTTTCATCCAGGGGGTGCGGCACCTGGCTCCGCCGATGCGCACGCCCTTACCGCCCTGGGATTTTAATTTGGTGTTGTCGGTTTTTCAGAAACCTCCCTTTGAAAATATTAGGGAGATTCCCTTGCTTACTTTATCCCAGAAGGTGGCCTTTTTGGTGGCTATCACTTCTGCACGCAGGGTGTCAGAACTGGCCGCATTGTCCTGTCGTTCCCAATATCTGGTGGTTCATAGGGATAAGGTGGTTCTTCGTCCGAATCCATCCTTCCTTCCTAAGGTGGTTTTAGATTTCCATCTAAATGAAGATATTGTGTTACCTTCCCTGTGTCCTAAGCCCAGTCATCCTCTGGAGTTTGCGTTACATTCCTTGGATGTGGTTCGGGCGATCAGGGTATACTTGAATACTACGGACTTGTTTCGTAAGACGGATTCACTTTTTGTGATCACGGATGGCCCTAAAAAGGGGTTGCCTGCATCTGCTGCGACTATCTCCAGATCGATCAGACAGACGGTGGTACAGGCTTATTCCAAGGGTCGGGTTCCTCCGTTCCCTGTTAAGGCGCACTCCACTCGGGCGCTTAGTGCTTCCTGGGCCTTCCGCTATCAGGCGTCAGTGCTTCAGGTTTGCAAGGCGGCTACATGGTCGTCGGTTCATACCTTTGCAAAATTTTATAAAGTTGATGTGATGGCATCGGCGATGCCTCTTTTGGCCGCAAGGTTCTGCAGGCCGCTGTTTGAGGAGACCGTTGGTCTACCTCGAGGGTTTTTTTCTGTTGGGTTTTCAGTTGAGTCTCATCCTTTTGTCTGATGAGCCTTTAAGACTTCTAGTTGGCACCGGTTGGGCCTTCTGGATTGGATTTTGATTTCCGCTATCCCACCCCTCATTTGTGGCACTGCTTTGGGACGTCCCAATTGATATTAATCAAGAGGACTGCGTCTGTCAATGAGCGACAGAGAAAATTGGATTTTTGTAAGAACTTACCGTAAAATCCTTTTCTCTTAAGCTCATTGACAGACGCAGTACCCGGCCCCTCTGTTTATGAGTTGGGTTGGGTTAAATTCTCTGACACTGCTTTGTGACATAACTAACATCCTGTAGCAGGGAGAGAGAGGATATACCCTCTGGGACTGCCCCTAAGGTGTGGCCAGAACGTTTTCTTCTGCCTAGTGTCCTACTCCTGTAGAGGGCAGTATAACCCAATTGATATTAATCAAGAGGACTGCGTCTGTCAATGAGCTTAAGAGAAAAGGATTTTACGTTAAGTTCTTACAAAAATCCAATTATTTATTGATTTAGTCACTTAAGCACTGGACACTTTAATTCATTTTCATTGTGATGCACAATAATTTGTATATATGAGTTTATAGGATATTTAGCTAATTGGATAATTATTTATAGTAACAACACTATTTGATACTTTTGATTAATAGCACATACTGTATTTAATACCATTGATATATTTATTGAGATAGTAAGGTACAGTAATTTATTCATAATTTTACCACTTTAATGATTAACATTTGTAATTTTGCATATATTTATTGAGCAGCGCTGATACACATTTTATTTATCTTTCAAGGATGTTGTTCCACTGCAAAGCTTGGTGTCATCTGCAAAGACTGAAATGGTACTTTTAATCCCAGAGCAGTGGCAGCTGGTGCATTTGGGGGCACAGGGGCAGCGCCCCCCCCCCCCCTATCCATGCGTCCGGCCCCCTAATCTACATGCAGAGCGCTGGACGCATGGAGTTCAATGGGGTTTTTTTTTGTTTTTGTTTTTTCTGAAGCACGTGATTAGAGCCGGAGGTTCTAATAGGCTTCAAAAAAGGGTTGGCTCGGGGCGCAGTGAGCCCACCTATTTGTGTAACAATAGCGAATGAATATTCGCTATTGTCACACGGATCCTCCTCCTGGCCAATCAGGAAGCGAGTCTGAGACCGTATCCCGATCGGCCGAAAGGCGAAGCCATGCCATTGGCCAAGGAAGAGGAGGAGGGAGGACTCGAGGAGACGCAGGGGACTGAGGAGAAGACGCCGCTGAAACACATTAGGATATCTCTTGTCTTTCTCCATAATTGAATATTTGGTTGCATGGCTCATAGCAAAAATAACTTCACAATATCCAGGGGAACTGAGGGTCTGATGCTGTCATTTTTGCTGGAGCTTAACATGTCCAGTTCATGCTGACTGACAACTTCCTTCTCAACCCAGAAGCCTCACTCTTAACCACAGACTGATGTACATGTATGCCATAGGTTCCATAGCCATTATCTGTCGATGCTGGGTACAGACATTGTAGTGCTAGCAGACTCATGCTGTGGATCAGAGGTTGCATTCATTGATACAGCGAGAGACTGTCAGCAAAAGTTAAAGGGTGTGGTCAAAAAGTTTAGTTTTAACTTGGATTGGGGCTAGAGTTACCAGATTTTTCTACCCTGAGATTTGTTTGTATTGCCTCTTTGTTTATACTGTTTTACCTAGAACATGGATTTCTTACCTTGGAGAGTGTGTTATATGCCCATGGCACGTGATAAACAAATGTAATCTTTTCCAGATTTTGGTATTATATGAATTGGAAAATAACAGTACACATTAATAAATATTGGGTAGGTGGCCTAGAAATTTTTATGGATTAAAACATGTACATTAAAAATTATTCTATTTTTAATAGGCAGAAATTAAAGTATTACATTGGAATATTCCATATTTACCACTTGGGAGAATTCCAGTTGACAATTGTATAAAACCGCAGTTTAAAAATTTGTTAAATCTCTAAGTTTAAAGACATTCTACTTCCTTTTTTCAAATGGGGTTACAATATTTTTGCTTATTTGTGGGAGATAGTGGTTTCATTTGAACAATTTTCCAACCTGAGATCATTAATTCACTATACAATCATTTCACCTTTATTTTTTCTCAGTTAAAAGGTTATGCCAAAGATGAGACAGGAGCAGATGTGGAACCTCCTATAGAGCTTCGAGTTAGTGTTGAGGATATTAATGATAACCGTCCAGTGTTTACCAGCGAAGTTTTTGTTTGTTCAGTTGAAGAGATGTCTTCTGCAAGTAAGTAGTAATTTAATAATCTCTATAAGAGCAGTTCCATGAAAAATTGATTCGAGCGAAGTGTTCATTTATAACTGAAGCATAGTAAACTGCGTTTTGTATGCTTCAGTTTGTGTATGAACAGGAAGACTGTGCAAAGCTTTTCCTGTTAATTTCTTTGCAGTTGAGGCTAATAATTCGAATACAGGATAACGTGGAGACTTTTCTTAGGGTGGTGACAGCACAGCTTATTAGGTATGTCCTTTTTACAGTGTTGAATAAATGTAGCTCTGAATTATCAGAGCTCTCGCAAAAGCGAGAAAAAATGAGGGCTTGGGATCAAAGGAGTGGGACTTTTAGGGTACCAGATAGAAATTAAATATTTACCAAAAGTTGTAAAAATATCAAAACTTTATTAATGATACATAGATAAAATCATCCACTAAACAAGTGAGTGGAATGAAAGGATTGGGGTAACATGGAACAAACAAAAGACAATTTAATGGATATATCACATGATAATTTACAACAGTGCTACCAAGACCATCATACATTCAAATATGGGTGGCTGATCCGGTGGATGTTCCAGCTCTAGTCCACTAAGAATTGCCCAATTTGGAAAAATAATAATTTGATCCCCTGCAGATTAGGTTTGTCCACTTGCAAAGAAGTGAAGGATCTATAATTATCATAGGTGTATTTTAAAGGAAAGAGACAGAATTTCAACCAAGAATGCAGAAAAAAACACATGATACAAATGTTGTTATAATTTGAGTTGCAGTTCAGGAAAATTAAGTATTTGATCCGCTACCAACCAGACATAATTCTGGCTCCCATAGACTGGCTACAATATGTGCTCATGTGTTACACAGATTAGTCCTGTCAGTTTAAGAAAGGCGCTTCTAATAACAACTCGTTATGTGTATAAGACACCTGTCCCCAGAATCTTTCTTCCATTCAAACCTTATTATCCTGGGAAAGACCAAAGAACTGTCAAAGGACATCAGGGACAAGTTTGTAGACCTGCACAAGGCTTGAATGAGCTACTTAGAAGACCATTAGCAAGAAACTCTGTGAGAAGGAGACAACTGTTGAAGCGAATATTCGCAAATGGAAACCCAACATAACCCTCAATCGCCCTCGGTCTGTGCTACATGCAAGATTTCTCCGCATGGGCTAAGGATGATCAATATGATCATGAGAAAAGTGAGAAATCAGCCCAGGACTACCCAGGTGGAGCTTGTAAATTTTCAAGGCAGTTGGGACCACAGTTGCCAAGCAAACCATTGGTAACCCAATACATAGCCATTGATTGAAGTCCTGCAGGGCCCACAAAGCCCCCCTCCTCAATAAGGCACATGCACAGGCCCATCTAAAGTTTGCCAATGAACAGCTAAATGATTCAGGTAAGGGATGAAGAAAAAGCTGTGATCAGAGGAGACCAAAATTGAGCTCTTTGGCATTAGCCCGACTCGCCATGTTTGGGGGAAGAAAAAATGCAGACTATGACCCTAAGAACACTATCCCTACAGTCAAGCAAGGAGGTGGAAACCTTATGCTTTGGGGCTGATTCTCTGCTCAAGGTACAAGCCGACTTTGCCGCATGGAGGGGCCAATGGGCGGGGCCATGTATTTTAAAATTTTGGATAAGAACCTTCTTCCCTCAGCCAGAACACTGACGATGGGTCGTGGATGGGTCTTTCAGTGTGGCAGTGCCCCAAAACATTCTGCCAAGGCAACAAAGGTGTGGCTCAAGAAGCACATTAAGGTGACCGAGTGGCCTAGCCAGTCTCCAGACCTGAATTCTATAGACAATTTATGGAGGGAGCTGAAACTTCTAGTTGCCAAGTGACAGCCAAGAAACCTTAAAGCGTAACTCCACTTATGTTGAGAAAAAAAACATTCTCCTCTGGGTGATCTCTGTACATTGCAGGGATTTTCACAAACTTTGTTGCAGATTCCTACCTTTTTTTTGTTCTGAAGAAATCGCTGTTAGTTCCTCTGTGCTGAGTGGGTCAAATGGGAGTGGTTTCATAATTATCAGCTGTGACAGCTGCAGTAAACTGAGGAAAGCTGCTAGGCCTGCATCAATTTAGACGTGTTCTTGTTGGGAGTATCTCACCAAAAATCACATTTTTGTTGCAGGGGATGCCAGAAATCTGACTTGTATCTTAGTGCAGACTTCTGGGAAAATTGGTGAGCGAATCACACAAGCAGGAAACTGTTTCTGGGTTGTGGTCAGCACACATTCTGTTTACAGAACAGCTACAGGTTGCCATATTGCATTGCATTTTCATAAAATTACAACAGCTACAGTTTGAAAAGGAAAGGTATTTTTAATAACATTCAATCACAATATGATTTGTGTCGTAATTGTATACGCTATATTGTTTTTTTCTTTATTTGCTGATTTTTCTTTTCCCTACAAAAGTGGAGTTGCCCTTAAGGATTTAGAGAAGATCTGTAAAGGAGAGTGGACCAAAATCCCCCCCCCCCCCCCCCCCCCCAGGACGTGTGCAAACCTGGTAACCAACTACAAGAAATGTCTTGTCTCTGTGCTTGGCACGAAGTACGAAGTCATGTTTTGCTTGGGGATCAAATACATATTTTACTCACTGAACTGCAACTCAATTTATAATATTTGTATCATGTGTGTTTTTTTTTCTTTTTTGATTTTTGGTTGATATTCTATCTCTATCATTTAAAATGCACCTATGATAAAAATTGTAGCCTTCATTCCTTTGTAAGCTGGCAATCCTTACAAAATCTGCTGGGATCAAATAATTTTTTCTTTCGTTTATTGACGGACACAGCTCTTGATATTCATAACCATTGGGTTATACTGCCCCCTATTGGAGTAGGACACTAGGCAGAAAGAATCTGGCTACACCTATGGGCAGTCTCAGGGGGGTATACTCCCTCTCTCTGCTATAGGTACTCAGTTTTTTTTTTTTTTTCTGCCTAGTCAGGAGTAGGGACCTAGTTCCTTGCTGGGATCTCTAGTCCTGGCAAATTTTTTCTTTTTAGATAGAATTTTTTTCTCCTGGGTTTTTTTTCCTGTGAGCTCTACAATCAACTGCCCGACTGGGTGACTGGCTGGATAATCTAGATCCAGTGGTCACTCCAGTCTGGCCAGCGAGCGAGCGCAGACCTCAGCTCTGCGCTAGGTCAGCCGCAACCTAGCCCCACTGGACGGGGGCTGGCCTGCGAGTTAAACGTCTCACAAGGTTGCATACGACCGGGTCTCGGCCCTAGTCACAGCGTTCTTCCTGGCTGACAGTTCGATAGCCAGGGGTTCTGTCTGGAGCAGTGCCCGCCTGGTTGGTTCCTGTTATGGTGAATAGTTGTTCCCCCTGGGCCCCTCCTTGGGACAGTCGGACCCCCGGGTTCACGTGGGGCACCCCCCTTTCATCTGTTCCCATCCATCCCTCCCCCTCCACTTATGCTGGGGCTGTGTGGGTAGTCTGGTCCAGCTCATTGGGTGGGGGCAGGGTGCTATGCTGGCCGGGGGTTGCACTGCTGATGACCGGACTAGCGGCTGTGCGTGGGAGGGGTTGTACCTGGTGGGGGCTGCTACCAGGGTCCCCTGTCCTGCCCGGCTCTGTCCTTGAGGCCTACAGATCCCTCGTGGTGTTGCCATTTTGCTGTAGCCTGTGTGTTTCTTTGCAGGGCGGCCATGTTTATGTAGTCCGGCGGCGAATTTGCGGTGGTTTGCTATTGAAAATAGCAGCAGCCATGACAGTGAAGCCCTGTGGGTGGTGAATTTTCAGCAGCGGGGCCCTCCTCATCCCCTGGTGCTGACTCCTGGATCTTTTCACTTCCTGATCGCTGCATGTCTAGTGTAGATTATCCTGGTGGCTGCAGGTGCCAGTTTCTGCTAAATGGTGGGGTGCACTCCCTCTCTGCTAAGGATCCCTTGGTGCTTTGTGTCTGGCGACTGGGTGGTGCTGGCAGCGCGGTGGGGGTTGTCCCTTTGCAGTGTTACACTTTTTGTGGGGTCCCCCTGGTGACTCATGGAGTCTTTGGAGCACATGTCCACACCTGATCCCCTCTCTGAGGCTTCAGGGCCCTCCGGGTCCCAACCATCCATCGATGCACTGACGGCGGTCCTGGAGTCCTGTGTGTCCCGGGTGGAAGGGGCTTTTGGGCAACAGGCTACCAAAAAGCACCCCCCTGCCTCATCTGTCTCATCAGATCCTGAATCTGGTTCGGCCGCCGCAGACGTGGGTCACCCTGCTGGGTCTGCGACCACGCGCCCGGAATTCTTCAGATAATGAGGATGATTCCTCCACATCTGCAACGGCGCACAAAAAGGCGCTGGTGGAAGCACTGATTGTATCTGTGCGTGAGACTTTGAAGATGGAGGATGCAGCTGCGATGGAGGCGCAGGTTCCCTTTGGCACTCACAAGCCATCCAGAGCCACAAAGGTGTTTCCTTTCCCCGCCTATTTTGACAGAATTATCGCTAAAGAGTGGGGATGACCAAAGTGTCCCCTTGGGGTCCCTAAGCGATTTACTAGACAGTCCCTCTATGAGGAGCCCCTTATTAAGAAGTGGACTGTTGCACTGGTGGTGCACCCTTCGGTTTCCAGATTGAACAAGGCAACCATGATTCCGGTTGAAGAATCCCTCCACCTTATAGGATCCAGCTGCCAGGAAGGCGTAGACTATGGCCCACAATATATACTCTGTTATATATATATATATATGGCTGTTTCGGCACTGAGATCGGTATTCACCATTGCCCTGGTGTCGCAAACTCTAACCAAGTGGGCTAAGCTTTTACGCCGTGACCTGGAGGGAGAACCGCTCCCCCCTGCCTTTTCTGAGCTGGCGGACCAGCTGGTACAGGGGCTGCAGTTCATCTGTGATGCCACTTTGGATGCTATTTCCCTAGTGGCTCGGGTCTCTGTTTCGGCATTGAGATACAATGCAGGTAAGCCGCTCAGGGGAAACTGCATAATCAGGTGCAGGCCAGATTCGTAGTCCCAGGCAGCACTCTCAAACACAAAGCAGTGAACGTACTCCGATATAAATGAAAAACGTAGAATTTATTCACAGCTGTAAATCCAAAACAAGACTTGAAACCATCACGGAATAAGACCAAGGGTTGACGCGTTTCACGGAATTACATTTGCTTACTCATAACCACGGACAACATCCACTTAAATGAGACCCCTGAAATTCCATTAGAGTTCCCCATCAGTGGAGGAAAAGCAGATATATTGGTCCAGTGATCTACTATCACAAAAACGCTTTTAAAGGTGTTTGTGGAGGTGAGCGGCCACTGCACCCATTTTAGGATATGGCTCCCTTCGAGTGACACGGTTCACTTGCAGAAGTTCCACAAAAGTCACCATAACTTCTTTTTTTTTTTGTTGTGAAGAGTCACGAAAGTCACCCCTTTTGTTTCAAGCATTAATTTTGCACTTTTACACATGGACGTATTTATCATCATCACTTCACAATCTTTTTATTGATTCATTTATTGATTGTTATTTTGTATGTGGATATCGTATTATCACTACACAAACCTATCTTTATTTGTTTTTTATGCACTTAGGAATATCTTTTTTTTTTTTTTTAATCACTCATCACTATAAGTCACTATTGAATTAATTTATATATTTATATATTTTTGTATTCATCCCATCTATATATTGAAACGTGTATTGTGGTACCGCTAGGATTTTGTGCTATATACATAGCTTTGGGTAATTATCCCCTGGACCAACATTTAGCGAGATAGGCGCCAATTTCCCCTCTTCTTTCCTTTGAATGAAGATATTTTGTTGCCTTCCCTGTGTCCCAGGCCAAAACATCCGAAGGAAATTGCCTTGCATACATTGACTGTGTCCGGGCAATTATTGTGTACCTGGCAGCTACTGAGTCTTTTAGGAAGTCAGACTCACAATTTGTGCTCATGGATGGGCCTCGGAAAGGGTTGTCGGCTTCCTCTGCGACCATTTCCAGATGGATTAGACAGAAGGCTATTCAGTTCTATACCATCAGGGGTCAAGTTCCTCCTTTCCCTGTCAAGGTGCACTCTACTCGGGAACTTAGTGCCTCCTGGGCTTTCCGTCCTCAAGCGTCAGTGACACAGGTTTGCAAGGCAGCTTACCTGGTCTTCGTGTGCTTTTTCACAAAGTTCTATGAAGTGGATGTGTTGGCATCTGCAGATGCTTCTTTTGGCCGCAAGGTGTTGCAGGCTGCTGTTTAGAGGACATGATCCTCTTGAGGGTGTATTGTTTGTTTTTTCAGGTTGATTTGGTTGAGCTCCCGTTGCCTGGTTGGCCACTGTTTAGCCTTGGGAATTTGTTTGCTATGGTTATGATGATCAGGAGCTGTGTCTGTCAATGAACGAAAGAGAAAATGGGACTTTTAACTTGCCGTAAAATCCATTTCTCTGATGTTCATTGACTGAAACAGCACCCACCCCTTTGTGGAGTTGGAATTCTTCCGACACTGCTTGTGACAAAACTGAGTACCTATAGCCGAGAGAGGGAGAATACTCCCTGGGACTGCCTGCCCATAGGCATAGCCAGATTCTTTTTCTGCCTAGTGTCCTACTCCTGTAGGGGGCAGTATACCCCAATGGTTTTGAAGATCAGGTGCTTTGTCTGTCAATGAACATCAGAGAAGTGAATTTTTCAGTAAGTCAAAAAATCCCATTTTCCCACTGTACATGTCCGAAGTCAATGAATGAATGTATTGGAGCCACTGTGTCAGCATAATAGCAAGGCAAATATCACTTTTAAAGCGAAGGGTGGCAATGGCAGGGCACACATTTTTTACTTTTGAAAGTTTTTTAATTTTATCTGTTTTAGTTGGCAAAAAGTTTAATTCTGCAAGGCCCTATTTTTTTTTTTTTTTTTTGGTTCACACTCCCACACTGCGTAGCCAGGAAGGTGATGCCACTTTTCTATGTTGCAGTAAAAGGATTGGCCTCGGAAGGGTCAGAATTACTTTGGCAAAGTCATCTCTTTGCTCACCGCTTCTGCAAGGATGTTCCTCTCATTTAGCTGACTGCACTGAGAAATGCAGGAGAACTTTTCATTTTCACAAAGCATGTGTAATTGCACTAATTTGTTTGGTATAATGCTTTATGACCTTTACCTGGAACAAAGTTTTCAGTGCTAAACTATTTTTTATTCTTTGGCGTATGTCACAACATTGGCAGTTACTCCCATCTGCAGGGATTTTGGCTTTGTTTCTAATTGTAAACGTTCTCCTCACAAGATTTACAATACCTACACAAACTGTTGCTAAAATATATAATTTTGCTGATATTTAACTTTTTATTCTTTTAATTCAGATACTCTCATTATGGTTCTAAATGCCACGGATGCAGATAAGCCTAACACCCTAAATACCAAGCTTGCCTACAAAATAATTTCCCAAGAACCAGGAGACAAACTCCTTTTCCTGCTGACAAAGGATGGTGAAGTTCTCACAACGTCAGCAACACTTGACCGAGAGGTAATTGATGTTTATTAGGCATAGTACTTTAGGCAAACTGCTAAATACAGTTAACATGCAAATTTGTGTTTTTGATGCCAAATAACTTGCATACTGGTCATCCAATCATGTGATCAAGGTATTGCTTCCAGACAACACATCCAGGTCCTAGATTTCACTGCAGACTACACTGCAGTTTAGCAATATAGTCTTATAATTGGGGAGTGACAGAGTAGTAGCAAACAGCTGAGATCACATACAATCAAACCATTATACAAAGTAATAGAGCTCAGTAAAAAAAAAGATTCAGTGCTTATGGGAGTCGGGCAGCTAGCAACCAACTAGGCTGATACACCTTACCGATCATACAATACAGATAAAACAAAATTACCCATGTGCAGCACCATAAATAGTACATTACAATCAGAAAATATAATGTAACTCAATTTAAAACCAAAATGTAATCGCATAAATCAATAAGGTTCATGTACTAAGATTGTGTCTACCACCATTGTCAGATCTGTATCCAATTTAAATGTGAGTGCATGAACTTTATTGATCTCATTGATTATTCCAACATTGGAGAGCGCTGATAGGCTGAGAGTGATTCCCCTTCATCATGGTTTGAGTGATGTGCGGGGAATTATAGAATCTGGTATTAGTCTTTTATATCAAATTACTTTTTAAATGCTCCCAGAACTCCTCTCTAAATGCTCCCAGAAGCTGGCCGGCGTGCGTTCCACAGACTTGCCAGAAGTGAGGTCATTGGTTAGTAAGGAAGTGTAGACAGGTGTCATGTCATGGTAAACCCCGTTGATGCCTATGCCCTGTGGGGGATGAAACATGTTGGGGCAGGAGGGAAAGGAAGGTGTGATCTAAATGGAGTAAAGGCTGAGGCTGCTCCCACACTTTACATGAGGGTTTTGTGTGATGTGTGTTTCCTGGGACGACTTTTCCTTTCTCATTTCTCCTCCTTGCTCAACATTTCATAACTTCGTAGGTCTTTCCTTCTTGAATGCAATTTGCTTGACTCTCTGACTTTGACATTTCCCCAGTCACTAACTCACAACAAGCATGCAGCAAGTTAAATCAGAACCCCTGTTTTCTCTTTTCATTCATTGACCGACACAGCTCCTGGTATTTATAACTATTGTGTTATACTGCCCCCTACAGGAGTAGGACACTAGGCAGAAAATAATTTTGAGTACACCCATGGGCAGTCCCCGGGGGGATACTCCCTCTCTTTGCTATAGCCACTCAGGTTTTTTTTCTGCCTATTTAGGAGTAAAGACCTAATTCCTTGCTGGGATCTCTGGTCCTGGCAAATTTTTTCCTTTTTAAGATAGAAATTTTTTCTCCTGGATATTTCCTGTGAGATCCACAATCCACTGCCGGATTGGGCGAGGAGCTGGATAATCTAGATCCAGTGGTCACGCCAGTCTGGTCAGCGAGGGCACTCAGGCTCCTCACTAGGTCAGCCGCAACCTAGCCCCACTGGACGGGGGCTGGCCTGTGAGTGGAACGCCTCGCCAGGTCATATATGACTGGGTCTCAGCCTGAGTCGCGGCGTTCATCCTGGCCGACAGCCCGCCCCATTTCGATGGAGAGGGGTTCTGTCTGGAGCGGTGCCCGCCTGGTTCCTGATATTGTGAGTAGCTGTCCCCCCCTCAGCCTTGGAGGGTTTTGGGGTGGACATGGCCCCTCATTGGGACGGTCGGACACCCGGGTTCCCCTCCTTCCTGTCAGGCACCCCCCTTGCCGAGTCCCTCGCATGCCCCCCCCCCATCCCCTCCACATACGCTGGGGCTGTATGGGTGGTATGGCCACTGTTACTGGGGTGGGGGCAGGGCGCTTACTAGCGATGGGGGAGTGGGCTGCACCGCTGGTGACCGGATGATCGACTGTCCGGGGGGGGGTTGTACCTGGTGGGGGCTCCTGCCAGGACCTCCCATCCTGCCTGGATCTGTCCTTGAGACCTGGTCTCGCTCCTGTATGCCTCGTGGTGCTGCCATTTTGTTGTAGCCTGTGTATTTCTATACACGGCGGCCAGGTTTGTGTAGTCTGGTGGCCATTTTGCTGTGGTTTGCCATTGAAAATAGCGGCAGCCATGACAGTGGAGCCTCATCCCCTGGTGCTGACTCCTGGATCATTTTACTTCCTGATCGTTTCATGTGTAGTGCATTATCCTGGTGGCTGCCAGCGCTTCTTTCTGCGGGTCGTGAGTCTGGTGGGGTCCTCTCCCTCTCCCTGCTGAGGATTGCTTGGTGCTTTGTGCCTGGGACCAGGTGGTGCTGCCAGCGTGGTGGCGGTTATCCCTTAGCAGTGTTTTACATCTTTGTGGGGTCCCCCTGGTGACTCATGGAGTATTTGGAGTATATTTCCACACCTGATCCCTCTCTGCTCCTGCGGGTCCCTCCATATCCCAACCATCCATCAATGCACTGACAGCGGTCCTGTGGTCCCTTGTGTGCCGGGTTGAGGTGGCTTTTGGGCGACGGACTAGCAAAAAGCGCCTTCCCCTGCCTCATCTGTCTCATCAGATCCTTAATCTGATTCAGCCGCCAAGGACGTGGGTCACCCTGTTGTGTCTGCAAGCATGCGCCTAGAATCCTCTGATAGTGAGGATGATTCCTCCACGTCTGCGACCGCGCACGAAAAGGCGCTGGTGGATGCACTTATTCTATCTGTGCGTGAGACCCTAAAGACGGAGGACGAAGCTGCAATGAAGGGGCAGGTTTCCTTTTGCACTCACAAGCCATCCAGAGCAGCAAATGTGTTTTCTTTCCCTGCCTATTTTGACAGAATTGTCTCTAAAGAGTGGGGACGGCCATAGCGTCCCTGTGGGGTTCCTAAGCGCTTTACAAGGCGTTACTCCTAGGAGGAGTCTCTTCTTAAGAAGTGGGATGTGCCCCGTTGGTGGACACTCTGGTTTCCAGATTAAACAAAGCAACCATGATTCTGGTTGAAGAGTCCCCAGCCTGTAAGGATCCGGCTGACCAGGAGGCGGAGGCTGTGGCTCTGGCTGGTTCGGCAATGAGGCCGGTATTCACCATTGCCCTAGTGTCGCAAACTCTGACCGAGTGAGCTAAGCTCTTACACCGTGACCTGGAGGGGGAACAGATCCCCCTGCCTTTGCTGAGCTGGCAGACCAGCTGGTCCAGGGACTGCAGTTTACCTGTGATGCCTCTTTGGATGCAGCTCCCCTGATGGCTCGCCTCTCTGTTTTGGCAGTGGTCCTTAGGCATGTCTTTTGGCTCAAGTGCTGGTCTGCGGATCAGACTTAAAAAAAAAAAAAAAAAAAAAAGGCCTTGATTGACCTTCCTTTCAAAGGAGATTGCCTGTTTTGGAGCTACCCTGGAAGTCCTTATTAAAGGTCTCACAGGGGGGAAGAGTACTTTTCTTCTGCAGGCTACTAAGGACAAGTAACCTTGCTGCAGACCTGGGCTTTCTTCTCAGCTCATAAGTTTTTTTTTTTTTGGTCCCTCAGGGTCGACTGACAAGGGCTCAAAGCCTTTCAGTGCCTCTTCAGGAGGATCCTGGCTTCCTGATCTGTGGACTTCCCTGGTACAAGACAAGTGGGTCCACAAAGTCATTCGGTCCGGCTACAAGATCGAGTTTTGCTCTTGTTCACCGGCAAGGTTTTTTTTCCTTCCAACATGCGCCTTTCCCCAGATCACTTACATGGTCTGTTTGGGGTGGTACAAGACCTGTTTCTTCAAGGGGTGATTGTCCCTGCTCTGACTTTGGAAAGTTTTCAGGGTTTTTACTCAAACATGTTCATGGTCCCCAGGAAGGAAGGCAAAAATCCTGGACCTCAACTGCTTTGTGGGGGTACAGAAGCTCAGAATTGAATCAACTCGAACGGTGGTGGCATCCCTGTGTCAGGGAGATTTCCTATGCAAACTGGGATTGTGGTACTGGGCTACTTGGACAATCTCCTTTTGCGAGCGGAGTCTCCCTCTGCTCTGGTGGAAAACCTGGACATCACAATACAAACTCTGCGGCAGTTTGGCTGGATTCTGACTTTTCAGAAGTCTGCTCTGGCTCCGTCCATGAAGCTGGACTTTCTGGGCCTGACTCTGGATTCAATAGGAGGGCTGGAGGATAGGGAGCACTTCTGGTTATAGCTGTAATAATAGAGACAGTCACAGTAAAATAAAGCCAAAAAGTATGGTTTGTGGAAATAACTTAAATGAGGCTCCACTTCAAAAGCAAAATCCAAAGTCTCACAGTTTATTGGAATAAAAACCATTGAAGTTAAAACGCTGATCGGATGTCGGGCTGAGCCCGTGTACTTGCCCCCACTGCTGTTGATGTGCTAGCAAAGTCTCTGGCAAGACGAGGTAGCTAGCAGGCATCCGTGCTGTCACATGAAGGGGAGGAACACTAGATGTGGCAGGGCTCCGGGAAACAACCGGTACAGGGACCGATGCGGGAACACTTGCATCGGACAGCTGATCCAAGCAGCGACAAGGCGGGAGATGACGTCACTCAACCGCACCGGCAAGAGACAGGGAGGATAAGCCTGCGACTCCTACAGCGAGAGAGCCAACGGTCCTGTCACCATGACGACATGTTTCCGCGCTTTGTCAAAGTCAGGTGACTGGTTGGACCGGGCTATGTAATTTAAAAAGCACCAAATTAATATATTGATCAATTAAAATACAATTCTGGGTAGATAAATGAATAAACTGTGGGGAGAAGTACACACAGGACTCCATAGGATACTTTTGGCTCTAAATAACCATGGAGGGAAACAAGCTTTACAAACAAACGTTAATACAATAATATATATGATGAAAAATGTCTAAAAATACATAGGGAATTATTATATATATATATATATATATATATATATATATATATATATATATATATATATATATATATATATATATATATATATATATATATAAGGAAAGCAGAATAAAAACCAGACTTAAACATAACATATAAAATACCATAATGTCACTTCTAAGACTCATACAATAACAATCATTGCTTGAAATTACTAAGGAAAAGAAAAAAAGGTGAAAGGTAGAAAACCTGAGGGACAATATTGGACAAAATTTGCAAAAAAGCTGATGGACACATTATTAAACAAAATTAAATTATGCATCTCTATCTCCGCATTCAATATGTTGGGGGATAGTGTATTGAGCTTAAAAATCCAAAATGCTTCTCGTTTACACAACAGTGCGAATCTTTCATTATCTGTTAGGTCTTTTCTAGAAATGTGTTCAATTGCCAGAACTTCCAGAAAACTAAAATTCTTACTATGTTGGGTCAAAAAATGTTTGGGAACACTGTTTGTCACTCCCGGCCTTAATTAATTTCCTGTGTTCCCCTATACGTACACAAAGGGTACGTGTAGTACGACCAACATAGTAGAGATTACATGGGCATTTTATTAGATAAATAACGTACTCGGTTGAACAAGTAATGAATTGTTTAATACTGACCTTTGTTCTAATACTGTGACCTTTGTTATCACAAAACGTGGATGTGCCATGCGACATGGACTGACACGTGAGGCACCCTCTCTTCCTGCACTAGAAGGTTCCTACTCTGTTGTCAAAGTAGGCTTGAATGTCCATAATATGATCCTTTCCATTATTCCAAATCTTACTGGGGGCTATAAGATTTTTTCAAGGTCCTGGCCTTTCTGAAGGTCACCTGTGGATTGGAAGGCAGGATGTCTGCCAGTTTCAGATCAAGTTTTATTCCCTGCTTACGCTGTCCCAGAAGGCCTTTTTGGTGGATATCACCTCTGCGCGCAGAGTGTCGGGAACTGGCTGCGTTATCCTGTCCACCTTATCTGGTGATTCACAAGGATAAGGTGGTTCTTTGCCCCTGTCAGTCGTTCCTTCCAAAAGTTGTCTGGTTTTCGTTTGAATGAAGACATTGTGTTGCCTTCCCTGTGTCCCAGGCCGAAACAGCCGAAGGAACTTGCCTTGCATGCCTTGGATATGGTTTGGGCAATTAGGGTGTACTTGGCAGCTACGGAGTCTTTCAGGAATTTAGACTCTCGATTTGTACTCACGGACGGACCTCAAAGGGTTGTCTGCTTCCTCTGCGACTATTTTCAGATGGATCAGACAGACGATGGTTCAGGCCCATTCCAGGGGTCAGGTTCCTCCTTTCCCTGTCAAGGCACACTCTACTCAGGCACTTAGTGCCTCCTGGGCCTTCTGTCATTAGGCGTGAGTGACGCAGGTTTGAAAGGCGGCCACCTGGTCATCAGTGCACACTTTTACAAAGTTTTATAAAGTGGATGTGTTGGCAGCTCCTCTTTGGGTGTGTATTGTTTTTTTTTTTTTCTTTTTTTTTTTTTCAGGTGGGCTCTAGTGCTTTGGTTGAGCTCCTGTTGACTAATGTTTAGCCTTGGGAATTTTGTGGTTGCTCCCACCCCTCATGTTTAACACTGCTTTAAGAGGTCCCAATGGTTATGAATACCAGGAGCTGTGTCCGTCAATGAACGAAAGTTAAAATGGGATTTTTGACTAACCATAAAATCCATTTCTCTGATGTTCATTGATGGATACCGCAACCACCCCTCTGTGGAGCTAATATTATCCTGACAATGCTTGTAACAAAACTGTGTCTCTATAGAAGAGAGAGGGAGTATACCCCCCCCCCCCCGACATTGCCCATGGGTGTAACCAGAATTATTTTCTGTCTAGTGTCCTACTCCTGTAGGGGGCAGTATAACCAAATGGTTAAGAGGATTAGGAGCTGTGTTCATCAATGAACATCAGAGAAATGGGTTGTATGGTAAGTCAAAAATCCCAATTTTTCATATTCTGTCACAGTTGATTGATTTAGAATGTATAAAAGCCAGCTGATCATCATGGCAGCCAGCATCTTCAGAAGCAGCATACTTGTCTTGAGAACATGAAGGCGATTATTGCATTCTCCCTCCTTATTAAAATACCTATTTGCCTGGGCATCATGCTGAACCTCTTGCTTTAAGGTTCTTTGAATTACTGATCTGTGAATTGGGCATTCTGCCTTGCTCTGACCCTTTTCTGATTTGCTCGCCTAACTTGGGATCAGTGACTCAGTAGGAAAGCCAGATGGGCAGCTTTAAAAGAACAGACAGCCAGTGTTTTCAGAAGAGATTAGTTCCTATATTTCTCCCATGGCAGGTGTACTTTAAATCCAGGAAGAGAAGGCTTAAAAGGTTACGTAGGCCCATACATTGACAGTGCTGTCATTATCAAGACCCCTCTATTATTCATGTTGTTTGAAATGTGGTAGGCATTGTGCTCTGGAACATCAACATGCACCATTAAATCCCCTCTATATAGGTACAGTTTCTTTGTTTTAAAAAATAAAACAAAAATGTATGTAATTTCTGTGGTAAAGACTAACCTTCTATCTTTTAGCAACAATCAAGCTACAGTCTGGAGGTTGAAGTAAAAGATCGGGATGGAGATCCAAATGGAGGTCTCTCTGGAACAGCCAAAGTGAAAATCAAAGTGATAGATGTAAATGACAACATTCCTGTTCTTGAAAAGGAAGAGGTGAGACTATAGTTTGAATATATTGTTGGTTCACGGGCAACCACAAAAGCAGTGTAAATCTACATAACTACATTAGACTATTTGTTTCGGATGTACTGCATATGTAATTACGAGGAGCTTAATGTGAATGGTCTTATCAATGTGTGATGTAAAAAAAAAAAATATGTACATACATGTAGTGTGCTTTGTACTTAGTAGTGAAACATAATGATTATACTTTAATATGTTTATGTGAAATAACAGTGCACTCACGCTGATGGAAAGCACTACTATTAATTCATGACTTGTCAAATAGATGCTTTTGTGATGATCCTTTTTGTAGTATTGGATTCACTACACTTATTCATTCTCGTTTCTGCTTTAAAAAAAAAAAAATAATAATTTTTTTCAGAAAATATTGCAAACTGTGTGTTTGTTTTATTTTTTTGTTTTGTTTTTTTTCCATAGTGGTTTTGTTTTTTTTTTTTTTTGTTTTTTTTTTTTTTTTTTGTCCTTTCACATGCCTTGGCATGCCGAGCATAAGAGCCTAAAAATGTTTTCTTAAATAAAAGTAATACTACATCGGTCCAGTTCCCAACCTTGTTACAAGTAGGTGCAGTGGTTTGGTCATGTGATGCTGGCATCAAGGTCTAAGACTGCTCAACTGCCTCACCTAAAAGACCACATGACTTGTTATGGAATGCACAATTCATTGAACAGTTTTGGACTCTACCATCTTGAATAGCCTCTGTTCACTGAATAAATATGATCGAATTTCCTTGTGTTGATTTTTTTCTCCCTAATTTCAGTACTCAGGCGAAGTGGAAGAAAATGTTGAGGGTGTTGAAATATTGCGTATGAAAGCGTTTGATGACGATGAAGAGTTCACAGATAATTGGTTTGCTAACTTTTCTATAGTATCAGGAAATGAAGGGGGCCACTTTCAGATCATAACTGATGAGCAAACAAATGAAGGCGTGCTGATGCTGGTAAAGGTGAGAAAACTGAATAAAATATGCTAAGAAACATGAATGTTAAAACAGCTGCTACTTCTATTTTTTTTATTTGCTATTTGAATAATATGCTTGGGTGTTCCAGGGGCAAGAGGGGGCCCAAAGAACTCCCAATCTCATTAAAAAAAACACAGCTGTTACAGAGCCAAATAATAGCACACTTCCCAAACAGACTTTCTATAATGATGGAGAAACACTATGTGGAAGAAGCAGAGGGTACACTACTGAGGAAAAACTTGGCAATTGCTATATATAGCAGTAATTGCTTGAAAACGCCATCACTGCTCCTTGCAGTTTTATATTTTAAATTGCCAGTGTTTTGTGTTTTCAGAAGATGGAAAAAAAAAATATTGGCACAATTTTCAATCCAAAAATGCTCAAACGACTTCTCCTCAAAGTCGTAAGGGCCATTGTCAAAGGCATTTAATTGCTTCAGAACTGTTTATCTCCTCATACAAGTCTATGGGAATTCAAAATCAGCTGAATCAGGACACAGGCAGATCAAATAAACATTTGTACCTTAAAGCTAATGTCCATGTTTCATGTCATTTTAAATAGTTTGTTTGGACCAAGCTGATCCAAATTAACTATTTGCTTCGCTAAGTGCTGCAGTCTTAAGGCTCCATTCACATGTTAGCGTATGGATGGGCAGAACCGCCGCGATTCTGCCCGCGATCCGGAGATTATTGCAAATCGCGGGACGCCTGTGCGTTGCCCGTTGATTTGCAATAGCCCCCCAAACGCTGAGCGATGTTGCCGCGATTTCCGCCTGCCGAATCGCGGTAACATCGCGCAAAAAAAAAACCGCGGGACGCATTACGCCCAAAAAAGTACAAGAGCTTCTTTGGAGCGGATTGCGTCCTGCGATTTTTTTTGGCGCGATGTTACCGCGATTCGGCAGGCGGAATCGCGGCAACATCGCTCAGCGTTTGGGGGGCTATTGCAAATCAACGGGCAACGCACAGGCGTCCCGCAATTTGCAATAATCTCGGATCGCGGGCGGAATCGCGGCGGTTCTGCCCGCGATCCATACGCTAACATGTGAACGGAGCCTTAAGCACTGTATGTATCGCATGTAGCAAAACCTTCTGGCTGAGTGGCGCTCAGCCATTTATGGGCAGTTTCGTATTTTTGTGAATGGATAGCCCCAGGCTTGGTGCAAACAAACCATTTTTAAAGTGCCTTAAAACATGAACATCAGGTTTAACGGTCTGCCTCTATAGCTAATGCATACCTGAACCCAGTACAGGTCCTTGCCAAAGGTGTGATGGGTTCAATCTTTAATGTTGTTTAAAAGTAAAGCCAGCAAGTATACTATTTACCAATGTTTTGTTTGTTTTTTTTTTTTTGTTTTTGTTTTTTATTGCTTTAAAGTTTTTTTGTGTTCTATTTTGTTCACTTTTCTTAAAATGACACCTCCTATATTTTCAGGAAGCAGACTATGAACTGATGCAGAACGCACAGCTGAGTGTGGTTGTCTCAAACCGGGCGCAGTATCACAGCTCCATTATGCACCTAGTCAGTGGGTCAAGCTCATCCGGTGGCATCATAGGCGGAGGTGGTGGCGGTGGTGGCGGTGGTGGCGGTGGTGGTGGAGGTGGAGGTGGCGGCGGCGGAGTAAAAGCTATTCCCATTAAAGTGAAAGTTAAGAATACACGTGAAGGACCTGTATTTAAGCCAAGAAAGAAGAACATTGCTGTGGCTGAAGGAAAGAAAATAATAAACACAGTAATTGGTTCTTATCAAGCATATGATGCGGACACTGGAAAGATTGCAGAACATGTTAAGTAAGTCTGTGTTGTGTGTTTTTTTTTTTTTTTTTTTTCTTCCTTTTAATACAGTAAACAATTCAGTTCAATTTTATGAGAACTTTGGTTTAGAAAAAGTTGCAGATCCCTGGTGCTTCTCTTGGTGTGCTTGCAGGTCCAGTTTTTAAAAAAGTGATTAAAATTACAACAGATAACTCTGGATGAGGTTACAATGTTAGCATTTAAAGGGTTAGTTCACCTTTACCAAAAAATGCCTATGCAGCTAAGTGACACCTGTAGATGGGAACGAACTGGGCAGCTTTGAACAAAGTTAAATGTTGCCCTTGCTATAGGCGTAGGCCATTTACATACTGATTGAAAAACTCCCAGAGTAGGCATCATCCAACCACAGATGAGATAGTGGACCGCACATGTGCGGGTGGAGGGGGGGGGGGTTAAGGGATCCCTCCTGTGATGTCAGGGGTAGGAAGTAAGAACTAAAAAGGTCTTGGTAATGTACTAGAAAAATGTCTTCGTAATGTACTAGAAACAAGGCGGCCTTCAGGAGGTACATATGTATTTTAATTCCAGAAATGCCCACGGTGTAAAGCTAATGGTGGTAAATCACACAGCCATTCACACTCAAGTGTGTTCTGACATGTTCCAACTTTACTTGCCTGGTTCACCTGGTCTTTACAGAGTAGTGTTATCCTTAACACGTGCTGCTCTGTTGCCGGCAAATAAGTGGCTGACTGGTATCTCTAGCGTAGCAGATTGATAAAATTGCAAGTGAAACTTTAGCTCTGTTACAACAGGCTTTTGGTGAACATTCCATAAAGAAATCAAGTGTTTTTGAATGACCTAGACGGTTTAAGGAGGGGCTGGAAGATGTCCACAATGAAGCAGGAAGTGGACAGCCAAAAACACAATGGACAGATGCAAACGTGAAAAGAGTGCAAACCCTTGTGTTCTCAGATCAGAAAAATTGAACATAAACAGGGAAACAATGCTGTAGATTCTAACAGAGGATTTGGGAATGAGAAAGATTTGTTCTCTTCAAAATTTATCTGATCTTTTGAAAAATGCAGAGGTGTTTGACAGAGTTTTTTTATTACCAGGGATGAAACATGTTGGTTCCAGTATGATCCGGAAACAAAATACTAAAGCATATGCAGTGGAAAACAAAGAATTTATAGAAAGTTTGGGGGAAAGTACCCCACGTGAGTGACACTCTGACGTCACAGATGATGCGGCTCCACACACTGGCACATGCCAGATGCACCTACTAAGGCAGTGGATGCTATCTAGCACAGGCACCAGGATGCTTTTTTATAGCAAACAGACTGCAGACCACTTTAACCCCTGCGGGATACCTGAGCAATTAAGTACCTACATTGGCAGCCAGCCTGGTTCCCTGTGAGCTATACACCTGTGAGAACAGTTTCCTCCTATGATCCATGAAGTGGGCATACTCGTGTAATGGTCAGGCCTATACTATGCTTACAATGCAGGTGCACCTTACTGCTGTCTGAATGAATGTTTGAACTATCTCACTCATATCGGTATACACATGGTTTGCATAGCAAATCTCATCATATGGTGCTGAAGCTCTAAGGGACTCTATCCAAAAAAGTGAAGTCCTTTGCAATTTTACTTTAAGTCCCACTATTTGCTTTCATCTTTAATCCAGATGAGGACCGACCATACTATGCATGAGTGACATTATACCCTTAGATTAATCTGGTGACCAAACCCTAATAACGTTCTGCTGCAGATTTGGAGGGGCCATAATGCTTTATTATCATTATTCAGTGTACATTACAGGCAATACTCCTTCCTTGCTGACAGCTACATCATATACTTGCTTATTAGTGTGCCTATGTATGTGATCGCAGCTGCATCTATCCCAGACAACGTTGTCTTTTAAAATTTTTACCATTCTTCCAGAATCACATGTGTGAGGTCAGGCACTGATGTGGACGAGAAGGCCTGGTTTGCGGTCTCCACACTAAATCATCCCAAAGGTACTGTTTCGGGTTGAGGTCAGGACTCTGTGCAGGCCAGTCAAGTTCCTCCACCCCAAACTCGCTCATCCATGTCTTTATGAACCTTGCTTTCTGCACTGGCCCAAATCATTTGGTGGAGGAGGGATTATGGTGTGGGGTTGTTTTTTCGGGGTTGGGCTTGGCCCCTTGGGTTTCAGTGAAGAGAACCCTTAAGGCGACAGCATACCAGGACATTTTTGACAATTTCATGCTCCCAACTTTGTAGGAACAGTTTGGGGGTGGCCCCCTTCCTGTTCCAACATGATTGCACACCAGTGCACAAACAAGGTCTATAAAAACATGGATGAGTGTGTTTGGGGTGGAGGAACTTGACTAGGCCTTCTCATCCACATCAGTGCGTGACCTCACAAATGTGCTTCTGGAAGAATGGTCAAACATTTCCATAGACACACTCCTAAACTTTGTGGACACCCTTCCCAGAAGAGTTGAAGCTGTTATAGCTGTATTGGGTGGGCCAACTCCATATTGAACACTACGGACTTGAGGCCTGTACACACTTGACGGAAATCGGACGAAATATCCTCCGATTTTTCTCTCTTGCTCAGCATTCATAACCGTTTTTATTTGACTGTGCATAAATGTTCACGAAATTTCTCGTCCGATTTTTTTTTTTTTTTTTTTTTTTTTTTTTGGGACATTTGTTCCTAGACTTCCGGGTCATCGGCAACTTCAGAACATGCGCGGTCTTTCGTATCCGATTTTTCACGGACGTACTGCATACACATTAAACGAAAATTGGTCGTCTGGGGACGGACGATAAAAATGTTGGTGTTTGTCCCTCCGGTTTTTTTCGTTGAAAATGTCGGCATCGGCTGCTGAAAGTTGTGTACACACCAGCCGAAAATCGTACAATTTTACCTCGGATGGGAATTTTCAGCAGATTTTTTTACTAGTGTGTACCCCACTTAAGACTGGGATGCCATTAACGTTCATGTGTGTGTAAAGGCAGGTGTCACAATACTTTTGGTAATATAGTGTATGATACAATATAATTTTATATGGTGCCTGAATATGGATGGTTTTGGATGAACTGCAATTAAGTTATACATTGAAATTCTCATTAAGATTTCAAATAAAGTTTGTATGTGAACATGTATAAACTCTGTCCTATATATTTTTACAACAGGTATGCAAAAGAATATGATCCTGATAATTGGTTTACCATTGACCCAATTACAGCTGAAATCAAACTTACTAAAATACCTGATCGTGAGTCTATATATGTAGTTGATGGTTCCTATGTAGCAAAGATATTGGCAATAAGTGAAGGTAATTATAATATTGCTGCTTTTGTTGTTGCTATTTTATTATTAGTAGATATATATTATATTACATATTTTACATTGTCTGCAGTCTACTTAGTAAAGAAATGCATGTATTGCAAGAGCATCTACATAAATAACCTCTCCTGTATTCATTCTAAACCATGCAAAAGACCTATTAAAATAATAAAGGCTTATTTAATAAAGTGAGACTGAGAAATATGATGCACAAAGTGTCATGATTTTCAACAGCTTATTTAACCACTTCTGGACCGGAAGGTTTTTACCCCCTTAATGACCAGGCCATTTTTTGCGACATGACACTGCGGTACTTTAACTGACAATTGTGTGGTCGTGTGATGCTGTAAAATAGAGCTTTCTTTTGGGGGTATTTGATCACCTCTGCGTTTTTTTCCGCTATAAACAAAAAATGAGCGACAATTCTGAAAAAAACAATATTTTTTACTTTCTGCTATAAAACATTCCCAATAAAAATAAAAAAAAGAAATTTAAAATATTTTTTTTATTTATTTTTTCATAATTTTAGGCCAATATGTATTCTGCTGCATATTTTTGGTTTTAAAAAAAAAACTCCCAATAAATGTATATTGATTGGTCTGCGCAAAAGTTATCGTGTCTACAAACTAGGGGAAAGAGTTTTATGTCCTTATTATAAAAAAACAATTTCTTACTAGTAATGGCGGCGATCAGCGATTTTTAGCGGGACTGCGACATTGCGGTAGACAGATCGGACACCTGACACTTTTGAGGGGACCAGTGACATTACTACAGTAATCAGTGATAAAAATATGCACTGTTACTGTACTAATGACACTGGCAGGGAAGGGGTTAACACCAGGGGTGATCAAAGGGTTGAATGTGTCCCAAGGTGATGCTTTCTAACTGTGTGGGATTTACTCACTGGATGAACACCCGAGACCTGTGTTCATCACTGAAAGAACAGCAGTCTGCCGTGTTTACATCGGCAGACTGCTTTTCTGTCTCCATCGGGAGCGATCGCGGGTTCCGGCGGACATCCCATCCGCCGGACGTGCTGATTGGCTCCACCTCTCTGCCCCCACTATCTGCTACATGAAACAACGTACCTGTACATCGTTTCGCGCAACAGAGCCGACATGCTGCAATATAACTACGAAGGCTGATCGTCAAGTTGTTAAAAAAAAAAAAAAGTTCTCTTTTAGTAAAGGGCACATGCAGTCTTTAACCTACTGGGTTATATTGCTGTCTACAGGAGGATTGCATCTCAAAGCTGTGAATGTCTTGAGCCAAGAAATTTAAAAAAAAAATCCACCAAATCTGTCATTGCCTCTGTTCACAAGGGAGATTTTTGGACTTCTGTGGACATCAGACTTGTACCTGCATGTCTGTCTTCACATTATTTCCTACATTTTGCTGTGGTGGCCCCATACTACCAGTTAATTGCACTGCCATTTAGCTTCTCATTTGTGCTTTGGGTGTTTACCAACGTGTTAGCCCCAGCATTATGCCTGCTGTACCACTATGGGATACACAGATGACTTCCTATTAAGCAGGTTCTGTTGGACAATGTGGCTTTCACTGGTCAGATGTTACAATGGTTCAGGTGGATCCTGAAACTTCAGAAATCAATGGAACCGACTTATTGTTTGGAATATCTGGGTCTAGTCCTGGACATAGTTCAGGCCAGAGTGTTCTTCCACAAGAGAAACTGCAGGCTTTGCAGTCTCCAATTCGAGCTCTCCAATTCAGGAGTCCTCCAACTCTACACTTTTGCATTAGTTTTAGGCCTGATGGCAACCTCAATCGAGGTTGCATTTACCCTCCTAAAAATAGTGGTTGGGAACGCTCATTTCTGCTATGCAATATGTGAATGGGGCCTTGTATATTGCAGCCTGCAAGTCCTCAGATGCATTCATTTTTCACTTTTCAGATGAACATTTTCAGCAAGTACAGAAAAATGCCCACTATTCTTGCCAGAAATGCAGTATTGTCATTTAATTTCATGTTTTCTTACATACCCTGTGTGTAAATTACGAATCCTTTCCCCATGCACTGGATATGATGGAAGGCAGACCTGTCCAACATGCCTCCTTCCATAGATACGGTAGAGCAGTGAGTGTAATTTTTTTGGTTTAGATACACTTTATTATATTTCTATTATATTTTATCAGATTGAAAAATTGCTTGCATCAGTGAATATGTTTCTAATAAGCCTATTGATTTTTTTTTAAGATCTCTCAGGAAAGACTGCTACCGGCACCATCTCTATTGACGTGGAAGATGTCAATGACAATTGTCCAGTTTTAGTAAATGCAGTGCAAACAGTTTGTGAAAACTCGCCATTCATCAACCTGACTGCAGTGGATAAGGATTCCTATCCCAATGGTGCTCCCTTAAAATTTACAGTGCTGGATGAACCAATTGGCGTTGCAAAGTACTGGTCAATTGGAAAAACTGATAGTAAGTGATCTGTGCGGCTACCTCATAGTATGACCTCCACACATAGATGGTACCTCCTGTGTATAATACTGGATAATGGTGAGCGCTCTGGTCAGAGACTCTAGATACCTAGGCAGCTGTACTTTTACGCCACCTACAGCACATTCATGCCCTGCCCTAAATAGTAACCAGAACCTGCAATGCTACACATCCCTTTCTGGTGATGTTTAAAAAAAATATTTTTATTTGACACTGTCAATTTACAGAAAGACTGATTAAGTTTAAGAGGGACTGCCTAAAGAAGCATTCTATGTATAGTGCAAGGAGACTACCAGGAATTGGTGATATACAAAGATTACCCTAGTCTGAGATTGCCAAAGGCCTAAGATACTGTACCTTACAGAAAAGCTAGTTTTGACTAAAGATATTTACTGTAAATGGTCAGAAAAAGGGGGGGTGCCTTATCTGATACTAATTTTGTAGATCTTCGACAAATGTGTTCTCTAGTGTTTATTTTTATTTTATTTTCTTCTTTATCCTAGATAACAGTGCACAACTTATACCAAAAAACATTTGGATAGGATCACATCAAGTTAATATTCTAATAACGGACAATAAAGGTCTGAGCTGTCCAGAAAAGCAAGTCCTGAAATTAGAAGTGTGTGCCTGTGAAAGTGGCATTGCGGCCTGCTCAGGGAGACTATCGAACACGTCTGTAGGCCTCGGAGGAGGCGCTGTTGCACTCATGATTCTTGCATGTTTGCTTTTGCTATGTGCGTACTCAATAATACTTCTTTTTTTTTTTTTCAAAGCACACTATAGACTATTTCATCTTTTATGTATAATGCTGTAACAAATTGTACATTGACCAATCTAAATTTAATCTAATAATACTTTCTGATGGAAATGTTCTATGTATGTAGATTCATTTGTGGCATAGTTAAAAGTAAACCTATAAAGAAAAAAGGATACTGCTATTGCTGACCATCTTCTGGAAATTTTACTTGTCTGGCTGTTTGTAGGATGGTGATGGCGATCAGCTACCCAATCGCTACCATCTGACAAATGACAGTCAGCTTCTTAGATTTACACACAGGAGTGTGTAAACTTTCACAAATGCACATACCCCTTCCCTTTGTATGCCATACATCCGTGGCAGCAAAGGGATTACATTTTTTAACATTACAAGATTAAATCAAAGGCAGCTTTTTGATGGCTTTTTTTTTTTTTTTAATGCAGATAAATAAAGAATCATGTTTTTTATTTTTTTATTAGTGGTGCCACTTTTACTGCTTTTGTGCTCCTGTGGCTCAAAAGGGAAAGGATTTTTAACCGTTCCTGAAGATGGTCCTGAAGGAACAATTCTGATACACAACAAAGAAGGACCTGTACCTGAGGACACAGTAAGTACTAAAATGACAGAGTATAACTGTTTTTTCTGTTCATGAGATCGTCAGATAATTAGTGTTTTGTTTCTATGATCTCTGCAGTAGTTATGCACTGGCACATGTTAATCAGTACGCTTATACTTGTTTTGAATTAAAGAAGCCACTCTGAGAAATATATGAAAATGAGCTATCGGCGCTGCTGCTTCTATACCGTGCTACATATATGTGAATCAATACATAAATGATTAATATACACATGTGAATAAATATAAATAAATTAGAAATAAATTGGAATTAAAGTGACCTGTGCATATATAAATACAAATAAATACAAGTGCTCTGTGAAAAATCCTTCAAATTCAATGTTTGTATACTTGTATAGTTTTTTTTCTATGCATCAAAATGTTGATGATAAATGGGTACAAGTGCTTTGTGCAAAGTCCTTCAAATACAAGTTCCATAAATATATTTAGTAAATTCATAAATTTCTTCTGTGCATCAAAGTGCTGGTACTTTAGGGTCCAAACAAGTGAATCACTTTGTGCTCCCCCTTATGTGTCCCCACTCACCGGAACAATAAGGAATTTTGGCATCAAGTGCTATCAAAACACTATTGGTAATCCCAGTATTCTGTGACTTCCTGCTAATGGAGCGGGATATGTATCATATACCGATGACTGCACAATGGAATGAGTTCTCAGCTTTATGACTCCCTGTATAGGATGTTATAGAATGGATGAGAGGGATCCTCATAGTGTAAACTGTTTTTTTTATTCTACAAATTAATATAACACACTTAAATTTCGGCAGTACAGCATAAAATTCTTGTGGTAGAACGCTGCCGCGGCATGCGTTCCAACCACCGCAAATGACGATAGACATTTTTCCCCTGCTTGACACGTTTCGCCCCTCCCTCTGTGCGTCATCTGAAGCTCAGCTATAGAATCTCTCCATTCTATAACATCCTATACGTGGGAGTCATAAAGCTGAGAAGTCATTTCATTGTTCATCGGCATATGATACATATCCAGCTCCATTAGGAGGAAGTCACAGAGTACTAGGATTACCAATAGAGTTTTGATAGCACTTGATGCCAAAATTCCTTATTATTCCAGTGAGTGGGGATGCATAAGGGGGGGAGCACAGAGTGATTCACCTATTTGGATCCTTAACGCACCAGCACTTTGATGCACAGAAGAATTTATTCATTTATTAACTAAATATATTTATTGAACTTGTCTTTGAAGGACTTTGCACAAAGCACTTGTACCCATTTAGCATTGATGCATAGAAAGACCTAACCATTAAATTTGAAGAATTTTTCACAGAGCACTTGTATTATTTGTATTTATATATGCACAGGTCCCTTTAATTCCAATTTATTTGTATTTATTCTCATGTGTATATTTATGTATTGATTCACATATGTGTAGCACAGTATAGAAGCAGCAGCGCTGATAGCTCATTTTCATTTATTCCACAAGGAACTCACCTTTTTAATATCAGCAGCAGCTAATTATTATTACATTATTAGTATAGTTCATTCCTAAGCGCGGATACGTCCATAGCACTCTGAGAAATGTCAGTCTTCTGGCCTTTTTTTTTTTTTTTTGTACTACACCCTGTAAATTTAAAAACTGCAACATTTAAAGGACACTGCTGTCATAACTCGCCTCCTCCTAAAAAATTATAGTTGACTGCCAGATTTTGTCTTTAAACCCTTCCCACCGACAGTATGCATATATGCAGCCTCACAGAAGTGGGTCTTTATCCGTGGGGCTACTTTTATGCCTACCTGTCTTTGTGGTGAGAGCATGCTCCCAGCAGAGACAGGGTTTTTACTGACAGCACAGGGTCTCCTACTAACAATTGACCCGTGACTCCCAATTCCTGGTCACCCTCTGATTGGCTATCACAGTGATTAGTCAATGTGCCCACCCATGTGTTCTTTTGCCTCTGAATGGAGAAAAAGTTGAATTGTATCTTTCCCCTTGCAGGAGAGAAAGATGTAAACAAACGTGTAGTAGTAAAAAAAAAAAATAAAAAAAACAAAACTTGATCAAGGTTTCATTTAGGTCTAAGCCCCGGTTCACACTTGTGCGATTGCCGGGTTCGCATGTAATGTCGGAGCGCACTGCTCCTTCATTACATGCGATCGGCTGTGCGGTGCGAGTTTAGCCATACACTTTGTATGGCTAAATTCGCACCGCAGCCGCAGCAAACACGCACAGGGACCCTTTTTGGAAGCCGCATCAGGATCGGATCGCACAGCGGTTCACACTTGTGCGAACTGCACGATCGCACTGCGATATGCGATAAAACTGGGGGTGTCGTTAAGATTACATTGACACCCGTATCGCATATGGCAGTGTGAACTGCCGGGGGTGCGTGTGCGATGCGGGAACAGGCTGCGGATTCGCAGCCTTCCCACACTCGCATAAGTGTGAACCGGGGCTAAATGAAGGTATAAAATTTGGGTAGGATTTAAAAAAAAAAAATGATTTCGTTCATTGACGGATACAGCTCCTGATCTTCACACCATTGTGATATACTGCCCCCAACAGGAATAGGGCACTAGGCAGAAAATGAATCTGGCTATGCCTATGGGCAGCCCCAGGGGGTATTCTCCCTCTCTGCTGTAGGTACTCAATTTTTTTTTTCTCAGGAGAAAGGACCTAGTTTCTGGCTGGGATATCTGGTCCTGGCAATTTTTTTCCTTTTAAGATAGAAATTTCTTTTCCTGTTTTTTTTCCTGTGAGATCTACAATCAACTGCCAGACTGGGCGACAGGCTGGATAATCTAGATCCAGTGGTCACCCTTGTCTGGCCGGCGAGCATGCGCGCATGGACCTCAGCTCTGTGCTAGGTCGGCCGTTACATACCCCACTGGACGGGCCTGGCCAGCGAGTTACACACCTTGTGAGGTCGCATACGACCGGATCTCGGCCCGAGTCGCACTGTTCCTTCTAGCCGACAGCCCCCCTGTTTTGATGGTGATGGGTTCTGTCTGGAGCGGTGCCTGCCTGGTTCCTGGTATGGTGAGTAGTTGTCGTCGTCCCCCCCCCCTCTCCCCCTGGAGAATTTTGGGGTGGACGTGGGCCCCTCCTGGGATGGTCAGACCCCTGGGTTCCCCTCCTTCCCATCAGGCACCCCCCTTTCATCCCATCCTACCCCCCCCCCCCTTCTCCACCTATACTGGGGCTGTGTGGGTAGTCTGGTTCACCTCCTGGGGTGGGGCAGGGTGCTATGCTGGCAATGGGGGCCAGAGGGGGGATCGACTGTGTGTGGGGGGTTGTACCTGGTGGGGGCTCCTGCCTGGGCCTGTCCTTGAGGCATAGGTATCCCTCCTGGGAGCCTCGCGGGGCCGCCATTTTGCTGCAGCCTGTGTGTTTCTATGCATAGCGGCCATGTTGGTGTAGTTCCGGCCACCTTTGCGGTGGTTTGCCATTGAAAGTAGTGGCGGCCATGACAGTGCAGCCCTGTGGGCAGCGATTTTGGCAGTGGGAGACACTCCATATCTCCTGGTGCTGACTCCTGGATCTGGTCACTTTCTGATCGCCGCGCGTGGGGTGCAGATGATACTGGTGGCTGTAGGTGCCTGTTTCTGCTGGGTGGTGATTCTGGTGGGGTTTTCTCCCTCGCTGCTGACGATCGCTTGGTGCTTTGTGCCTGGCGACTGGGTGGTGCTGTCAGCGCGGTGGGGGTTGTCCCTTTGCAGTGTTTTTTACACTTTTTGTGGGGTCCACCTGGTGACCCATGGAGTCTTTGGAGCACATCTCCCCGCCTAAACCCCTCTCTGAGGCTGCGGGACTCTCCGGGTCCCAACCATCCATCGATGCACTGGCGGCGATCTGGGAGTTCTCTTTAGTGTCCTGGGTGGAGGTGGCTTTCGGGTGACGGGCTAGCAAAAAGCGCCCCCTGCCTTCCCCTGCTTCATCTGTCTAATCAGATCCTGAATCTGATTCGGCCGCCACGGATGTGGGTGACCTTGCTGGGTCTGAGACCACGCGCCTGGAATCCTCAGTGAGGATGATTCCTCCATATCTTCAACCGCGCAGGAAAAGGCGCTGGTGGAAGCACTGATTGTATCTGTGCGTGAGACCTTGAAGATGGAGGACGCAGCTGCAATGGAGGTGCAGGTTCCCTTTGGCACTCACAAGCCATCCAGAGCGACAAAGGGATTTCCTTTCCCTGCCTATTTTGACAGAATTGTCGCTAAAGACTGGCGACGACTAAAGCGTCCTCTTGGGGTCCCTAAGCGATTTACTAGGCGTTTCCCCTATGAGGAGTCCCTTTTTAAGAAGTAGGCTGTTCCACTGGTGGTGAACCCTCCCAGTTTCCAGACTGAACAAGACAGCCATGATTCCAGTTGAAGAGTCCCCCCACCTTTAAGGATCCGGCTGTCAAGAAGGCGGAGGCTGTGGCCCGCAATATGTACACTCTGGCTGGTTCGTCACTGAGGCCGGTATTCAGCATTGCCCTGGTGTCGCAAACTCTGACTGAGTGGGCTAAGCTTTTACGCTGTGACCTGGAGGGAGAACAGCTCCCCCCTGCTTTTGCTGAGCTGGCGGACCAGCTGGCCCAGCAGTTTATCTGTGATGCCTCTTTGGCTGCGGCTCCCCTAGTGGCTCGGCTCTGTTTCGGCAGTGTGTCTTTTGGCTTATACGTTTTTTTCATCCCTCAGGGTCGGCTGACAAGGGCTCAAACCTTTCAGGGCCTCCTCTGGAGGATCAAAATTAACCTGGTCTGGAAATCCAAGAGCGGGCTTATCCAGACCTGCGGACAAGGCTCCTTCAGCATGAAGGCGAGTCCTCACCTGTATCAGGTATAGTATACCTGGTATCAGGTATAGTATATATCTGGTCATCTTAGTGGCTCCAGGCTGGGCTTGGTACCCCGAACTGGTGTGGCTGGTCGCCAACATTCCTTTTTAAGCTTCCGCTCAGGGACGATCTGCTGTCCCAAGGACCAACCTTCCATCCTGCTTTACAGTCGCTGGCTTTGACGGCTTGGCTGTTGAACGCCAGGTGCTGATGTATAGAGGTTTATCTGAGTCGGTGATTCCAAATCTGTTTAAAAGCTAGGAAATCTACTTTTAGGAAGATCTACCATCGTACGTGGAAGATGTAGATTGCATGGCGTTAGTCTCTTAAGGTACATCATTGCTCTCTCGTGGCTCAGATCTTAACCTTCCTTCAACAGGGGTTTGAACAGAAATTGGCCTTGGGTACCATCAAGGGCCAGGTGTCAGATTTGTCGGTCTTCTTCCAACGAACCTTGGCCACACACTCCCTGGTGCGTAAATTTCTTCAGGGTGTCCGACAATTGGTTCCTCCAGTGCGATCTCCGTTGCCGCCTTGGGACCTCAATTTGGTGCTTTCGGTCTTCAAGAAGCCTCCCTTTGAGAATCTTTGGAAGATTCTCTTGCTTACGCTGTCTCAGAAGGTGGCTTTTTTGGTGGCTATCACCTCTGCGCACAGAGTGTCAGAACTGGTGATGTTATCCTGTCGTTCACCTTACTTGGGGATTCACAGAGATAAGGTTGTTCTTTCCCCCTGTTCGTCGTTCCTCCCAAAGGTTGTCTCTGATTTTCATTTGAATGAAGACATTGTGTTGTCCTTCCTGTGTCCCAGGCCGAAACATCCGAAGGAAATTGCCTTGCATGCCTTGGATATGGTCCGGGCAATTAGGGTGTACCTGGCAGCTTTTAGGAAGTCAGACTCCCTATTTGTGCTCACGGATGGGCCTCAGAAAGGGTTTTCCACTTCTGCAACCCTTTCCACATGGAGCAGACGGACAGTTATTCAGGCCTATTCCATCAGGGGTCAGGTTCTTCCTTTCTCTGTCAAAGCGCCCTTTACTCGGGGCACTTAGTGCCTCTTGGACCTTCCGTCATCAGGTGTCAGTGACGCTGGTTTGCAAGTAGGGCTGTGCATCTTCACTTACCTCACGATTTCGATGCGATTACGATTATTAGGGTCGCGATTCGATACGATTCGATTCCGCGATGCATCACGATTACTGCCCAATGCCCATGCCCAGTCCACTGCCCAATGGTTTTCAAAACTTTATAAAAAAAAACAAACAATCAAGCAGTCACAAATAAAAGAATCCTTTTTATTTTTATTTGCTTCAAAGGACACTTTCCTGGACCCTGTCATGGCCTGCAAGCCCTGCATACTTTAGTGCACTTGCACTGCAAACATATAGGAAGGTCTGAAAATGCAAACAGCATAGCAGAGACAGACAACAACACTAGTATTTTACTAGAAGTAACAGTAAAATTAGTAAAAAACTGTAGTAGTGCAGTTTACTGCTTCATAAAAGAAAATATTAATATAAGCCAGGCCTACCACCATTTAAAGTACAACTAAAGGCCAAACTTTTTGGATTTTGGATAAAGTTTGGCCTATAGTTGTACTTTAAGGCAAGCCAAGATAGAAGAAGCCAGCCAGCCAAGCTAATATTCTTGTGAAAATGGTCATCATAAATTCCCACAAAACATTATATATAAATCCTTTTATGTGAATATGCATTGCAATAAATTCCACTGACAGAGACCTGGGTGGATGTCCCACACCTTCCCCAATCCCCCACAGCACTGACAAACGCTGAGAGTGAGTGAGTCCCCCCCCCCTTGCCCAGACCCCCACACTGACAGAGACCTGGAAGTCCCACACCTTCACCAATCCCCCACAGCACTGACCAACGAGTGAGAGTGAGTCCCCCCCCCCCCCCTTGCCCAGACCCCCACACTGACAGAGACCTGGATGTCCCCCACACCTTCCGCAATCCCCCACAGCACTAACAAACACTGAGTGAGTCCCCCCCTTGCCCAGACCCCCATAGCTGACTGACACTGACAGAGACCCCCAGGCCCCCACTGACACTGACTGACCCCCCTGGCTGCCAGACTGCCACAGCAGAACAGTACCCCCGGGCCCCGACCAACCGTCCCCTGTCCCAGGCCCCCGCCCCATCACAGACATCCCCCAGAGATACAGACGAGAGACCCCCATGAATGATTACACAATTATTTGTTCGGACATACCTGCTGTGTGACTGTGTGGGTTGTTGTGCACTGCATTGCAGAGGAGGACAGGTGCTGTGCTGCTCTCTGGGCTCTGTGGCGGGCGGCTGGCGTCACTGGCAGTGGCGTGGCGGCTGGGCCTCCAGGGCCTGTCGGCTATGGTGAGGTGAGGCTGGCGGCACTGGCTGGCTGTGATGGGGACGCACTTGGGGCTCCTCGCTCCTGTGTGTGGACTGGCGGCTTCTGGCTTGGATGGCTGGCTTCTAGGCCGCAGGTGGGACGCCGATACACGCGGGGGATGTCTTGCTGCGCCTCGGCCCGGGTCAAAGAGGCGGAAGGGGAGGGGAGGAGCCTTTTTATTAAGCTCCCGCCACTAACCCACCAATCAGCTGCCGATCCTGCGATCTTGTGATTTTTTTTCCCTTGCGCGATAGGGCGTGGCCGCGGCTGATGACGTCATTTCGTATAATCGATTATGCCGGCAGCCCGCATCGATGCAGAATCGCGAAGGGTCGAATCGCGATGCATCGATCTTTCGATTATATTCCCCAGCCCTATTTGCAAGGCTGCCACCTGGCCATCTGTGCACACTTTCACAAAGTTCTATAAAGTGGATGTGTTGGCATTTGCAGCTGCTTCTTTTGGCCGCAAGGTTTTTCAGGCTGCTGTTTAGAGGACTTGATCCTCTTTGAGGGTGTATTGTTTTTTTCAGGTGGACTCAAGTTGTTTTGTTTTGAGCAACTGTTTCGCCTTGGATTTTTTATTTTTTTTGCTTTTGCCACCCCTCATATTTAACACTGCTTTGGGACGTTCCAATGGTTATGTAGATCAGGAGCTGTGTCAGTCAGTGAACGAAAGCTTTACGAAAGAATTACAACTCCACAGAGGGGTGGGTGCTGTGTCCGTCAATGAACCTCAGAGAAAATGATTTTACTGTAAGTCAAAAATCCAGTTTTCTCAATCGTTCATTGACAGACGCAGCTCCATATTCTTCTTAACCATTGGGACATCCCAAAGCAGTATTTGCATGAGGGGGTGGGAAAACAACTCAGAGAAAGAACGTAATTCCCCAAAGGCTAAATTTAGTCAACTAGGTAACATGGAGCTCAACCAGGAACAACTGGAGCTCACCTAGAAACAACATACACCCTCAAAGAGAAAAATTGCTCTTTGAAACCGCAGCCTGCAAAACCATGCGGACAAAAGAAGCATCCAAGGATGCCAGCACATCTACATTGTAGAATTTAGTGAACGTGTGCACAGACGACCAAGTTGCCGCCTTGCAAACTTGTAATACTGACGCCTGATGGTGAAAGGCCCAAGAGGCTCTCAGCGCTCTAGCAGAATGCGCCTTCACAGGGAAAGGTGGAACCTGACCCTTAACTGAATACGCCTGTACCACCTTCTGCCTGATCCATCTGGATATGGTTGCAGCAGATGCAGCCAATCCCTTCCGAGGTCCTTCCATGAGGACAAAAAGAGTCTGATTTCCTGATAGACTCAGTAACCGCCAGGCAAACTCGAATTGCCAGAACCAAAGCCAAAGATGCAAGGCAATTTCCATGGCATGCTTGGGCTTAGGACACAGTGAAGGCAGCACAATGTCTTCATTCAGTGAAAATCAGAAACCACCTTAAACGACTGTTTATGTCGAAGTACCACTTAATCTCTGTGGACCACCAGAGAAGGAGAACGGCAGGACAGGGCCGCAAATTAAGACACTCTGCAGGCAGAGGTAGTAGCCACCAAAAAGGCTACCTTCTGTGACAGTGTAAGTAGAGGAGTCTCCCTAAGTTTTCAAAGGGAGGTTTTTGAAAAACAGACAGTACCAAGTTAAGATCCCACGGAGGTAACTGGGACCGTACCGGAGGAGCCACATCACGAACTCCCTGAATAAAAGTGCAAATCAAAGAATGCGTAGCTAAAGGGCGTTGAAAAAACACAGCCAAAGCCGACTCCTGGCCTTTGATAGTACCCAAGGCCAACCGCTGCTCAACCCCTCTTTTGGAGGAAAGCCCAAATATCCTAGCCACTGAAAAGGAGCGTGGTTGCACCTTAATCAATTCACAACATGAGATGTATGGTTTCCACGTACGATAATAAATCTTGCTTCAACAGTGTAGGAATCACTGAGTCAGAAAGACCCCTATCCTTCAATACCTGACTTTCAACATCCACGCAGTTAAAACCAGCGAACCATAAAGCAGGATGGAAGATCGGCCCTTAAGACCACAGATCTTCCCTAATAGGAAGTCTCCAAGGAGCATTGGTGACCAACCTTACCAGATCTGCTTTCCAAGACCGACGAGACCAGTCTGGGGCCACAAGAATGACCGGAATCCTTTTCCACCTCTATTCTATGCAGAAGCCTCGGCAGACGTTTCAGCGAAGGAAATGCATAGATCAGCCAATACTGACCCCAAGGAGCCACCAGTGCATCTGTGGTGTCGGCCAGAGGATACCGAGACCTGGCTACAAACCTGTGTACATTCTTGTTGAGCCAAGGAGGGCCAAGGAAAGGAGCCACCACAGAAGAGCACTTCTTACATCTTTGACTCAACAGAATCAGGTTGTCCAAAGATTTTGAATCTTTGTTCCACTTGAAAAGAATACCCCTTTGCAGAGGTCTCGTGTGGAGCTGAGCAAACTGAACCGCCCCGAAGGTAGACCCCATCAGGCCTAGAGCTCGCATGCAAGTCCGCAATGAGAACAGAGTGCTGGATAATCGCAACCGAATTGCCCTCTGTAACTTTTGCGGTTAAAGAAACACCCTCGCAGAGGCTGAGTCCAGAGTCTGTCCCAGATAAACCATTTTGGAGGCTGGGACCAGAGCAGATTTTCTGAAATTGATGGTCCAACTGACCTCTTGCAGAGTCCGTACAGTGATTGACACCAGAACTGAGTAGGATAAATAGATAGATAGATAGAAAAGGCGCTGGTGGAAGCACTGATTGTATCTGTGCGTGAGACCTTGAAGATGGAGGACGCAGCTGCAATGGAGGTGCAGGTTCCCTTTGGCACTCACAAGCCATCCAGAGCGACAAAGGGATTTCCTTTCCCTGCCTATTTTGACAGAATTGTCGCTAAAGACTGGCGACGACTAAAGCGTCCTCTTGGGGTCCCTAAGCGATTTACTAGGCGTTTCCCCTATGAGGAGTCCCTTTTTAAGAAGTAGGCTGTTCCACTGGTGGTGAACCCTCCCAGTTTCCAGACTGAACAAGACAGCCATGATTCCAGTTGAAGAGTCCCCCCACCTTTAAGGATCCGGCTGTCAAGAAGGCGGAGGCTGTGGCCCGCAATATGTACACTCTGGCTGGTTCGTCACTGAGGCCGGTATTCAGCATTGCCCTGGTGTCGCAAACTCTGACTGAGTGGGCTAAGCTTTTACGCTGTGACCTGGAGGGAGAACAGCTCCCCCCTGCTTTTGCTGAGCTGGCGGACCAGCTGGCCCAGCAGTTTATCTGTGATGCCTCTTTGGCTGCGGCTCCCCTAGTGGCTCGGCTCTGTTTCGGCAGTGTGTCTTTTGGCTTATACGTTTTTTTCATCCCTCAGGGTCGGCTGACAAGGGCTCAAACCTTTCAGGGCCTCCTCTGGAGGATCAAAATTAACCTGGTCTGGAAATCCAAGAGCGGGCTTATCCAGACCTGCGGACAAGGCTCCTTCAGCATGAAGGCGAGTCCTCACCTGTATCAGGTATAGTATACCTGGTATCAGGTATAGTATATATCTGGTCATCTTAGTGGCTCCAGGCTGGGCTTGGTACCCCGAACTGGTGTGGCTGGTCGCCAACATTCCTTTTTAAGCTTCCGCTCAGGGACGATCTGCTGTCCCAAGGACCAACCTTCCATCCTGCTTTACAGTCGCTGGCTTTGACGGCTTGGCTGTTGAACGCCAGGTGCTGATGTATAGAGGTTTATCTGAGTCGGTGATTCCAAATCTGTTTAAAAGCTAGGAAATCTACTTTTAGGAAGATCTACCATCGTACGTGGAAGATGTAGATTGCATGGCGTTAGTCTCTTAAGGTACATCATTGCTCTCTCGTGGCTCAGATCTTAACCTTCCTTCAACAGGGGTTTGAACAGAAATTGGCCTTGGGTACCATCAAGGGCCAGGTGTCAGATTTGTCGGTCTTCTTCCAACGAACCTTGGCCACACACTCCCTGGTGCGTAAATTTCTTCAGGGTGTCCGACAATTGGTTCCTCCAGTGCGATCTCCGTTGCCGCCTTGGGACCTCAATTTGGTGCTTTCGGTCTTCAAGAAGCCTCCCTTTGAGAATCTTTGGAAGATTCTCTTGCTTACGCTGTCTCAGAAGGTGGCTTTTTTGGTGGCTATCACCTCTGCGCACAGAGTGTCAGAACTGGTGATGTTATCCTGTCGTTCACCTTACTTGGGGATTCACAGAGATAAGGTTGTTCTTTCCCCCTGTTCGTCGTTCCTCCCAAAGGTTGTCTCTGATTTTCATTTGAATGAAGACATTGTGTTGTCCTTCCTGTGTCCCAGGCCGAAACATCCGAAGGAAATTGCCTTGCATGCCTTGGATATGGTCCGGGCAATTAGGGTGTACCTGGCAGCTTTTAGGAAGTCAGACTCCCTATTTGTGCTCACGGATGGGCCTCAGAAAGGGTTTTCCACTTCTGCAACCCTTTCCACATGGAGCAGACGGACAGTTATTCAGGCCTATTCCATCAGGGGTCAGGTTCTTCCTTTCTCTGTCAAAGCGCCCTTTACTCGGGGCACTTAGTGCCTCTTGGACCTTCCGTCATCAGGTGTCAGTGACGCTGGTTTGCAAGTAGGGCTGTGCATCTTCACTTACCTCACGATTTCGATGCGATTACGATTATTAGGGTCGCGATTCGATACGATTCGATTCCGCGATGCATCACGATTACTGCCCAATGCCCATGCCCAGTCCACTGCCCAATGGTTTTCAAAACTTTATAAAAAAAAACAAACAATCAAGCAGTCACAAATAAAAGAATCCTTTTTATTTTTATTTGCTTCAAAGGACACTTTCCTGGACCCTGTCATGGCCTGCAAGCCCTGCATACTTTAGTGCACTTGCACTGCAAACATATAGGAAGGTCTGAAAATGCAAACAGCATAGCAGAGACAGACAACAACACTAGTATTTTACTAGAAGTAACAGTAAAATTAGTAAAAAACTGTAGTAGTGCAGTTTACTGCTTCATAAAAGAAAATATTAATATAAGCCAGGCCTACCACCATTTAAAGTACAACTAAAGGCCAAACTTTTTGGATTTTGGATAAAGTTTGGCCTATAGTTGTACTTTAAGGCAAGCCAAGATAGAAGAAGCCAGCCAGCCAAGCTAATATTCTTGTGAAAATGGTCATCATAAATTCCCACAAAACATTATATATAAATCCTTTTATGTGAATATGCATTGCAATAAATTCCACTGACAGAGACCTGGGTGGATGTCCCACACCTTCCCCAATCCCCCACAGCACTGACAAACGCTGAGAGTGAGTGAGTCCCCCCCCCCTTGCCCAGACCCCCACACTGACAGAGACCTGGAAGTCCCACACCTTCACCAATCCCCCACAGCACTGACCAACGAGTGAGAGTGAGTCCCCCCCCCCCCTTGCCCAGACCCCCACACTGACAGAGACCTGGATGTCCCCCACACCTTCCGCAATCCCCCACAGCACTAACAAACACTGAGTGAGTCCCCCCCTTGCCCAGACCCCCATAGCTGACTGACACTGACAGAGACCCCCAGGCCCCCACTGACACTGACTGACCCCCCTGGCTGCCAGACTGCCACAGCAGAACAGTACCCCCGGGCCCCGACCAACCGTCCCCTGTCCCAGGCCCCCGCCCCATCACAGACATCCCCCAGAGATACAGACGAGAGACCCCCATGAATGATTACACAATTATTTGTTCGGACATACCTGCTGTGTGACTGTGTGGGTTGTTGTGCACTGCATTGCAGAGGAGGACAGGTGCTGTGCTGCTCTCTGGGCTCTGTGGCGGGCGGCTGGCGTCACTGGCAGTGGCGTGGCGGCTGGGCCTCCAGGGCCTGTCGGCTACGGTGAGGTGAGGCTGGCGGCACTGGCTGGCTGTGATGGGGACGCACTTGGGGCTCCTCGCTCCTGTGTGTGGACTGGCGGCTTCTGGCTTGGATGGCTGGCTTCTAGGCCGCAGGTGGGACGCCGATACACGCGGGGGATGTCTTGCTGCGCCTCGGCCCGGGTCAAAGAGGCGGAAGGGGAGGGGAGGAGCCTTTTTATTAAGCTCCCGCCACTAACCCACCAATCAGCTGCCGATCCTGCGATCTTGTGATTTTTTTTCCCTTGCGCGATAGGGCGTGGCCGCGGCTGATGACGTCATTTCGTATAATCGATTATGCCGGCAGCCCGCATCGATGCAGAATCGCGAAGGGTCGAATCGCGATGCATCGATCTTTCGATTATATTCCCCAGCCCTATTTGCAAGGCTGCCACCTGGCCATCTGTGCACACTTTCACAAAGTTCTATAAAGTGGATGTGTTGGCATTTGCAGCTGCTTCTTTTGGCCGCAAGGTTTTTCAGGCTGCTGTTTAGAGGACTTGATCCTCTTTGAGGGTGTATTGTTTTTTTCAGGTGGACTCAAGTTGTTTTGTTTTGAGCAACTGTTTCGCCTTGGATTTTTTATTTTTTTTGCTTTTGCCACCCCTCATATTTAACACTGCTTTGGGACGTTCCAATGGTTATGTAGATCAGGAGCTGTGTCAGTCAGTGAACGAAAGCTTTACGAAAGAATTACAACTCCACAGAGGGGTGGGTGCTGTGTCCGTCAATGAACCTCAGAGAAAATGATTTTACTGTAAGTCAAAAATCCAGTTTTCTCAATCGTTCATTGACAGACGCAGCTCCATATTCTTCTTAACCATTGGGACATCCCAAAGCAGTATTTGCATGAGGGGGTGGGAAAACAACTCAGAGAAAGAACGTAATTCCCCAAAGGCTAAATTTAGTCAACTAGGTAACATGGAGCTCAACCAGGAACAACTGGAGCTCACCTAGAAACAACATACACCCTCAAAGAGAAAAATTGCTCTTTGAAACCGCAGCCTGCAAAACCATGCGGACAAAAGAAGCATCCAAGGATGCCAGCACATCTACATTGTAGAATTTAGTGAACGTGTGCACAGACGACCAAGTTGCCGCCTTGCAAACTTGTAATACTGACGCCTGATGGTGAAAGGCCCAAGAGGCTCTCAGCGCTCTAGCAGAATGCGCCTTCACAGGGAAAGGTGGAACCTGACCCTTAACTGAATACGCCTGTACCACCTTCTGCCTGATCCATCTGGATATGGTTGCAGCAGATGCAGCCAATCCCTTCCGAGGTCCTTCCATGAGGACAAAAAGAGTCTGATTTCCTGATAGACTCAGTAACCGCCAGGCAAACTCGAATTGCCAGAACCAAAGCCAAAGATGCAAGGCAATTTCCATGGCATGCTTGGGCTTAGGACACAGTGAAGGCAGCACAATGTCTTCATTCAGTGAAAATCAGAAACCACCTTAAACGACTGTTTATGTCGAAGTACCACTTAATCTCTGTGGACCACCAGAGAAGGAGAACGGCAGGACAGGGCCGCAAATTAAGACACTCTGCAGGCAGAGGTAGTAGCCACCAAAAAGGCTACCTTCTGTGACAGTGTAAGTAGAGGAGTCTCCCTAAGTTTTCAAAGGGAGGTTTTTGAAAAACAGACAGTACCAAGTTAAGATCCCACGGAGGTAACTGGGACCGTACCGGAGGAGCCACATCACGAACTCCCTGAATAAAAGTGCAAATCAAAGAATGCGTAGCTAAAGGGCGTTGAAAAAACACAGCCAAAGCCGACTCCTGGCCTTTGATAGTACCCAAGGCCAACCGCTGCTCAACCCCTCTTTTGGAGGAAAGCCCAAATATCCTAGCCACTGAAAAGGAGCGTGGTTGCACCTTAATCAATTCACAACATGAGATGTATGGTTTCCACGTACGATAATAAATCTTGCTTCAACAGTGTAGGAATCACTGAGTCAGAAAGACCCCTATCCTTCAATACCTGACTTTCAACATCCACGCAGTTAAAACCAGCGAACCATAAAGCAGGATGGAAGATCGGCCCTTAAGACCACAGATCTTCCCTAATAGGAAGTCTCCAAGGAGCATTGGTGACCAACCTTACCAGATCTGCTTTCCAAGACCGACGAGACCAGTCTGGGGCCACAAGAATGACCGGAATCCTTTTCCACCTCTATTCTATGCAGAAGCCTCGGCAGACGTTTCAGCGAAGGAAATGCATAGATCAGCCAATACTGACCCCAAGGAGCCACCAGTGCATCTGTGGTGTCGGCCAGAGGATACCGAGACCTGGCTACAAACCTGTGTACATTCTTGTTGAGCCAAGGAGGGCCAAGGAAAGGAGCCACCACAGAAGAGCACTTCTTACATCTTTGACTCAACAGAATCAGGTTGTCCAAAGATTTTGAATCTTTGTTCCACTTGAAAAGAATACCCCTTTGCAGAGGTCTCGTGTGGAGCTGAGCAAACTGAACCGCCCCGAAGGTAGACCCCATCAGGCCTAGAGCTCGCATGCAAGTCCGCAATGAGAACAGAGTGCTGGATAATCGCAACCGAATTGCCCTCTGTAACTTTTGCGGTTAAAGAAACACCCTCGCAGAGGCTGAGTCCAGAGTCTGTCCCAGATAAACCATTTTGGAGGCTGGGACCAGAGCAGATTTTCTGAAATTGATGGTCCAACTGACCTCTTGCAGAGTCCGTACAGTGATTGACACCAGAACTGAGTAGGATAAATAGATCCCGTCACTCAGTACCCAGTGCAAGTGGCCATCATCCCGATAATTGAATACAGAAAAAAGGAAGTACCCCCCAATGGTTTGGGACTTTATATGCCACTAATGAACTGAAAAAATTGGACAAGAAAGTGTAAAATATAAATGTTATTACATAAACAAAACAATAACATCTACATCACCAATATATGTGTATCCAGCAAACAGCTGGATCTACAAAGAATTAAAAATTGCATGCAATGACAGACCAGTTATTGTACAGAAGACTCCTAGGAACCATAGGTGGAGAGAACCGGACTGGACCCTACGCGTTTCGGGTGTAGCACCCTTCTTCAGGGGTCAACCAAAGTTCAATATCCTAAGTGTACCTATATAAATAAATTAATTTTAGTATGATGCCAAGTAAAGACATGTTTAGGAAGAGTTCCATTTCTATAGAAGGTATGAACATCTCTATCACTACAGGTACCTACCAAAGGAAGTCCTTCTGTGGAAGTAACTGGGCTGTCAATTAAAACGGTATAAAACCGAGAAGGAGACTGCCGGGTCTCACTTAAACATAGTTCACAGGGGAAGAGGAAAGTAGTATAGAAGTTGGCTGGTAGACCGCAAGACTGTGGGCGCCACAATGATCCACAGTTGGTCCTAACGGTCCTAAGTGGGCATCAAGGTCGGTGTGTAATACCTAAAAATCAGTCAATTAGACAGGATAGTATGTATATATATAATTATATTTAGTGTTTAGGCGACTGAATGGTCTTATAGCAAAGCATTAAAGGTGTGCGTATCATACCTGCTCTGGATGCGTATTTTCTCGTGGCTAGAGTTCGGCAAAGTGTAAAAGGAGTATTGGTCCAAGACGTGGGGTATGCCTGAGAATAGGAATATGGTATAGGGGGAGGGAGTAGACAATAAGCAGGATTTTTTTCTTCCCGTTCACCATAAAATAAGTGTCACACGGTAAGAGTGTATACTTTCATGTCCAATTTTTTCAGTGCATTAGTGGCATATAAAGTCCCAAACCATTGGGGGTACTTCCTTTTTTCTGTAACCAGAACTGAGTAGGAGTCTGCTCCTAAGAGAAGATCATCCAGGTACCCTAGTACTGCAATCACCCGCTGTCGCAGTAAAGCCAATACCAGAGCCAACACGATGAAGACCCTGGGAGCGTAGGCGAGACCAAACGGTAATGCCACAAATTGATAATGTTCATCTCCTACAGAGAAGCAAAGAAAACGCTGGTGTCCAGCGTAAATAGGGATGTGCAGATATGCATCCTCGATTATCGATAGAGGCCAAAAAGTCCCCTTGGTGTAGGAACGCCACTACCGTGCGAATGGAATCCATTCGGAACCTCTGTACCCGCACAAAGCGATTCAGAGCCTTGAGGTTCAGAATTGGACGCACTTTTCCTTTTTTTCTGGGAATAGTAAACGGGTTTGAATGAAAGCGTTCCCGAGAGGGAACCCGCACAATCGCCCTTTGCGACAGCATATCTTGTACCACCTCTCGTAGATCCCTTAACCAATCTGAAGATAAGTGTAGATTGGACAGGAAGAATCTGCCTGACGATCGGGACCTGAATTCGATCTAGTAACCTGATCGGAGCAGCTCATGGGCCCATTTGTCCTTAATCAATAAGGTCCCTGGTTTCAGACAGAAAACAAAGATGCCCCCCAACCCCAGATATGGGTGAGGGCGTCCCTTCATGCAGAAGGAGATTTGTCTGCAGATCTGGAGGGGCCTGTTCTCGGCTTACCCGACCACGTCTTCTTGGAACCCCCAGATGACCTAAATGGCCTAGGTCCTTTCTCCTGTGTGCCGAAGGCACGAAGGGCCTGCCTGTGTGCTGAAAAATAAGGGCCCCATCTATTACGCAGTGACTTGCCCTTGGCGGATAGAAGAAGAGTACTCTTCCCACTTGTGAGTCCTTTGATCAGTTCATCCAACAAAGACTCAAATAGGCGCTCCCCCGTAAAGGGGATATCTGATAGAGCCTTTTTAGAAGCCAGAGCCACAGACCAGCTTTTTAGCCACACCATGCGTTGCTACCATTATTGCATTTAGAACAACTCCACTGACTCGTGACAATTTTATCACAGTAGGCCGGAAAGGGGAGTACCTTTGCCCCTTTTAGGGGATCTGCAGGCCCCAAAGGGGAGTGGCGCCCCCATGTTAAAATTTTCTGCACCAACACAATCATTGCATCCACCAGCGCCCTTGCATGTGCAGTAAAAAAGAATCCTCCTCACCGCAGAGCACCCCAAGTGTGTGGATGCAGACTCAGTAGAGTCGCTATATACTAAGCTCATCCTGAGAACATGGAAGATCGCCGACCACAGTCCCGCAAAGAGACACCAGCTAAAGTTCCACAAAAGGACCCCTATTAGACCTAAGGGTCGCCCACCATAAAGGACATAGAGACATAGCCCCCTATAAAGGGGAAGAGGCGGCCTGCCGTGACGCAAACGCACAGGCAGAGTACCCCCACACAACCATGCCTCCACAGCAGTCCATATGTCCACCCCCCTGACGGGGGGGGGGGGGAGGGAGGGCGGAGGCCCATCCGCTGCTCTATTACCCCTGGTCAGCAGCTCAAACAGCCTGGTCAACAGCTCGGACAGCCAGCTGCGAGTAGGCCTCAAAGCCGCTGCCTAAATTTGGGGCCCAATCCGGTCGCGAGTCCGCTGTCAGCTTGATCAGTAAATTGGCCAGCTCAGTTAGGAGCTGGTCAGTCACTCAGACAGCCAGCTCCATCAGCCGCGAGTAGGCCGCAAGCCGCGGCCTCAGTTTTTGGCCCGACCAGGTTGCATAAGGTGATCCGTCGGCATCCGCCGGTCAGCTTGAGCAGGCACTCGGATAGCTTAATCGGCCCCTCGGACAGCTTGGCCAGTTACCCGAACGGCCGCGGCCTCAATTTTTGGGCTGATCCAGCCGCGTGAGGCACGCATCCATCAGCAGTATCGTCCCTTCATCTCGGTCGGCTGGATCAGGAGCTCAGTCGGCTTGGTCAGGTACCCGGACAGCCGCGAATAGGACGCAAGAACGTGGACTAATCTTTCGGCCCGGTCCAGCCACGTGAGGTGCAGACCCACGGATGAAGAAACATCCGCTCCCCCCCAAGCCTATAACCACCTCAGGGAGCCCAAAGGACATTCCTGCCCCAGTAACTAACCCCCAGGGAGCCCGGGAACTTGCTCCCCCATGTGCGATCCGGATAGCCCGGTCAGCAACAACCGCATCCAACCCCCTTACTGGAGAAAGTGGCCAGCTCCTACCTAACCCCAGGAGGGGGGCATAGGGGTAGGTTGAGACCAAAAGACCACAGTGATAGTTAGAGGGGATGGGGGAAATGGAAGGGAACCCTAGGGTCTGACCATCCCAAGGAGGGGCCCACGTCCACCCCGGGACCGTAAGAGCTATAGGGGGACACTACTCATCATACCAATGACAATCAGGTGGGTACATTGCGACTCAGGCCGAACCAGGTCGTGTGAGTCCCGCGAGGCATTTAACTCGCAGGCCAGCCCCTGTCCATTGGGGCTCTGTCGTGGCGTGGCCTAGCGTGGGGCTATAACCTGCACACGCTTGCTTGCCGGACTGGGAGATCTTAAGGATCTGGGATATCCAGTCCAAAACCCAGTCCGCTGTTGATTGCAGTCTTCTCAGGAACATTATTGGCTAAGAAATTACAATTTTAACAAAGGTTCCCTTTAAAATAGAAAAACAAGCGAAGACCAAAGTCCCAGCCGGGAACTAGATCCTACTCCTAAACTAGGCAGAAATAAACTGAATCCTATAGCAAAGTGAGTGGGTGTATGCCTTCAGGGACTGCCCCATGGTCGTGGTAAAGTGTTTTTTTTTTTTTTTCCCTGCCTAGTGTCCTACTCCTGTAGGGGGCAGCATAACCCAGTAGTTAAGAAGAATATGGAGCTGCTTCTGTCAAGGATCGATAGAGAAAATATTTTTACATTGTCGGTTTCATGGGTACTTTAAAAAAATGCAACAAGCAGCTAGCAGGCAACTATTTTATAGACTATTAGGTTGTCCAAGCCCAAATGCAAAGTGACACTTAAGCGGAGCTAAGCCCTTTTGTCCAGCTGAGGAAACTGCCATCTTTGTCTGTATGATCTACAGTTGCATGATGCTGCACAAATGATCAGTTATGACACCAGTTATTTAATGGCTTCACAGATGACCGTTCTCATTCACGGCATTCCTTAAAGGTAATTGTTTGGGGAAACCGTTAAATCAATGGGTTTAGTTCCCCTTTACCACTTCCCCAAATGGACGTTCCTGTACATCCTTGGGTTTTAGTACGTATACCAGGATGATGCCTGCACCCACAGGCATCATCTCCGTATTATTTTTTGCAGCCGGCGATTTTCTTTTAGGCAGAAGTGATCCGAGTGGCTATTTAGCCACTCTTATCACTTTTGTGGGTGGTGAAACGGGGTCCCACCCCCCTCCCGCTGCTGCCTCTTCCGGGCTCTACCGTACAATCGTGGTGCCCAGGATCGATGCGGCTGGTGGCGATGGCTGCCCTGTACACAGAGAGCGAGAGAGAAAGAGAGAGGAACTGACCTCGTTCCCCCTCCTCTCTGTAAACCCTGCAAACTAGGAGCAACGAGTAGTTTGTCACTTCTGACTCCGCCCATTTGTTTACCTGGCCACCAGCGGCCAATCTGACTGATCTTGGTCTGATGGGCTGCATAGGGGCCAGAGGAGAGATTTGGGGTCTAATAGACCCCAAATCTCTCCATAAAGGGGACCTGTCACTGCCCATGCTGTCACAAGAGTTGGCACAAAAAAATATGCGCAAACACATACGTTACTCCTGCAAGCATATGTAAACAGTGCTCACACCACACTTGAGGTATTGTCCTGAACATCAGAGCCAGAGCAATAATTCTAGCACCAGGCCTCCTGTGCAACTCTAAACTGATAATCTGTAAAGGCGTTTTAAGCACTGTGGTTTGCCACCATTTGATGGGCAGACGCAATTTTAAAGACTGTTCTGTATCAATTTATTCGGCGTAAGATTATCTTTCACAATATACAAAAAAATTGGGCTAACTTGAGTGTTTTTTACTTCATAAAGCATTTTTTGTTTTTTTACCCAAAAAAATTGTGTTTGAATAAACGCTGCGCAAATATCATGTGACATAAAAAATTGCAACACCTACCATTTTATTCTCTAGGGTCTCTGCTAAAAAAAAGAAATGATATATATATATATATATATAATATGTTTGGGGGTTCTAAGTGTCAGAATAGGCTTGAGAATGAGGTGGTTAAGACTGTAAAAGATGTCTCTAAATTAATGACTTTTGTTCTTGTTTTTTTTTTTAGGCTGTCATGCCACTTGCATTTGGAGCCATTGGTGCTGTTGGAGCTGGGGCTGGGGCTGCAGCTGGTGCTGAAATGCTAAAAGGCAGTAGCTATGCAGCAGGAGGATATGAATACAATAGAGGATATGAATACAATACAAAGGGGATGTACACTTCCAGTATGTATGCAATGAATGGACGATATGATGAACATGGGAATCTGCTAACTGGTGGAGAAATGGCAGCTGGAGGTGCTGGAGCTGGTATGAGAGCTATTGGTGTTCTGGGCTCTGGAGGCGGGGATAGAGCTGGCGGTCAGGTCTCCTTTGGTGCTGCAGGTGCTGGTGGGAGCCAGGTTGTGCTGAATGAAGAATTCATGAGAGGCTATTTCTTTGATGTAAGTATCTGTGATTTTACACTGGTTATTGTGTTGTCTCCATTCTGCAAGGACTGCAATTCCATAAGTTCTATAAAGAAATAGATGAATCAGCACTAGGAACTTTTTAAAGAGATTTTCACACACTGCTGAAGGTGCAAGCAATAATTTGTTGCAGTAGAAAAAATAATTTGCATTTTCCTTTTAGCCAGTAGCTGGAGCTTTTAGTCTCTTCTTTTTTCCAGGCTCACCTAGTTCCTCTGATACGGGAAAAAAAATGTTTACAGAACTCAGTAGTTCAAGCTGAACACAAGTGGGAAGGCTTATCTCAGTGACTCATCCTTTATCAGAGGGCTTTAGGCACAGTTTCTATCAGACAAATTTTTGTCTCATACTATCACAATTTGGGCACAAGAGTTTTGCAAAAAAAAAGGGGGACTGGCCCCTTTAAAAAGTGCAATATAAATGTCCAATATACACAAGTCACTGTTGTATGGTTGCAGCTCCTTTGGTAAAGGACTGGATGAATCCTCAAAATATAGCACTATAACAGAAAGCAAAAGGCGTGACCCTTAGCAATTTATTAAAATAAGGTTAAAAATGCACATATGCACTCCCTCGTAATCCTGCATAAGGGGTCCCCATTAGCCTGGCTCAGGATTGGGTACCGCATACAGAATTCGTCAGGAAATTGACCAGGTTCTACATCGTTAACACCATGGTCTCCTCCCATAGAAGTCGCCAGTCCCTTCCTGAAGGTCAGGCTTGAGAAAGGGGGTGTATTATGCCCTGAAATGCGAAGTCACGCCCACATAACACCCATGTTGACATCCTAGATCCACCTGACATGGAACTACTGCTTCTCACATCTGAGTTTTCATGCACTCCACACTAGTTCAAACAACCACTCCACATTCCGCTTCCTGGAAAATTCTGCATACTGTATTCTGTCCTGAGCCGGTCTAGTGGTGATTCCTTATGGAGTATGATATTGCCTGTTGCTTTTAATTACATGTGCATACATATTTTCTTAATCTTATTTTAGTAAATTGCTACACTCTACACTCACATGGTTAACTGTTATAGTGCTTTAGATGTCTTGTTTAGGTAACCCATAGTGCTCTGGGAATCGTCATGTAGCAATCACTGTTTGCAAAACAGTGATTGTATAAACATATGGGGGAAGGGAAGGGGTGCAGAACACAGAAGGACGTTTATCTTAATGTGTAGAGCATGCATTAGGATAAAATAAAACTTTTGGCTTTTAGAAACACTTTAACACTTATGCAGTGTTTAACTTTTCAAGCTTGGTGCTAAATTCCACCTCACAGCTTAGTCTCAGGTGAATGAACAGTTGTTACATACATCACACCACAGATTGTACAGTTTACCAAAACTTCTGCCTAGAGCCTTTTTTAAAAGGTAGACAGGCATTTCCTTCCACTCTTCTGCCCCAAAGACTTTGCTACTGGTTGATTCCCGAGTTACTGCTTATCCCTTCACAGATGCGCTTGCCCTATTTCTGTATCCTACTCGGTGAGTACCTCAAAGTAGAAAGTGTAAAGCACCCAAACCACTCAAAGTGGCAATGCTTCCCATGCACTGGAGCAGAACACTATCCTAACACTGGTCTCTGTATCCAGTTCCAGCTCAATCTCAGGAATGCAACAAGTACTGACTTAGGCAGACTTTTCTTTAACTATGTCACAATTTCTGTGACTACAAACGGCTTTAATACAGCCGTCATTGGTCCAGGGCTTAAGTGTCCGGCGGCTCCTTCATTCCCACTGTTTTAAACAGTCAAAGTGAAATGCCTCCTTTAGAAGATGCAGACAATTAGGGGATTAAGAGAACCCAGAGGTGGTTTTAGAGGAGGCTGTGGAAGATTTCTCTTGACGCAATATGTATGCCAATGTTGTTAATGCTCGCTTCTGCTGTGTGCCAAAGCCTCCACATTGTGCCACTTGATTCTCCTCCATCTCACCATGCTCTTTTGAGTACTAAGAGACCTGGCAAGTCTAAAAAGACATTCCCTGTTCAAGAAAAAGTAGAATGTACAGAAAAGTGTTTCACCCATCCAAGAATCATTGCCAAGCTTTAGCCAATGTAAAAAGAGCAGACTGTTCAAGTAGTAGATCCTGCCATCTGAGTCTTAAACATACCATTTACTGGTTTGCCCACCTTTCTCATTGTTTGCTTGGAGAAGTCCCAAGGTCTAGGAATATTAAGCCTGGGTTTTGAACAGTATGATTTAAGTTAAAAGGAATTTTGACTTGCTTACAAATTCCTTGTCTTGGAGTACAATATAAGACACGCCATCATTCCATTTGTTTCTGGTACTCTGCATTACTTAGTAAAACACTGAGGACTTCGAGTGGGGTAGGGTTACAGGAGGTCACCCAGAGGACGGGTTTGCAAAATGTTTGCTAGTTTACAGTGCAATGCCTTCAAAGTACCAGCCTATAAATCATGCCCATGCCCTGTACTATGCTCCAAGATATGTCATTTGTTACACTTCACTTCTCCACTGCATCTGTTGAGGTTGCTATGGCTGTCATCCATGCTGGACTTGAAACATCTGCCTTTGTTCCTTCTCCTTGCATAGCAGATTAATAGGATTGGTAGTTTTTAAGTGGTTTTAAAGGGATTTTTTTGTTTTTCTAAAACAAAAAAAAAAACCTGTTATACTTACTTGCTCTGTGCAGTGGTTTTACACAGAGCAACCCCGATCCTCTTTTTCTCAAGTCCCCTTGGACAAGTGCCCCTGAAAGCAAGCCCCTTGATATAGGAGCCCTGTTCCATGCGCCCATAAGACTCGGCCCTGGCTCACTGGCTGTGATTGACAGCAGTGGGAGCCTACTACTCCTGCTGCTGTGTCTCAGCCATCGAGGAAAGAGACCTGGGACAGCCAAGGCTCCCGTGGACATCGCTGCATCTAGAAGGAACTATAAGGCGGGGCTGTGGGGGGAGCAGCACACAAGTTTTTTTACCTTCATGCTTAGAACTAATAAAGGTTAAAAAAACCTTCAGCCTTTACAACCACTTTAACAAAAGTAATATAAGATTTTAATTGCGGTCATCTCAATTCTTCTGGGTGACCAGACACTGCATTTGTCAGGATCAACAGGTGTTTTGTTGCTGAAAAATGTTTTAACCTGAAAATTGAAAACAAACGCAGATTTATATATATATATATATATATATATATATATATATATATATATGTAACTTTTTTTTTTAAATTAGCAAATACTTGTAATAGCCAAGTGGTCTTCCTATTATTCAGGTGCTTGTTTTTTGTGCTTACCCTTTTGGGATTTTACATAAAGATGGCATTTGTACATAACTAATTTAAAGTGCAGAAACTGCGCTAAAGCCAAAAATTGAATTAAGGTAATCTTCTGCAGAGCAGCAACTCAGCCATGTGGTATAACCATAGTGTATACAAATATAATGAAAATGCAATGCCAAACAAAGTGAAATGCACATTCAGTGAAAAATGATAGTGTGTAAATGAAAATTCTTCTTTTAAAAGTTCAAACCCCAGCAGCAATATAAACCTCTTTGTGTGAAACCTCCACATCTGATGAGAGTGCTTACCAGATCTCATTGACCCTCTATCTCAAGAGGGGTTAATTGAGATAGGATCATGACCATCAATAGGATTTTGCAGGTTGGGATGCACTCCTGTGGGTGGTAAAACCACTGGTTTCTTCCAGACCAGCCTCGCAAGACACCGTGGACAAAGGTATAGAAGGAAAATAAATCCAATAGTGTAAATCTTCCAATTATATTATTAAAGGATTTAAAATTGCATTTTCACAAGTGAATTAATGAAAGCCAAACTGTACAGTAATGGGTCGGCAACCATTTCAGCTTGCATGTCAGGGATCAATAGGGACGCAATGACGTCAGTACACAGCACCGCCCTACATGTTTAGTCATAAATGTCTTCCGGGGCGTGAGCAGCATGCTGCGTTACCACTATTTATAACTACATGGAATAACCAAGCCTCGTTTTGATTAGTGGCCATATTGTATATAATAATCAAGCCTCAGGGATGGCATGTGTCCCTCTTATGCAATATCTACACATTACATTGAGTCTCAGCTCCTTATATTAATCGAGCTACAGAACTAAGATTAGACCGAATTAGATGAGGAGAATGCAAATCATTTAAAAAAAATACCCAAAATCAACCGCAATAAAAGGATAAGCTGAAATGAACGATCTAACTAACAGAAAAAAAAAAAACTGTTACATTTGTGTTCACATTGATCAATTAAATGTACCTATCCTGATTGAGGCCATCTTGTGGCTAAAAAGCAGCATTACATTAAAAAATTACACAAACTTGACTCAGACTATTCCTAAACGTTCCTCTAAAAAATTCACTAACAAGTAATCCCAATCATAATTGAGATATAGAATATTATTGCCTTTACAATTTTCACCTTTAAAAAGTGACATCTAAAAAGGGGGGGGAGGCGAACAAAAATAATTTTAATCCACACTGGGCATTATCAGTAGAAGCGTTTACTTCTATATCAACGTTAAGCCCAAAAGGAGTAAAACTTTGAACCTTGTATATCTGCTTTATCTCTAATTTTGGATATTTCTCATCTCCTAGAATCCCCTCTCCAATGTAATTTCAGTTTGTCTATACCCAAAAAAGATGTATCAGAAGGGTCTCTACTCGGTTCATTCGGTGGCTCAATTTATATAAGAAAGGAGCTGAGACTCAATGCGAGGCTTGGATATTGCATAAGTGGGCCACATGCCACCCCGAGGCTTGATTTTTATATACAATATAGCCACCACTCCAAAACGAGGCTTGGTTATTCCGTGTACTTATAAATAGTGGTGGCGCAGCATGGAAAACGTGTAGGGCGGTGCTGCGTCCAGACGTCATTGCGTCCTTGTTGATCCCAGAATTGCAGGTTGAATTGATTGCCAGCAAAAACTGTACAGTTTCTCTGTCCACGGTGTCTGGTGGGGTTGTCTGGTGAGGCTAGTCTGGAGAAAACCAGTGGTTTTACCACCCACAGGAGTGCATCCCTACCTGCGAAATCCTATTAAAGATCATGATCATAACTCAGTTGACCTCTCGAGATATAGAGGGTTAATGAGATCTGGTAAGCACTCTTATTATCAGAGGTGGAGGTTTCATACAAGGAGGTTTACATATCTGCTGGTGTTGGATTTCTTTTCAATTAACTTTTAAAGAATATTTTTCATTTTATTTTACTTAATCACGTAGACTTTTATTTACTAGCATTTTTTACTGAATGTGTGTTTCATTTTGTTTGGCATTGCATAAGCGCAGTGGTTTTTCTTTTTCTTTATATTTGTACATAATTGTGCTTGCAATAATTATTTTAAGCGGAAACTGATGCATCTATTTTTTTATTTTTTTTGTTGTGTTGGGTGATCTATTGTGTGTGTGTGTGTGTGTGTGTGTGTGTGTGTATGTATATAGGTTTGTTGACCTTATTTCATAACATCTGTCATTTCTAATATTTCTCATTTAATATATGTATATATATATATATTTTTTTTTTTTCAGAAAGGTATGATGTGTGCTGATGAAGACATGGCACAGGCAGCCAAAGACTGCATACTTATGTATTCACAAGAAGGAACTGGATCCATTTCTGGGTCTGTTGGCTGTTGTAGTTTGGTTGAAAGTGAGTTTGAAGATGACCGTTATCTGGATGATCTGGGACTGAAGTTCAAAGTCTTAGCAGATATTTGCCTAGGTGTAAATGCAGCCAGCGATGCAGAAATATACAAGTATACAGCCTATGAGGACGTTGGACAAGGTGCTGTAGCGTCAGAAGTAGTAGCCGATATTGATCTAGTTCATAAAGAAGAGGTAGAACAACGTGGCTATGAAATGGAAGGCTCTTATATGTCATCAGAATCTTATGTTCAGGAGACTCAACCAATAGTTAGGCAGAATGTGGTTTCTGAGGAATCCCTTGTTACTTCTAGATACGTACAGGAGCCCATCATGCGTGGTAATGTTCTGGTCACAGAGAAAAGATACACCACTGCTCCTACGGTATTTCTTGAGCCAGTTCATACACAGAATGTACTGGTGACAGAACGAGTAATTCGGCCTGCTGGCAGCTTGCATAATGTGCTGGAGGTTACTGATGGAGAAAATGTTATGTTGACTGAACGAGTAATCAAGTCTGAAAAAGAGTTTTCTGGCCTGGTGGGTGTAGCAGAAGTCCCTGAGTCCCAGTATCTGCTGGTCACAGAGCGAGTTCTTGCACCCAGCACCAATATCCAAGCTGCTGTTAGTATTCCTGATGTATCTATGGGGAAAAGTGTGATGGTGACAGAGAGACATTTTACCCCGATATCTGGGATTAATGGCAATGTGGTCATTCCTGCAGAGCTGTCAGCTGGCCCTAGTGTGGTAAAAGAGAGCGTCTCTATATCAGACGGTTTAAATCAAGGTCGATCTGTGTATACAAAAGGGGGATTTGGGGTGGAAGAAATTCCATCTTCAGGCAGTGCTGTAGGGAATTCAACAAGAGTGACAAAATACAGTAAGGTACAATATAGTCGTTCCTAAACCAGTGTTATAGAACACTGGATTTGGAGGAATGTTTTTTGCTTTCAGCTTTTAGAGTGTTTTATACAAAGCCACTAAGATTTTCTACAAAAGCACAAAGTTGCACTAAAATTGAAGATTTGTTCAAAACTATTTTATATTATGAAAAAAAGAAAAGTATGTTAAGAATCCAGATTACAAGTCCTGCTGATCCACTGAGTAGAATATTTGTAAACTTGATATGCTAAACCATATTTGTCATGGTGGAAATGCCTTCTTATAGAACGTAAATACAATATAACATTTTGTACTTCTAGAATACAACCTCAACTGATGCCTAAGCTATTAGAACAAAAAAAATTCTATTTGGCTTTACATTCAGGTGTAATTATTGAGTGAGAGTCAGTATATCCTTGCTCATAGGCCTGCCTCAATTTTAAATTTCAACTCCAGCGAAAATGCGTGTTTTTATGGTTTTAATCTTTGGATAAAGTGGGGAAGGGTTAAAATGTATGAGTATTTTTGCTCTCTGTTTTTGTGAAGATCTCCCTTCACTTTCTTCCTATTGACAGGTGTCCTAACCGGAAGTGAGGGGAAAGCTCTGTAAAAAAGGCCACAAGCAACAATAAAAATAATTTTTAGCAGAATGGAGAACAGTTAGAACACATGTTAGGGTTATATTGCTGTGCCCCCATTGGGGTGATTTCGGTTTTCTCTGTGTAAAACTTAGCTAGATTTGCGCTTTAATGGGGACATCAGTAATTTGGCTCAATAACACATAATATAGTTTAAATTATCCATTCCTCATTTAAATCCAAGGCTCTGCTGTCAGCCATTTTTATTAGTTATAATCTTGTCAATGTTTCAGTAGGTTGGCAGGCCATGGAGCAATAGTATAGTATGAGAACAGAAGGATGTGGTTTAGACGGGACCAGGAAGAGATCAGAGGATGGGGGAAAAAATACATATTCACACTTTTTCTCAGAGAGGTAAATGAATACTTTTCACAGCATATAGATATTGTGTTACACATATACTATCAAGCAATGTGTGCAAATGTCCTATAAATATATTTTACATGTAAATTAAATAGCCTTATACATCTATCTTTGACATAGTTTTGGCATTTCAAAAATATATAGGATAGGCATTCACAGTCAAAATTCATCATTCTGTATTTGCATACTAAGCCGGAGTTTCTGCTAGTTCAACCTTTTTATATATTTAGTATATAAGGGTGCAAAGCACAGTCACCCATTGAAAAATAATTTACTACAAACATAAGGCATAGTAACATAGCTTACGGTGTATTTATACTGCAATCTGATTTTGTGGCTTAGAATTTTGGCTAACAGATTTGGTTTTTTTAGACTATATGTAATGACCTCACAGTCTTAAGTGATACAGTGGAGTAGGTCTTCCTTCAAAGGAGGTGATAGATAATGTAGGTATAGTAGGTGGACCTTGCTTTGGTCCTAGGCTGCTACCTCTCTGATTGTGACAAAGCACACTCCATATATGATATACATACTCTGGGGTGGGTATGGAGGAGCACCTAGTAGTTTCTATCACCCAGAAATGCATTTCAGAAAAACTCTAGGAGAGTTTAATAAAGTGTGGAATTTGTGGAGATAAAGGACATTGGGGCCAATTCGACCAAGCATAAAGCATGTCTTTGTGTTTATTTTGTTTTTTATTAAGCATTAGCTAGAGATGTTTGTGATTGCAATGGTGTTTACAATTCATTCAAAGTTGTATTGCAAGTCCTCACACATCTTAGTGAACTGACCCTGACATCCTTCAGTCTATGCAAATGCTAAATATGGTAACATAGGATAAATGTCCCCCTTCAATAAACAAGTTCATTTGGACCTAACTCCGAATTCTGTGACCTTTTTGTTAGTGCATTTGTGCTGAGGCCTTTACAATTCCTTGTGTCCTTTATAGTAGAGGGTTTATTAATCCATATATACGTTCATGTGATATAAAAAAAAAAATCTCTGGTTTGAGCAGGGCTGTTAAGGCAGTTCATAGTTTTATCACTGATTGTTTAAAGTCTTCTGGAGTTCCAGAAGCATGCTATTATATCTCAAGACCAGCATCCATTGAGTGTTCCTTATATTAACTCCAATGTCTGTCGTGTTAAGTAAAATTATTAGTCCTCTACGTTGGCAAAGAATCAGAAAAAATGTTTTATATCTAAATATCTGTATTTTTGTATGGCTTTATAAGGTATTTCAGTAAGCACCTGTTAATGCTTTTTTTATCGCTTTAGTTAAAACTATTTCACCATTGTGTGAAGTTCTGGTTTTGCTACTTTCATACAAGGAAAAATCTATTTTTATGATCATATTTCTAGATCTTCATTCATAGATTCCTATTTCTATAAGCAGGTCTAAAAAAAAAAAAGTCAGTGATGGAATGGCTGAGGGTCTGTGTTGCATTGAACGGAACTTCTCCGTTTCTCTGTATTTTTTTTTTTATGTTGTGATGCCATCTTCAGGAGCACACATTGCACTGCCTACAACTTCTACTTTAAGTTACACATTTCTTTCATTTTATAGAACTGTGGCCTCCTATTCATTTTTTTTTTACTTCAGTACCTAATTTATGTATGCGTGCTTACAGATTTCCCTAAAAAGTACCACAAATACCTTTCATATGAGGAAAGGTATTTGTGGATCCTGCCAGTGAGATTCACCTAATGCAGCTTCCAGTGATGTGTCAACTGTGCTGCACTGCTCCTCTTCAGAGTAGAGTTATCACACTCGTGTAGATTGTCTCCGCTTGCACTAAAGTAGGTTGAAAGAAAAAAAAAAAGTTGCACTGGGCATGGCTATCAGTATTGTCACTGCAGATTTAAAAGCCTGTAGCTTGTGAAATATCTGGCCACACCTAGATTGGCAGTACTGCCTTCCTCTTGATGAGTGAGCTGCAGTGTCTAGAAAGGAAAGGGTGAGACACATACAAATTCTTGAAAGGAAGTTTTTGCTTACTTTATGAAGCTACACATAAGGTGCTTTTCTACTGCATGGTACAGATCGGTTTGGCGCTTTTCCACTGCATGGTACCGCATGATACGGGTTAGAACGGTTTGGTACGGTTTGGTACAGTGGCGCTTTTCCACTACATGGTACGGCGTCGGTACGGCTCACTTAAACAGTACCACCTCGGTTGGGATTCCAAGCAGGCCGTACTGATACCATATCCCACAATCCTTTGCATGCAGCATTGATTGTTTGTCACTACTAGCCACTGATTGGTCAGAGAAGTTGTAATCCCACCCACTTAGTACTAAGTACTACAACAGTGGAAAAGCAAACCGAGCCGAGTAGAGCCTATACAGTGCTGAAAGGTGCCGACTCGTACCACGCAGTGGAAAAGCAAACTGAGCCGAGCTGGGCCAAGCAGTGCCGAGTGGAACCAAGCCGGTACTTGCAGTGGAAAAGTGCCATTAGTTACTAGATTTGGTACTTGTTTAGTTTTGTTTTGCCTTTAGTTTTGCTTTAAGATGAGCTAACATACTTCCCCTTCTGCAGTCTGTAATACAGACTTCCACAGCCACGTTGCCAAGTATTTTCTGCCTACAAATAGGAACTTTTTAAATTATATTAATGATGATTTCAAAATATATGTATTAACAACTGAATTTAAATATGTATTTCTCACATATAGGATACAGAAATCCTACTTTTCAGACTGTTCTTTTTAAATATCACTGTTTCTCACTAAGCAATTTGGTGATAAAGTTAAAAAGCAGTGTGCTACCTTTCTGGCAACACACTTTTTTTTTTTTTTTAATGTATATAATGTACATATGACATGAGATCTGCTGACATTATATGTAGAAAATAAAATAATGCGGCCTTTTTTTGCAGCTTGTACATTCATTTTCTTTTAGAGTATTGAATTTTGTAAAAGAAACACTATTTCCAATGATGTTAATAAGTAAATGCACATGGTGCTTGAATGACTTATCTATTCTTTTTCTATTGTTTGTGTTTTTTCTATTGTAAAATAAAGAATAACAGAATAACTTGTACACGTTTTAATTGAACTGTTTTTTTTTTTTTTTTTTAATGCAAGCTTGGTTGCAACAGTAATGGGTTTTCCTTCCTTCCTTTTTATTTTTTTATGAATGCAGCATTACATCTAATTTTTATTTAAGCATACATCTCTCTTGGCCCTGCACTACATACATCTCAAAGTGGAACCTAGTAGATATTCTGGGCTAATCTTCTATGACGCCACTTCCCCCCTCCTTCCTTATCTTTAAATAGACCATTTTTAGAACTTCTGGAAGTAATGTTGCTGGAACAGTAAATCAAAAGTGATGCATACGCAGGAATAAGGAGTCTATCCCCTCCCCTATGCGACAGCATTGATGCCAGAACAGACCATCACCAAGTGCCAGTACTGTGATGGGTAAGGAAAAGGTGTGGATCACATGCTTCCCTATACCTAGAAGTACCAGGCCCTGAATAGGGAATGCACAGGTGTACATTAAAGTAGAAGTTCACCTTTGGGAGAATGTCACACATTACACCCATATTTAGGTACACACAAGCCGAATGTGGGGCTCCATCGGCTGGTTCAATAGAAACCGGCCGACATTTGGCCAGTATGTACTGCAGTTGGTCCAACGGCTTTTGTCGAAGGGGCATGACCAAAAAAGGTCTGCCAGTCAGCTTCTGTGGCTAAAAGCACTGACTGAAGTGATCTGGTGGGGGGACATCCCCCGCTACCCTGTCAGAACACAATAGCACAGCAGGAGAAATCGCTGTGCTAATGTAGGATAGTTAATGAAGAGGATATTAGGGTAATTGGCGCTGCCAGATAATAAAGTAAAATATAAAAGCGTGTCTCATAGATCTAGGTGCATTAAAGTGTTCTGAAAAAGTTATTGCTGTAAGTGATGGTCCCTATAATATAGCCAATGGTCTTGATGATAAGCCACAATAAATATTTAAAGATATCAATAAATTAATAATAAAATTAACCATTCATCAATTAATATCACAAATAAATACTTGATAACAATGCACTAATAAGGCAACCCAATAAATAAAAGCAGTTAAGTGTCTAAAAATTCAAAGTGTAGTGACTCTCAAAACAATTGGTGTAAACACTAGGGGCAGTGTTGATCAAAGTGAAGTAGAGATATCTAAGTGACTGAAAAGTGCCAAGTGCTATAATTAAGTCAAAATCTAATGAAGTGCAAAAAATGGGTATCCAAGTAAAATTAAATAAATATAGAAACAAGCCAAGTAGTATAAAAATGCATATGATGTGCCAAGTGAATAATAGAAAACAAATAAATAGGTGAATTTCTGGTGGTTAAATAAATATGAATATAAAAAATATAATAATAAATTAGTCCATATTAAAAGTGACAAAGTCCAAAGCAAAATATATGCTCAATATAATAGTCCAACAACGTGCAGTATGGTGATAGGACGTGCCAAAGAAAATCGCATGGATAGAGGGGGTGTCTCCTGGTGTGAATCAGGATGTGGGTGCTGGGTGAGGGAATTCCGTGCTCCCCTTCCTAAATAGCCCGCACTCACCAGAGAGCGGCACCCCTACAGGGGTAACCAGCGTTGAGTAATTGGGGTAAAAACCCCGATGAACCTCGGTGAGCCTCTCCTCTCCTGGTGGGACCAGTGGTACTTCCTCCCTCAAATGGTAGGTAATGGGGATGAGCGATATGTAAAATAGGGGTAATAAGCAGCGCTCCAGCAAAGATGATGTCCGGGATTATATGGATAAAGAAACACTCATATAGTGAAGTACCGTAATGTATGTTCTTTTATTAAGCAGATAAAATCAAGTACTCACATTTAAAAACCAGATAAAGCGTCTGTAGGAAAGTAGGGACCGCGAACCCCTCGTATAGCGGTATATCCGGACGCCGTGCGCCTCAACGGCCGGATGTGCGTCTCAAGGTGCGGAACTGACGTGCCTACGCTCTACGCGTTTCGTCATCAAACTGACGTCATCAGGAGCAGCGTGAGGCTACGTGAGTCCCGCTAGTATAAATCCTAAAACGTTGCCCGGCAACCGGAACCGGCGCCCAATCAAAAAAAGTGTACTAGCGCGTCATCAGTTGTTGGGCAGATGTGGTTAATGCAAATCTACATAGAAGGTGAAGCTCCACCCGATTTGGATTTTTCGACCAATGGGTTTTTAAATAGAGCCATATTCAGCAGTTGCTATGTTAAAAAGAGGAAAACCTGTTTGTTTATTACCGATAATTTAAATAGGTGACAAAGAAATATGTAAGGACCGTCCGAATTAGTGGTATAGTAATTATTAAGTGATAAATATGAGGAATTAAAATAAGAAAACTATTAAAAAATATATATATAATCGGGAAGGAAAAAAACTTCGTATTATGTGTTTTAAATCTAATTAAAACCTATGATATAAATAACAAATATTAAGGAGAAAAATGAATATATATGTGTATATGTGTTATAAGACCAAGTCTACGGTAAAAATGGACATGTATAAAGGGGATAAATTATATTCAACCAATGTAACATTGTGGCTTAAAATATGCTAATATAATTATGATATGGTTCCGGTGGGACTAATTAGTCTGTTAATGACACTAATGACGAGGGGAATATTAAAATGTTCTAATACTCTAAATAAAGAAGCCAAATTAAGTATGTGTATGTATATTATGATACAGTATGTTAGCGGAAATAAATATATTAGATATTGTGTGTCATAAAAGGGATATAGTTTAAAATAAATTATTAATGATTAAAATTAATGTAGACCTCTAGCTATGTATAAACTACTAATAATAACATATTAAATGGAAATGACCCAAATGATGTTAAAAATAATAATAATGTTAAAAAGACAAGGGATCTTGTATATGCATCGGGATACCATAAGTATCACGGTGTAATGTATATTCTTATTAATGAAATAAGGAGGCAATTGGGTTCCTGTGGACAGGCAACTGTGATACATACTATAGAAAACACATAGCAGAGAACATGATAGCAAGATATCGTATACGTATGCATAAAGGTATATATACCATTAGTGAATATCTCATGTGTTAATAACTAAGTGGTATGTGATATACCATAAAGACCAGACCATAAACAACAATTAGATTGGTTCGAAGGGTATATTAAAAAAAGAGAATAATAAGTTGTAGTGTTCAAATATTTAGTGTTCATCACTATCTTATCTAGATGTGCTCGATGGTGAAACAAGGATAAAGTGAATTAGTGACAAATATATTAGTGAATGATTCTATAGTGATGGAGGTATCTAGATTTATATATTAGTATGTGAAAGGAGTCGTATATAAAGTATATATATATATATATAAGTGTTACCATATAGTGATGTTAGTCCAATTGAAGCTTAAGATCAATAATATTGGTAGATTAAGAACATTAAAAAACATTATTAAAAAGACTAAAAAATCTTAAAAATCTTGCAGCTGCACTAAAAATCGGAGATGAAACAATTCAAGTCAATATCAAGGTTAAGCCCTCCGGGTTGAAGAGATTCCAGCAAATAAATCCACTTAGTTTCGTTTTGTGAGATTTTTCTAGTTTTATTCTCACCTCTCCAATGTTCTTTTATACTGTCTATTCCGTAGAAAATCAGCCCTCTAGGGTTCCGATTGTGAACCTCCTTAAAATGTCTTGATAAACTGTGTTTGGGAAAACCCCTCTTTATATTTCCAATATGTTCTCTGATACGAACCATTAAAGGCCTAGTGGTCCTCCCTATATATTGAAGTTTGCAAGGACATTCGACAATATAAGTTACATGGGTACTGTGGCATGTGATCAGATTTTTTATTTTAAAAGTTTTCTTGTTTACATTGGATTTAAAGTGTGTGATCTTCTTTTTCTGTGCTGTGTTATTTCTGCAGGCTAAACAGTTACGACAGCGAATGAATCCTTTCATATCTGGAAAGAGTTTCACTTCCTTTGGGGGATTAATGACATTATGAACAAGTCTGTTTCTCAGTGTAGGTGCCCTACGATAAATAAATTTCGGCCTACTTGGTAATATTTTGGAGAAGACTTTGTCCGATTTTAAAATAGGCCAGTACTTTTTAAAAATCTTTTCTAATGACTTATATTGTTTATTAAAACCAGTTATAAAAGCATATTCCAAGTTATTGTCGTTATTTCGAATTTTCGTTTTTAATAGTTCGTCTCTAGGCATATTTTTAATATTATCTTTTGTTTTCTCTAAAATCAATCTGTCGTATCCTTTTTCCTCAAATCGTTTAGTCAGTTTTTCTGCTTGTATTTCGAAGTCCTCAATATTAGTGCAATTTCTTCTAATCCTCATGTATTGTCCTTTGGGTATATTTTGCTTCCATTTTGGATGGTGGCAGCTGGAGGTCGGGATATACCCATTTTTATCCGTGGGCTTAAAAAAGGTTCTGGTCTGTATTCTATCTTCCTTTTTAAAAATCTGTAAATCCAAGAAATCAATTTGTTGTTGGTCATAATTGGCTGTAAATTTAATCCCATAGGGGTTATTATTAAGTTGTTCTATAAAATTGTCTAAAGTGTCTTGTGCTCCTTCCCATACTAAAAAAATGTCATCTATGTATCTACGGTAAAACTGTAACTGTGGAATATTTTTTCCGTAGACCATCCTCTCTTCTAGCATATTCATAAAGATGTTGGCCACACTGGGGGCATAACGTGCCCCCATGGCCACACCTCTTGTTTGTAGATAAAAAGTCTTGTTATACCAGAAATAGTTTTTCTCCATGGCAAGTTGTAATCCTTCTATAATATAGTTAATCTGTACTTGTCTTAAATCTGTTTCCTCCGATAAAGCTTTTCTGACACTCTCAATTCCATCCTTCTGGTCTATGCTGGTGTAAAGTGAATTTGCGTCAATGGTCACCAGGATCTGTGTTTCTGTTGTTGTAAATCGTTGCAATTCTTTAATCAGTTGGGTGCTATCTTTTAAATATGATGTTCCGTTACTAACTAGTGGTTGAAGAAAAGTGTCCAAATATTCGCCAAGTCTTGAAAAAAGTGACTCGATTCCGCTAACTATTGGTCTCCCTGGTGGTTTATCCAACCTTTTGTGAAGTTTAGGGAGATAGTAGATGACGGGTGTCTTTGCTGCTTTTGGGAGTAGGTATGTGGCTTCCTTTTCTGTTAATATTCCCAATTTAGTGCCTTTCTTGATGTAGGCTTCTAATTTTTTCTTGTATTCCTTCTTTGGGTTCTTAGATAATTGTTTATATGTGCCAGGAATACTCAAGAGATTATTCATCTCATTTTCATAATCCTGTTTTCTGATAATCACAAGACCCCCTCCCTTGTCGGCTGGGCGTATAATCACGTTTTTCTTCTTTTCAATTTCTGCTATGGTATTCCAGATTTTATTTTCCTTATTGTTATATGTTTTTAGGTTCTTAATATCATGTTCTACCATCTTCTTGAATGCCTGCATGCATTCATTATTTGGAACCTTGGGGTTAAAAGTGGAGCGATTCCTTAATTTGGTATGTTTAAAAGAGTTATTGTTGTCAGTGGCCCTCTGAGTACCATTCATGTTGATGAACTTTTTAATATTTAATTTCCTTAAGAATCTCTGTACATCAATATATGCTTCAAATTTGTCTAAATTCTTGTTGGGGGCATATTTTAATCCTAAGTCTAAAATTTCCAATTCCTCTTGTGTAAAAGCAGTGTCGGTGAGATTAAAAATTCCTTCTCCTAATATTCTCTTCTTCGTTTTCTTTCTCCCCCCACGTTTCCCTCTGGTCCGTTTCCTCCTTCCCATCGGTTGTTCCAAGTATTCGGCCTCCCAATATTCTGTTGGAAGGAGTTGGGGTTCCTCCAACCTCTCTGGTATGGTATTCCTTGGTGGTAGGCGTTGCCTATTGGTCTGTTGTAATCCGTGGGCCTTGGGGGTCCTCTCCAGTTTTGTCCTCGTGGTTGGTTGTACCAGCCTCCCTGTCTGGGGGGTCTCCCTCTGTTTCTTCCTTGAAAAAAATTTCCTTGTTCATAGGGTCCTTCATTCCTCCTGAATCCTCGGGGTGGGTGGGATCCCCTCTCCATCAAGGGAGAGAATCTATTTGAAGTGGGAATCTGATATCTTGGAGACTCATAATATTGGGGGTGTTGATATCTTGGAGATTCATATCTTTGGGGGTATTGGTATCTTGGAGATTCGTATCTCTGGTTGAATGGTCTCCTTGGTTGGTTTCCACGGGGTGTTCTAGGAGGTTCATAATTCTCCCTGGTTCTCGGTGTTTCCTCTACACGGTTCTCTATGTCCCTCATTGGTCTGAAGGAAAATTCTCTCGGAGTTCTGGGAGTAGGTGCTTCAGATTCATCCTCTTCATCGTCTCCTAGAACACCCCGTGGAAACCAACCAAGGAGACCATTCAACCAGAGATACGAATCTCCAAGATACCAATACCCCCAAAGATATGAATCTCCAAGATATCAACACCCCCAATATTATGAGTCTCCAAGATATCAGATTCCCACTTCAAATAGATTCTCTCCCTTGATGGAGAGGGGATCCCACCCACCCCGAGGATTCAGGAGGAATGAAGGACCCTATGAACAAGGAAATTTTTTTCAAGGAAGAAACAGAGGGAGACCCCCCAGACAGGGAGGCTGGTACAACCAACCACGAGGACAAAACTGGAGAGGACCCCCAAGGCCCACGGATTACAACAGACCAATAGGCAACGCCTACCACCAAGGAATACCATACCAGAGAGGTTGGAGGAACCCCAACTCCTTCCAACAGAATATTGGGAGGCCGAATACGTGGAACAACCGATGGGAAGGAGGAAACGGACCAGAGGGAAACGTGGGGGGAGAAAGAAAACGAAGAAGAGAATATTAGGAGAAGGAATTTTTAATCTCACCGACACTGCTTTTACACAAGAGGAATTGGAAATTTTAGACTTAGGATTAAAATATGCCCCCAACAAGAATTTAGACAAATTTGAAGCATATATTGATGTACAGAGATTCTTAAGGAAATTAAATATTAAAAAGTTCATCAACATGAATGGTACTCAGAGGGCCACTGACAACAATAACTCTTTTAAACATACCAAATTAAGGAATCGCTCCACTTTTAACCCCAAGGTTCCAAATAATGAATGCATGCAGGCATTCAAGAAGATGGTAGAACATGATATTAAGAACCTAAAAACATATAACAATAAGGAAAATAAAATCTGGAATACCATAGCAGAAATTGAAAAGAAGAAAAACGTGATTATACGCCCAGCCGACAAGGGAGGGGGTCTTGTGATTATCAGAAAACAGGATTATGAAAATGAGATGAATAATCTCTTGAGTATTCCTGGCACATATAAACAATTATCTAAGAACCCAAAGAAGGAATACAAGAAAAAATTAGAAGCCTACATCAAGAAAGGCACTAAATTGGGAATATTAACAGAAAAGGAAGCCACATACCTACTCCCAAAAGCAGCAAAGACACCCGTCATCTACTATCTCCCTAAACTTCACAAAAGGTTGGATAAACCACCAGGGAGACCAATAGTTAGCGGAATCGAGTCACTTTTTTCAAGACTTGGCGAATATTTGGACACTTTTCTTCAACCACTAGTTAGTAACGGAACATCATATTTAAAAGATAGCACCCAACTGATTAAAGAATTGCAACGATTTACAACAACAGAAACACAGATCCTGGTGACCATTGACGCAAATTCACTTTACACCAGCATAGACCAGAAGGATGGAATTGAGAGTGTCAGAAAAGCTTTATCGGAGGAAACAGATTTAAGACAAGTACAGATTAACTATATTATAGAAGGATTACAACTTGCCATGGAGAAAAACTATTTCTGGTATAACAAGACTTTTTATCTACAAACAAGAGGTGTGGCCATGGGGGCACGTTATGCCCCCAGTGTGGCCAACATCTTTATGAATATGCTAGAAGAGAGGATGGTCTACGGAAAAAATATTCCACAGTTAGTTTTACCGTAGATACATAGATGACATTTTTTTAGTATGGGAAGGAGCACAAGACACTTTAGACAATTTTATAGAACAACTTAATAATAACCCCTATGGGATTAAATTTACAGCCAATTATGACCAACAACAAATTGATTTCTTGGATTTACAGATTTTTAAAAAGGAAGATAGAATACAGACCAGAACCTTTTTTAAGCCCACGGATAAAAATGGGTATATCCCGACCTCCAGCTGCCACCATCCAAAATGGAAGCAAAATATACCCAAAGGACAATACATGAGGATTAGAAGAAATTGCACTAATATTGAGGACTTCGAAATACAAGCAGAAAAACTGACTAAACGATTTGAGGAAAAAGGATACGACAGATTGATTTTAGAGAAAACAAAAGATAATATTAAAAATATGCCTAGAGACGAACTATTAAAAACGAAAATTCGAAATAACGACAATAACTTGGAATATGCTTTTATAACTGGTTTTAATAAACAATATAAGTCATTAGAAAAGATTTTTAAAAAGTACTGGCCTATTTTAAAATCGGACAAAGTCTTCTCCAAAATATTACCAAGTAGGCCGAAATTTATTTATCGTAGGGCACCTACACTGAGAAACAGACTTGTTCATAATGTCATTAATCCCCCAAAGGAAGTGAAACTCTTTCCAGATATGAAAGGATTCATTCGCTGTCGTAACTGTTTAGCCTGCAGAAATAACACAGCACAGAAAAAGAAGATCACACACTTTAAATCCAATGTAAACAAGAAAACTTTTAAAATAAAAAATCTGATCACATGCCACAGTACCCATGTAACTTATATTGTCGAATGTCCTTGCAAACTTCAATATATAGGGAGGACCACTAGGCCTTTAATGGTTCGTATCAGAGAACATATTGGAAATATAAAGAGGGGTTTTCCCAAACACAGTTTATCAAGACATTTTAAGGAGGTTCACAATCGGAACCCTAGAGGGCTGATTTTCTACGGAATAGACAGTATAAAAGAACATTGGAGAGGTGAGAATAAAACTAGAAAAATCTCACAAAACGAAACTAAGTGGATTTATTTGCTGGAATCTCTTCAACCCGGAGGGCTTAACCTTGATATTGACTTGAATTGTTTCATCTCCGATTTTTAGTGCAGCTGCAAGATTTTTAAGATTTTTTAGTCTTTTTAATAATGTTTTTTAATGTTCTTAATCTACCAATATTATTGATCTTAAGCTTCAATTGGACTAACATCACTATATGGTAACACTTATATATATATATATATACTTTATATACGACTCCTTTCACATACTAATATATAAATCTAGATACCTCCATCACTATAGAATCATTCACTAATATATTTGTCACTAATTCACTTTATCCTTGTTTCACCATCGAGCACATCTAGATAAGATAGTGATGAACACTAAATATTTGAACACTACAACTTATTATTCTCTTTTTTTTTAATATACCCTTCGAACCAATCTAATTGTTGTTTATGGTCTGGTCTTTATGGTATATCACATACCACTTAGTTATTAACACATGAGATATTCACTAATGGTATATATACCTTTATGCATACGTATACGATATCTTGCTATCATGTTCTCTGCTATGTGTTTTCTATAGTATGTATCACAGTTGCCTGTCCACAGGAACCCAATTGCCTCCTTATTTCATTAATAAGAATATACATTACACCGTGATACTTATGGTATCCCGATGCATATACAAGATCCCTTGTCTTTTTAACATTATTATTATTTTTAACATCATTTGGGTCATTTCCATTTAATATGTTATTATTAGTAGTTTATACATAGCTAGAGGTCTACATTAATTTTAATCATTAATAATTTATTTTAAACTATATCCCTTTTATGACACACAATATCTAATATATTTATTTCCGCTAACATACTGTATCATAATATACATACACATACTTAATTTGGCTTCTTTATTTAGAGTATTAGAACATTTTAATATTCCCCTCGTCATTAGTGTCATTAACAGACTAATTAGTCCCACCGGAACCATATCATAATTATATTAGCATATTTTAAGCCACAATGTTACATTGGTTGAATATAATTTATCCCCTTTATATATGTCCATTTTTACCGTAGACTTGGTCTTATAACACATATACACATATATATTTATTTTTCTCCTTAATATTTGTTATTTATATCATAGGTTTTAATTAGATTTAAAACACATAATACGAAGTTTTTTTCCTTCCCGATTATATATATATTTTTTAATAGTTTTCTTATTTTAATTCCTCATATTTATCACTTAATAATTACTATACCACTAATTCGGACGGTCCTTACATATTTCTTTGTCACCTATTTAAATTATCGGTAATAAACAAACAGGTTTTCCTCTTTTTAACATAGCAACTGCTGAATATGGCTCTATTTAAAAACCCATTGGTCGAAAAATCCAAATCGGGTGGAGCTTCACCTTCTATGTAGATTTGCATTAACCACATCTGCCCAACAACTGATGACGCGCTAGTACACTTTTTTTGATTGGGCGCCGGTTCCGGTTGCCGGGCAACGTTTTAGGATTTATACTAGCGGGACTCACGTAGCCTCACGCTGCTCCTGATGACGTCAGTTTGATGACGAAACGCGTAGAGCGTAGGCACGTCAGTTCCGCACCTTGAGACGCACATCCGGCCGTTGAGGCGCACGGCGTCCGGATATACCGCTATACGAGGGGTTCGCGGTCCCTACTTTCCTACAGACGCTTTATCTGGTTTTTAAATGTGAGTACTTGATTTTATCTGCTTAATAAAAGAACATACATTACGGTACTTCACTATATGAGTGTTTCTTTATCCATATAATCCCGGACATCATCTTTGCTGGAGCGCTGCTTATTACCCCTATTTTACATATCGCTCATCCCCATTACCTACCATTTGAGGGAGGAAGTACCACTGGTCCCACCAGGAGAGGAGAGGCTCACCGAGGTTCATCGGGGTTTTTACCCCAATTACTCAACGCTGGTTACCCCTGTAGGGGTGCCGCTCTCTGGTGAGTGCGGGCTATTTAGGAAGGGGAGCACGGAATTCCCTCACCCAGCACCCACATCCTGATTCACACCAGGAGACACCCCCTCTATCCATGCGATTTTCTTTGGCACGTCCTATCACCATACTGCACGTTGTTGGACTATTATATTGAGCATATATTTTGCTTTGGACTTTTTGTCACTTTTAATATGGACTAATTTATTATTATATTTTTTATATTCATATTTATTTAACCACCAGAAATTCACCTATTTATTTGTTTTCTATTATTCACTTGGCACATCATATGCATTTTTATACTACTTGGCTTGTTTCTATATTTATTTAATTTTACTTGGATACCCATTTTTTGCACTTCATTAGATTTTGACTTAATTATAGCACTTGGCACTTTTCAGTCACTTAGATATCTCTACTTCACTTTGATCAACACTGCCCCTAGTGTTTACACCAATTGTTTTGAGAGTCACTACACTTTGAATTTTTAGACACTTAACTGCTTTTATTTATTGGGTTGCCTTATTAGTGCATTGTTATCAAGTATTTATTTGTGATATTAATTGATGAATGGTTAATTTTATTATTAATTTATTGATATCTTTAAATATTTATTGTGGCTTATCATCAAGACCATTGGCTATATTATAGGGACCATCACTTACAGCAATAACTTTTTCAGAACACTTTAATGCACCTAGATCTATGAGACACGCTTTTATATTTTACTTTATTATCTGGCAGCGCCAATTACCCTAATATCCTCTTCATTTTCAGATATAGTTTTACTATATTTTTGGGGTAGGCTGCAGCCAACCACACAATTAGATCCATTAGCGCGGAATTCTTTCTTCACTAATGTAGGATAGTTAGTATTGCTCCTGCTGAGCTATATTTTCTTTATTTCTTTATTTTTTCTATTCATTTAGTCCTGCTAGGTTGAATGAAATAAAACTACTAGTGTGTACTAGGCTTTAAAATATAACATGCTCCAGCAGTCACATCCCCCCCCCCCCCACGACAGGCAGGGGTTATTCAACACTGCCTAACCACCCCCCCCCCCCCATGTGTCTGTGTGCAGAATGGAAAGCAGATAATCTGCAAAGCTTGTCAGCACATTGTTTACCCTGATGATCAGTGCAGCCTATCAGTGCCCATCAGTAGGGATGATCGAACTTTTGAAAAGTTCGGTTCGACCAGAACACCCGAACTTCACGAAAGTTCGGTTCGGATTTCAGAACCCCATTGAAATCAATGGGACCCGAACTTCTGTAATCAAAAAACACCATTTTTAAGCCCTAAAACCCAATAAATGCCCCTAAAAAGTGCCTAGGGTTCTGGGTCATGCCCCAGGGACTATTAATCACACAAAAAAAAGTTCTTAAAAATTGTCATTTTTGATAAAAAAGCCAATTATTGAAAAATTAAAAAAAAAAAAAGAGATTTTTTTGATTTTTACTTTGGATTTAGTATCTGGGGGGTCTAAAAGGTGTGCATGTGAAGTTTCAGCTCTGTAGCATGTCCAGAACCATGAAAAAAAAAAAAGATAATTTTTCAGTAGAACAGGGATGTGGTTCGGGAGCCTCCTTTAACTTTAACACCTATATGATCTTTTTTTCTGGTTCTGGACATGCTACAGAGCTGAAACTTCACAGGTACACCTTTTAGACCCCCCAGACACAAAATCACACAAAAAAAGTTCTTAAAAATTTTCATTTTTGATAAAAAAGCCAATTATTGAAAAATTAAAAAAAAAAAAAAAAAAAAAAGATTTTTTGATTTTTACTTTGGATTTAGTATCTGGGGGGTCTAAAAGGTGTGCATGTGAAGTTTCAGGTCTGTAGCATGTCCAGAACCCCCCAAAAATTAGCATTTTCTTATAATTTTTATTAGAACAGGAATACGGCTTCTCTACGGCGCTTTTTCTTGCATTTATCGGGCATTTTTGGAGGCAGGCATGACTTTTTTTGGATTTAGTGTCTGGGGGGTCTAAAAAGTGTACCTGTGAAGTTTCAGCTCTGTAGCATGTCCAGAACCAGAAAAAAAGATAATTTTTCAGTAGAGCAGGGATGGTGGGACCCCTCTTTTACACTTATATGATCTTTTTTTGGGGTTCTGGACATGCTACAGAGCTGAAACTTCACAGGTACACCTTTTAGACCCCCCAGACACAAAATCACACAAAAAAAGTTCTTAAAAATTGTCATTTTTGATAAAAAAGCCAATTATTGAAAAATTAAAAAAAAAAAAAAGAGATTTTTTGATTTTTACTTTGGATTTAGTATCTGGGGGGTCTAAAAGGTGTGCATGTGAAGTTTCAGCTCTGTAGCATGTCCAGAACCAGAAAAAAAAGATCGTTTGTATTAGAAAACTTTAAGCACAGGAATATGGCTTCTCTGCTGTAACACCTTGCCGGTTTAATAGCAGGCATTTTTTTGGGTTCTTTGCAGTCAGGAAAAACATCTGAACTTGTGTATAGTAGTACTGTGCACAAGTTCTGATGTTTTGCCTGCCTCCAAAATTCCCCAAAAAATGCCAGCAAAAACACACCTGGGCATTTTTTTTTTTGACGCTAGCGTTTTTTTTTGGCATTTTTTGGGGTTCTTTTGAGGCAGGCAAAACATCTGAACATGTGTATAGGGGGGATATATAGACATATATGTCTGAATATATACCCCTAGACATATATAGGTGTGATAGTAGCAGAAATAAATGCTTGCGCTAATGAAATCATTTACAGTAATATATTTCTGCTACTATCACACCTATATATGTCTCGGGGTATATATTCAGACATATATGCCTATATATACACCCTATACACATGTTCAGATGTTTTGCCTGCCTCAAAAGAACCCCAAAAAATGCCAAAAAAAACGCTAGCGTCAAAAAAAAAATGCCCAGGTGTGTTTTTGCTGGCATTTTTTGGGGGGTTTTGGAGGCAGGCAAAACATCAGAACTTGTGCACAGTACCACTATACACAAGTTCAGATGTTTTTCCTGACTGCAAAGAACCCAAAAAAATGCCTGCTATTAAACCGGCAAGGTGTTACAGCAGAGAAGCCATATTCCTGTGTTTAAAGTTTTCTAATACAAACGATCTTTTTTTTTCTGGTTCTGGACATGCTACAGACCTGAAACTTCACATGCACACCTTTTAGACCCCCCAGATACTAAATCCAAAGTAAAAATCAAAAAATCTCTTTTTTTTTTTTTTTTTTTTTTTTAATTTTTCAATAATTGGCTTTTTTATCAAAAATGACAATTTTTAAGAACTTTTTTTGTGTGATTTTGTGTCTGGGGGGTCTAAAAGGTGTACCTGTGAAGTTTCAGCTCTGTAGCATGTCCAGAACCCCAAAAAAAGATCATATAAGTGTAAAAGAGGGGTCCCACCATCCCTGCTCTACTGAAAAATTATCTTTTTTTCTGGTTCTGGACATGCTACAGAGCTGAAACTTCACAGGTACACTTTTTAGACCCCCCAGACACTAAATCCAAAAAAAGTCATGCCTGCCTCCAAAAATGCCCGATAAATGCAAGAAAAAGCGCCGTAGAGAAGCCGTATTCCTGTTCTAATAAAAATTATAAGAAAATGCTAATTTTTGGGGGGTTCTGGACATGCTACAGAGCTGAAACTTCACATGTACACTTTTTAGACCCCCCAGATACTAAATCCAAAGTAAAAATCAAAAAATCTTTTTTTTTTTTTTTTAATTTTTCAATAATTGGCTTTTTTATCAAAAATGACAATTTTTAAGAACTTTTTTTTGTGTGATTTTGTGTCTGGGGGGTCTAAAAGGTGTACCTGTGAAGTTTCAGCTCTGTAGCATGTCCAGAACCATAAAAAAAAAGATCGTTTGTATTAGAAAACTTTAAGCACAGGAATATGGCTTCTCTGCTGTAACACCTTGCCGGTTTAATAGCAGGCATTTTTTTGGGTTCTTTGCAGTCAGGAAAAACATCTGAACTTGTGTATAGTGGTACTGTGCACAAGTTCTGATGTTTTGCCTGCCTCCAAAACCCCCCAAAAAATGCCAGCAAAAACACACCTGGGCATTTTTTTTTTGACGCTAGCGTTTTGTTTGGCATTTTTTGGGGTTCTTTTGAGGCAGGCAAAACATCTGAACTTGTGTATAGTGGTACTGTGCACAAGTTCTGATGTTTTGCCTGCCTCCAAAACCCCCCAAAAAATGCCAGCAAAAACACACCTGGGCATTTTTTTTTTAACGCTAGCGTTTTTTTTGGCATTTTTTGGGGTTCTTTTGAGGCAGGCAAAACATCTGAACTTGTGTATAGTGGTACTGTGCACAAGTTCTGATGTTTTGCCTGCCTCCAAAACCCCCCAAAAAATGCCAGCAAAAACACACCTGGGCATTTTTTTTTTTGACACTAGCGTTTTTTTGGCATTTTTTGGGGTTCTTTTGAGGCAGGCAAAACATCTGAACATGTGTATAGGGGGTATATATAGGCATATATGTCTGAATATATACCCCTAGACATATATAGGTGTGATAGTAGCAGAAATATATTACTGTAAATGATTTCATTAGCGCAAGCATTTATTTCTGCTACTATCACACCTATATATGTCTAGGGGTATATATTCAGACATATATGTCTATATATACCCCCTATACACATATTCAGATGTCATGTCTGACATCAAACATGTCCTCAAAAAAGCACTGGCAGTGGCAGCCCCTGCAGCATTAAAAAATGCTTGCTGGTGAGAAGCCACATGCCTGTCCCGAAGCAGAGAAATGATCATTTCTCTATAGCGGTCACCCTGCTATGGAAGGGTTTTGTCACCCTGCCATAGCAGTCACTGTCAGTTAACCCTACACTACACTACGGTCCCCTGACACTTAACACTTTCCCTACAGAAACTAAATTTTTGAAGCTAACTTAAGTGTAAAGGAGCACTCTAACTACACTAGATATCCCTTTCCTCACACTAAAAATAGCTAAATGACACTTTTAAAGTAAAATTAACAGAACTGCTTCCACTCTCTTCCATGTCCATTATAACAATGCTGGGAATATGGCGGGGGCGATCTTATATACTGGGGGGCGTATTCACTAATGATTGGTCTAGGGACCCCCTAGTCACTCCAATCACATTCCTAGCATTCTTCTGCCCCCTCAATTGGCTTTTGCTAATGGTTCTGGTCCAATCACGGGCTTTTAAAGCCCATTTCCTGAAGCATTGCATTTTGGGCGGTTCTGGTTGCCGAATTCCGAACTTTTTGGGCAAAAAGTTCTAAATTCGGCTGAACCTCGAACACCCAATGTTCGGGCCGAACCGATGGTGGACCCGAACCGTTCGATCATCCCTACCCATCAGCGCACATCAGTGAAGAAGAAAAATTACTGATTTGCAAAACTTTATAACAAACTAAAACTTTTGTTTTTCAAAATTTTTGGTCTTTTTTTCGTTTAGCAAAAAATAAAAAAACCCAGTGGTGAATAAATACCACCAAAAGAAATCTATATCTGTCTCAGAAAATTCTGGGTACAGTGTTGCATGACTGCACAATTGTCATTCAAAGTGCAATAGCACTGAAAGCTGAAAATTGGCCTGACCAGGGAGGGTGAAAGTGCCCAGTATTAAAGTGGTTAAGCCTGACAAACCCCTTATTTCTTCTCAGGAAAAAAGAGCACTAAATTAACCTAAAACCTTTGGTAATTCTGAATATTTAACTCCGCAAGAGGTGTGCTGTTTACATTCAGCTTTTTAATGTGTGTAATTTTAACAACCTGGAATGGTCTTGTGTGAAATGTTTTGGAAAATGGCTTCTGCATTTTTAATAGATGCTAGAACTAGTAAGGCTTATCTTACTTTGATGCCTATGAGTACCTTTTTAACAATGTATTGACTTTACCAGTTTGAGCTTTATCACAGAATAATGTACAATGGTTGTTTGGTTTCTCCTAGTGTACATTAAAGAACCTTTGCACTGGGGAATAAATATAATTCAATT